>NC_137826.1:10873966-11281466 GCF_963921795.1 Nannobrachium achirus
ATTCCGGGGACTTTGTGGGTTCCTTTATGGGGGTCTAAATTGACCCATACAAGTCGATAACTCTGACAGTGTACAAATGGAACCAAATGAACCCGTTAGGGTTCATTTGGTTCCATTTGTACACTGTCAGAGTTAAGATGAGACCTTGAATTTTGAAAGTTTGAGAAACACTGGTCTAATTCTATACTATTAACAATTCCATTATTACCGGTAGATTTATTTTTCTTCCAATACTTCCGTAATTGGATGTGCATGGCCTTGACATTTGTTAGCTCTTCTCAACATCACTCCTTTTATTTTCTTTCACAACACTAAGCTCAACTGACAACTATATACTGAGATTGGTCAGAAAATACAGTTTGCTCTTTATTGTTTTGCCAAAACTAGGTTTTTGTGAGATGGCAGTGATACACAGTTGTATTACTCTTTACTTCCTCTTAGCTGTTACCTGAAATGTGTTGAGTTTCTTTATTCTGTAGGAAATAGTTTTAGCTTCACTGGTTTTAATGCATGCTGGCTGTTAATCCTGGATATTTGCACTGTGTGTTTGTTTCCGACACGGTTATCTTGTCATTTTGAAAATTAGCCTGCTAGTTTTCCACCAAATGCCTCGTCCCCTCCCTCTCTTTTATGAAAATCAACTGGTTTATCTTTGCAACAAAAAAAACTAAAAAAGATGTCTGTACTGCTAGCGATAAGCCTTCAAATGACTTGATATTCAATAACTTTTACCTACTTTATGTCGGTCTCAGAGGTTTTAAAAACTGTACTACTCTTTTTACTGTCACAAGAATGTAGATCTTTGTAAAGTGAGATTATTATTATTATTATCATTATTATTATTACCCTATTTGTACTGTATATCAAAAGCTTTCTCACATCCAATCAAACTTCCAGTGCTGACATAGTGTAGAATTAAATTGCTGAGTAGAGAATATATTGTAAATGATTACAGGTATCTTATGTATGGTAATCTATGTGTTCCCTTAGCAAACAGCTGCCTCTGAATGTCTGACCCTGCTTTAACAAACTACTGCCAATGCCCTTTGCTTTTACTTGTTGTTACTCGTGCCATTTGGCACCCCATTGGAGAGAAGGGTTCACTGAACGTATTGGGGTACAAAAAACTAAAACACATCTGCTTCTTACTGTGGACCAGAACTGTACACAGTAAAATCTGGAGTGTTCATTTAACTGTGGGAGTTTGCAAATGGAACCAATCCAAATGGACCTGAAAGGGTTTCGTTTGTACATTCTCAGAGTTACAAAATGGTTAAATCAGCACTGATGATTATTTTTGTAATTATTAGTTTTTTCAAGAATGGTCAGGGATACCAAATGGCATCTAGAGAATGTATGGCTGTTTTCTACAGTAGATTAGTTTGTGTTTTATAATGTAACATGTAAAGTTGTAACTTTTGAAACACTAAGTTAACAGTCTGAATATCACTGGGTGTATGTATAGCCTACAGTACACAGTCACTTGAAATATCTGAAATGTAATTGTTAAAGCACTTGGAACTATTTTTGATGTTTTGCTGAAAAAGTCAATGTAACCCGAAATAGATAACACTACTTAGGTTCATTATATAATCATAATCCTATGACGTTATCGCAATCAATTTGTGGATGCAATTAGGGTTGATGTCATATTTGATGTGGTGCTTGATGTTTATAAATGGACTTGAAATAAAACCAGTAGTTGCCATCCAGCCTTCCCGCAAGAAGCATCCAGACAATCCAGAGGCCAGTTCCATTTCTAAATTGGGTAAAAAACTAAAACATGGGTTATTGTCAGCAGGCACGCTGTTGGAGTATAAATAAAGCCATAGTATTGCAGACAATATCAGCAAAGAAACAATACACTGAGTACTAAGTACTGAGGTCTGAACTATCTTGGCCGTTGTTTTATTTGTCCAGCTGAAAAGGTATTGAAACACATGTATTACGGATAATGGAGCAAGAATGCACCAGTTGTCTGGCAACTAATAGCAAAGGTGGTGTCTGTAGTAGTAGGCTATGTGAGTGGGTTGCTTCTTTATCAGTAGGTGGGTACTACCACCAGCAACAGGGTTGTCACCTTGTGGCTAATGATATCTATTTATTTCAGCATGGAATACTTACCATGCAACACCTTGTTCTTTGGGTTCCTTATTTGGGGCAGATTTTCAAAATGTTGTGTGGATAGGTAAATACAGCTGATTTACAGTAGCGCACTGCCCTTTTATATCAAGACGTGTGATGTTTGAAAGCAATTAACACTTAGACTAATTATACTTGGGCACATCAAATAGACTCAACTTTTATTTATTCATTTTTTACTTATGGATATTGTACTGTACTTACCGGACACTCTAATGCTGCATGCCAGGTATGTAATGTGCTGAAGTTTACATGTATGCGTGTGTTTCTGAAAATATTCTTTTGTAAGATAGGTGTAGTTTTTGTAGTAGTTAAATCATATTTATCACTATCTACCTTGTGTATGAAATGTTTATGTAAATAAAATGATAAATTATCAAAAGGCATGGGCTTGGGCTGCATTCTTGCTGATCTAATTGTGTGGGAAGAGTTGTACGCTGGGGTGGATTGTGTCTGATTGTCATCGGCCATAATTATGATGAGAGAGCTTGTGAGCAGACATGACAGACTTCGCTCTGTGTAGAGGAGGGAAAATAGAAGAGGCCCAAGTTAAGTTAGGGGGGTCAAGTGTGACTGGAGGGGGGTCCCAAACCCCACTCTGACACAAACTGACGTGCTATGCTTGTAGATCTGTATTTCTGAATGTCCAAAAGCAAGCCATACGTTATAAAATGTTGCCATAACAAATGTTCACGGTTCAAAAAAAATAGCACACCTACAAGCTCACGGCGCGGCACTGAGTGCTCCGAGAGCGAGATGCACCGCCCTCGCTCGCATACATTTCCAAACCATGCACCGCCCCCAAATTTTTTAAGTCGACTAAGCTCCTCCCCTTCATTTACATACGGTCGTCTGCTTTTTTTACGTGCTGGGAAACCTACCTTAACGCCCTCATTAGCATAATGTATGCAAGCATAATGTATGCGCACCACGCCCACACGCATTTCCAAACCACGCCCCGCCCCCAATTTGCATATGTCGACTAAGCTCCTCCCCTTCATTTACATACGGCCGTCTGCATTTTTTACGCGCTGGGAAACGCCACTTAACAGCCTCATTAGCATAATTTATGCAGACCACACCCACACGCATTTCCAAACCATGCACCGCCCCCAATTTTTTAAAGTCGACTAAGCTCCTCCCCTTCATTTACATAGGGTCGTCTGCTTTTTTTACGCGCTGGGAAACCTACCTTAACGCCCTCATTAGCATAATGTATGCGAGCATAATGTATGCGCACCACACCCACACGCATTTCCAAACCACGCCCCGCCCCCAATTTGCATATGTCGACTAAGCTCCTCCCCTTCATTTACATACGGCCGCCTGCATTTTTTACGCGCTGGGAAACGCCACTTAACAGCCTCATTAGCATAATGTATGCAGACCACACCCACACGCATTTCCAAACCATGCACCGCCCCCAATTTTTTAAAGTCGACTAAGCTCCTCCCCTTCATTTACATACGGTCGTCTGCTTTTTTTACGCGCTGGGAAACCTACCTTAACGCCCTCATTAGCATATTGTATGCGAGCATAATGTATGCGCACCACACCCACACGCATTTCCAAACCACGCCCCGCCCCCAATTTGCATATGTCGACTAAGCTCCTCCCCTTCATTTACATTTACATTTACAAAGAAAGAAAGAAAGAAAGAAAGAAAGAAAGAAAGAAAGAAAGAAAGAAAGAAAGAAAGAATGAATGAATGAAAGAAAGAATTTTCCATTTACGGGGTTCTTAACGAGGAGGCAGTTAATGAATTAATTAATCAATTAAGGAGCACGCACGCACGCACGCACGCACGCACGCACGCACGCATGCACACTTTCTTTGTTTATTTATTTATTTATTTATTCATGATTGTGTTCGTTCATTCATTATATATTTATTTATTTATTTATTTAAATACTCTGTTGCTAGTGTTGCTAGGGGCGGAAATAAATAAATAATTACATAAATAATCAGTCTCGGAAACAGTCGGGAAATAAATAAATAATCAGTTTCGGAAACATAGTCGGGAAATAAATAAATACATAAATAAAAAAATAAATAAACCAGTAAGACTCCCTAATATAAACTGCGTAGCGATTTGCGTGATTTTAGGGCAAAATCTGTAGGAGTAGTGACAGCTGGTCGAGGTTTTGATAGTAACTGCGACCTGACGGTCGCAATCATTCATTTGTCAGCCTCGACAGTTTATATACAAGAATACAGCGACCCAAACAGTTACAGACCTATCTGACACAATGACAACAATCTGTACACAATAGACAACAGTATGCACACACATCACATCTTATGCAACCAAATTACGCACGGTGACGGCGCAGCCGCGCGCACACACACACACACACACACACACACACACACACACACACACACACACACACACACACAATTATTCTGTTGATACAGGCTTTCAGCTGCGCGATAGAGAGGAGAAGTCCAAACAGTTGAGTTCAGGCAATAATACTCACAGATGAAGTGTTCCACTTCCAGAATCAGAAAGTATCCGTGATGATGATAATGTCATTGTATAGTTTCCTCGCTGGCGTAATTGTCCAATGTCGACGTCATGATTAATGCCTTTGTTTGCTTGTGCATCGCTGCCTGTCTCATTTGAAAGTGTCTGTGGTATATTTTAGTTGATACAAATTTAAGGTTTTGAAAGTGCGCGGTCCACTGCAGCCATCATCACTACACTTCTCACTAAACGTAAACAAAACAACATTGTCTGTCTGTGAATGCTCTTCCTGTTGTCCTTCACAATAAAGTGTCCCCCTTTACTTCTTCCCAATGCGTGACATTTTACTCAGAAAAATAGGTGTAACAGAGGCAGCGCGATGACGGTCAGGCAGATTGACGTTCATTTGGACTGAGACTGACTGTCAGTCGGAGGCTGACGGCCGGGCCCCCGCGGTTCATATATTATATAATTTGCAAAATACCCAGCGTAGCATTTGGGAAGGCACAGCCTACCCTGGCCTTATTAACCCGCCGCCCATGACTTCCCTGTGGAAATAAGCCAAAAACATTACTGGGATCTCCTTTTAGTTGAGCTTGTACCAAATCATGTTTATTACGTATCTATCTATCTTCCTATCAATTCGTCACATGCATTCACATTGCACTGCACGCACGCACGCACGCACGCACGCACGCCCAGGTCAGCTCAGCAGATGTTCACAATCACAACACCAGAGGCAGCTCCACTAATCATCATAGATTTAACACTAAACAAGGCTCTAACTCGTTCTCCTGCTACACCATCAACATGTGGAACGCCCTTCCACAAGCCCTAAAGGAGAGCAAATCCCTAGCCTCCTTCAAAATTGGTATGAAAAGTCACCTTCAGACAGCTGCTACCCGTGACTTGTAAATAGACTAAGCCCTCATGCTCCCCCCCCCCCCCCCCCCCCCCTTTTCTCTTTTTTGTTTTTGATGTTATGCTTTTGAAACTGATATTATCCTAGATAAAGTACTATGTTCTATCCGTCTAAGCCTCGGCTTTCTAGGATCTCCTTTTAGTTGACCTTGTACCAGTGATTTGTACTGTCATGAAACTGTACTTTTTTCTATTGCAAACTTCTAATAAATTCTTCAATCAATCACTCGATAAAGGGATCAATACTGCATTAGATAAATAACCCACATTTACCCAAAACAGCTGATCCACAAGCCCACATGCAGCCTTGTAGATCGGCTGTTTTTAAATTGTTTCCCCCTGACTTAGTCTTTTCTAGGATCACCTTTTAGTTGACCTTGTACCAGTGAACTGTACTGTCAATGACACTGTACCTATGACAGTCCTATATCAATAATTCGTTCATTCATGAATGACTTCCCTGTGGAAATAAGCCAAAAACATTACTGGGATCTCCTTTTAGTTGGGCTTGTACCAAATCATGTTTATTACGTATCTATCTATCTATCTTCCTATCAATTGGTCACATGCATTCACATTGCACTGAACGCACGCACGCACGCACGCACGCACGCTCAGCAGCTGGCTTTTTCTTTTTTTTTTTTTTTTCACAGAGCTCCAGACTCAGACACCGAGGTCTCGGAGGGCACCCAAGCCGGACTGCGTGCTCTGGCAGCGGCCGCGAAGCGGCCGCGGCCCCCTCAACCCACTGGAGCTAGGTAGAGTCTGGTGAAATAAAAACTATCAGTAGGTCCCCATCAACAGATGTCGCTGTAGCCAAGGAATTCCACCTGACCAGGAAGTGCCTCTCTGTGAACGCGTCTCTGTGGCTCTGTCGTCTGTACGTCTTCACTCACACTGGTAATCTTTGCTATAGAGTGTTTGTTCAGTAACAGTGTTAAACGGCTCTATATTGTCACAGGAATCATTCTTGTTTGTTCCGTAACAGTGTTACACTGTGATATGAAAGAATCCACATGAGGGCAGTGTTTCCATTCTCAACTCACTGACTTGAACAGAGCTAGGGCTGAACCCAATGCGACAACGTCCTATTATTTACAAGGGAGTCACATCAATGTCAGCATTTTGTTTTTTTTTACATTAGGGGAATGCTGCTTGTGCTGTATATTCTAGTGGACCTGTCTATTTATTACATTCACTACATTGATTTAGAAATCCGGGGTTTTAAGCAGGGACCCCTTAGCAGAGAGAGATGAAGCAGGGACCCCCACAACCTGTTCATAGATTCCATATAGTTTCATTGTTTGACAGCACAATCGTCAGTGTGTTTTGGATTCATTACATGGCAATTAGTGTTTTCAGATATTTAACCACTTGAACCACTTGAATTCATTCTAATCCAGGATGACAAAACAGATAATAAAGAGGAATCACTCAAGGGCACTCTAAGTCAATGGATTTGAATTCATGTATTCAACGTGATGTTTTGAATCATGACTTGTTTGTTTCTTTCTCTGTTCTTTAACTTTTTTTTTTCATGAAACTACAAATGATGTGAGTTTGTACAAATTGCACCCACTTTGACAATAAAGTTTAATCTTAATCTGATGCTGGGAAATCGAATGCTTGTGTTTTATTTTTATTTTGTATGAATCCTTTATTTTTAAAGCAACTAATAGAAGAATATGAGCATGGCCTTTATTTGCCAAGACGATTAACCCATTTAGGCCTGAACACATTATGACGCCTTATTTTATGCTTTAAATATTAAAAAATAGCAGATATACAAGCTCACAGCGTGGCACCGAGTGCCGCGCTGCGAGCTTGTAGATCTGCTATTTTTGAAAAATCGTGAAAATTAGAATTTTGACCCCGATTCTATAAGTGTCTTTTGAATACTTCTAAGGTTTTTGGAGAAAACCTATGTTTCTATGTCAGCAATCTGGCCAGCCATCGTCAAAGAAAAGGTCCTTTTCACATGGAGTAAAAAGTAGAAAAAATATTCACAATATACAAAGTAACTACAAATGGAAGTTTTCAAATAATTGTAGTGGAGTAAAAAGTACAATAATGGAATATGGAATATGTTGAGCATGATGTACTGTAGGCCTATTGGTCATCATTGAGGTCAGCTTGGGATGTGTGTGTGTGTGTGTGTGTGTGTGTGTGTGTGTGTGTGTGTGTGTGTGTGTGTGTGTGTGTGTGTGTGTGTGTGTGTGTATTGTATTATTATCTCCCAAAGCGGCGTCTTTTTTGAGCTGTGCCAGCCGCGTCATCACTTGACCGAGTGTGTATGTACAGTATATATGAGTACGGTGTATGTCTGTATGTATGAGGGCGGACTCAACAGCTGCAATATCGCTGGGTGACCAAGTGGCACTCTTTGTGTGTGTTTGTGTGTGTGTGTGTGTGTGTGTGTGTGTGTGTGTGTGTGTGTGTGTGTGTGTGTGTGTGTGTGTGTGTGTGTGTGTGTGTGTGTGTGTGTGTGTGTGACCCATGTCCTTCCACTCAGTAAAAGTAAGCCATTTACCATGAGAGGGAGTGGGTTGTTGGCTGATTTATCACTGTTTTGAAACAGTGGTAAATCAGCCAACAACCCACGACCCTCAAATGGTAAATTGCTTTCTACCACTTCTACCATATAAATGAAAGAAAACACAGTTGTAACTTGCAATGTTACAACTGCAACACAACAGTGGGCGGGGTCCATGAGCCAACTCAAGGTTGTTGACTGATTTACCACTGTTTTAAGCCAATCAGAATCCAGTATCTGAACATCTGACCACAAAAAGTGGTAGAATGTTTGTTACAATAAACTAAACCCATGTACTTCCACTCAGTAAAATGTGTGATCCAGCTGTGACTGCATTCGAACCTGAAGCCCTGGGGAACCTGGTGGAGGGCCTGGACTTCCATCGCTTCTACTTTGAAAACCGTAAGAACCAAAGCGCACATTTATGTGTTTGCCCATTTTTATCCAACTCGAAATGCATAAATGTGTGCATAAATTAAGCTGTAGAAATGGGTGTTAATAGGTGTTAAAGAGTTCATTTCATGTGACCTTTGTCTGTCCGTAGTAACAGCACTATATGGTGCGAGCAGAGTGGTTATTAACCTGTATTATAGCTGATAATGAATGTTTTCAGCTGGACATGATTTTTCTTCCTTCCTTACTTTCTTCCTCCTCCTCTGCTGCCTCTCTTCAGTGTGGTCAAAGAACAGCAAGCCCGTCCACACCACCATCCTGAACCCTCACATCCACCTGGTGGGCGAGGACGCGGCCTGCATCGCCTACATCAGAGTCACCCAGTACATCGACACCAACGGACTGCCCAGGACGGCCCAGTCAGAGGAGACCAGGGTGTGGCATCGCAGGGACGGCAAGTGGCAGATCGTCCACTTTCACCGCTCGGGATCCGCCTCCGCTCTGAGCAAGTAAGGAGGGAATGGAGCGGACGCACACGCATGCACACACACACACGCGCACGCACACGCACACGCACACACACACACACACACACACACACACACACACACACACACACACACACACAGCATCATTACAAAACACAAATAATCTAAGACAAAAGATTACAACAAAGAAAATATCATAAATGCAAGAATGAGGAAAAAAACGACTTAAAATAGTGAAAATAGCCGATCTACAAGCACACAACGCCTCGCATCGTGAGGCGTTGTGTGCTTGTAGATCGGCTACTTTCACTACTTTTGTGCGACACTCTTGTATGATGAAGTAGGCAGTAGGGCTTTCATTTACAAAGAAATGTACACATTTGAAACTTGGAGATACAAGGTTTCTGTCTGACAGTGACGTTTATGTTCCCATGTCTCTCTTCCTCTCCACCAGCTGAGAACTCCAGAGTGGAGGGACCTTCGAGGGGGGAGCCTGTTTCCCTGACAACTGATTATCTGACAGTGGCCCAACCGACTGACCAGTCAACGGGGTTTGGGGGAGTTTTTGCTTGTTTTTTGGCAGCGGGCGGGTGAAGGCCGGCACCCCTCCCTCCAAAAGTGAAAGTGGAGTTGACTGAGTATCCAACCAACCAATAAACCCCTCTCTTTGCTTTTTTTCCCCCTTTTATTTTAAGTCTCTGATTGGTCACTTGCTTGGACGATAGATATTCATGTCAATGTTTTCAAATCATATTGGCGCTGCATATTACACCATACTATACTGCATATTATAACATACACTCATAATGATACTATCATAATTATTGACAAATAATGTATGATCCATAAATGAAAGTTATATTTAAATCCATGCTGTTTTTTAAGGATAGCTTGAAACTATTTATACAGAACATTGTTTTAATATTTATTTGGAATGTCAAAGGAGTGTGGTTAACTGAAAATAATGCACACTCTCCGGCCAATCAGAATCAAGTACTGTAGGCTACTCTTAGTGGCCATGGAATAAATAATATCGATAATATGATATGATTATGTCTGCCCATCATACAGTACGTACTGTAGCCTACTGTGTGGTGTGCAGTCACAACATCTGGGATTGGTGTTATATTACAAAAATAACTGATGTTTATGGATAGGGAAACTGTGCATTAAAGGGGTAGTTCACCCCCAAAATAACTTTTTTTTCCTATTGATTACTCACACCATGGAGACTTGAGTTCAATGATATTTGTTGGTATTTGTCGCATTCCTAAGACAATAATTTGATTATAGTACCCCCATTGATTCCAGATGATTCCGGATGGGGACCCAAATGCATTTGGGTCCCCACCAGGAATCAATGGGGTAAATTTACTATAATACATTTTTTGTGTTGCGACAAATACAAAAAAATATTATATAACTCAAGTATCCATGGTGTGAGTAATCAATAGAAAGAAAGTCATTTGGGGGGTGAACTACTCCTTGAAGATGACTGAGATCCCTTGGTCTCGGTTGGGATAAGACTCAGGATATTGTAACAGCACTTTTCCTGTGTCTATTTTTTAAGTAGGGTTTAAGTGGTTTAACAATTAGTTAACATAGAAAAATGTTAAGCGTG
The DNA here is from genome assembly GCF_963921795.1 of Nannobrachium achirus. NCBI lineage: Eukaryota > Metazoa > Chordata > Actinopteri > Myctophiformes > Myctophidae > Nannobrachium > Nannobrachium achirus. Next base: position 10,884,532 of record NC_137826.1, read on the forward strand.
AGGGCCATATCTTTTTTAATCAAATCTGCAAAAAGTGCCAACTCCCCTTTGTGTTCTTCCATTGATAATAACACTTGGTCCAGTTCTTCCCCCATTCGACAGTACATGTCCTCCTACACAGAGAATATGGAGACTGAGTGCTAGTTCTATCACATTCAGATCTATCCTACATGTATCGTAATGGAATGGAGACAGAAACGTTGTTCCTATTGTCCTATTTAACACCACAAGTGTCTCTTTTTCCATTTGTCCTATTTCCTACCTCCTTCTGCCTACCTCCTTTATATCAGAGGTGACCACAATCAATTTGACAGACTACTTCAAGGTGGCTGCTGTTGTAGGCTAATTCATTTAAAATCATAGTGGATATGCCCCACCACACATAGCTTGAGGAAGTAATTTCTTAAGCAAAATTCCCTGAATAGACATGTCTAAATTCTGTATTTTCAAGTTATGACCATATTGTTCTCCACAATCAGGGAACAACGTTATAGATTCGGTTCCTACGGTTAGGTTCCAGAGGTTGGGTTCCTAAGGATTGGCTGCTATGGGCTTTCAAGTAACACCCATGAAAAATGCAATATACTGCAGGTACTTCAGCTTTCAGAATAATGGAAAATCAGTAGGCGCTGTGTGTGTGTGTGTGTGTGTGTGTGTGTGTGTGTGTGTGTGTGTGTGTGTGTGTGTGTGTGCGTGCGTGCGTGCGTGCGTGCGTGCGTGCGTGCGTGCGTGCGTGCGTGCGTGCGTGCGTGCGTGCGTGCGTCCGTGCGTGCGTGTGTGTGATGTACTAGTATACGTTCATAATAAGAAGGGCAAAGCCCTCATCCAAAGTGTCATTGGATGACTGCATCAACACATAAAGCAAGGGTGGTTCAGATTATGTATGTACATCTCTACACAGCTCAGCTGTTATTGACCACATGATTAATATGCTACAATCATATAATTGAATATGTTATAGTGGCGTCTAGCTCTCCATCTACATTTGAACCTCAGCCGATGGAAGGCAAAATGCAGTTCTGCCTCTGCACCTAAAGCCTTTCATAAGTACTGAAGCTCCTCTGACCTGTTCTTGAAGCTTTTCTGTTTCCTGGTGGTCTAATGCAGTGGTTCTTAAAGTGGATTCCGGGGACTTTGTGGGTTCCTTTATGGGGGTCTAAATTGACCCATACAAGTCGATAACTCTGACAGTGTACAAATGGAACCAAATGAACCCGTTAGGGTTCATTTGGTTCCATTTGTACACTGTCAGAGTTAAGATGAGACCTTGAATTTTGAAAGTTTGAGAAACACCGGTCTAATTCTATACTATTAACAATTCCATTATTACCGGTAGATTTATTTTTCTTCTAATACTTCCGTAATTGGATGTGCATGGCCGTGACATTTGTTAGCTCTTCTCAACATCACTCCTTTTATTTTCTTTCACAACACTAAGCTCAACTGACAACTATATACTGAGATTGGTCAGAAAATACAGTTTGCTCTTTATTGTTTTGCCAAAAGACTAGGTTTTTGTGAGATGGCAGTGATACACAGTTGTATTACTCTTTACTTCCTCTTAGCTGTTACCTGAAATGTGTTGAGTTTCTTTATTCTGTAGGAAATAGTTTTAGCTTCACTGGTTTTAATGCATGCTGGCTGTTAATCCTGGATATTTGCACTGTGTGTTTGTTTTCCGACACGGTTATCTTGTCATTTTGAAAATTAGCCTGCTAGTTTTCCACCAAATGCCTCGTCCCCTCCCTCTCTTTTATGAAAATCAACTGGTTTATCTTTGCAACAAAAAAACTAAAAAAGATGTCTGTACTGCTAGCGATAAGCCTTCAAATGACTTGATATTCAATAACTTTTACCTACTTTATGTCGGTCTCAGAGGTTTTAAAAACTGTACTACTCTTTTTACTGTCACAAGAATGTAGATCTTTGTAAAGTGAGATTATTATTATTATCATTATTGTTATTATTATATTTGTACTGTATATCAAAAGCTTTCTCACATCCAATCAAACTTCCAGTGCTGACATAGTGTAGAATTAAATTGCTGAGTAGAGAATATATTGTAAATGATTACAGGTATCTTATGTATGGTAATCTATGTGTTCCCTTAGCAAACAGCTGCCTCTGAATGTCTGACCCTGCTTTAACAAACTACTGCCAATGCCCTTTGCTTTTACTTGTTGTTACTCGTGCCATTTGGCACCCCATTCGAGAGAAGGGTTCACTGAACGTATTGGGGTACAAAAAACTAAAACACATCTGCTTCTTACTGTGGACCAGAACTGTACACAGTAAAATCTGGAGTGTTCATTTAACTGTGGGAGTTTGCAAATGGAACCAATCCAAATGGACCTGAAAGGGTTTCGTTTGTACATTCTCAGAGTTACAAATGGTTAAATCAGCACTGATGATTATTTTTGTAATTATTAGTTTTTTCAAGAATGGTCAGGGATACCAAATGGCATCTAGAGAATGTATGGCTGTTTTCTACAGTAGATTAGTTTGTGTTTTATAATGTAACATGTAAAGTTGTAACTTTTGAAACACTAAGTTAACAGTCTGAATATCACTGGGTGTATGTATAGCCTACAGTACACAGTCACTTGAAATATCTGAAATGTAATTGTTAAAGCACTTGGAACTATTTTTGATGTTTTGCTGAAAAAGTCAATGTAACCCGAAATAGATAACACTACTTAGGTTCATTATATAATCATAATCCTATGACGTTATCGCAATCAATTTGTGGATGCAATTAGGGTTGATGTCATATTTGATGTGGTGCTTGATGTTTATAAATGGACTTGAAATAAAACCAGTAGTTGCCATCCAGCCTTCCCGCAAGAAGCATCCAGACAATCCAGAGGCCAGTTCCATTTCTAAATTGGGTAAAAAACTAAAACATGGGTTATTGTCAGCAGGCACGCTGTTGGAGTATAAATAAAGCCATAGTATTGCAGACAATATCAGCAAAGAAACAATACACTGAGTACTAAGTACTGAGGTCTGAACTATCTTGGCCGTTGTTTTATTTGTCCAGCTGAAAAGGTATTGAAACACATGTATTACGGATAATGGAGCAAGAATGCACCAGTTGTCTGGCAACTAATAGCAAAGGTGGTGTCTGTAGTAGTAGGCTATGTGAGTGGGTTGCTTCTTTATCAGTAGGTGGGTACTACCACCAGCAACAGGGTTGTCACCTTGTGGCTAATGATATCTATTTATTTCAGCATGGAATACTTACCATGCAACACCTTGTTCTTTGGGTTCCTTATTTGGGGCAGATTTTCAAAATGTTGTGTGGATAGGTAAATACAGCTGATTTACAGTAGCGCACTGCCCTTTTATATCAAGACGTGTGATGTTTGAAAGCAATTAACACTTAGACTAATTATACTTGGGCACATCAAATAGACTCAACTTTTATTTATTCATTTTTTACTTATGGATATTGTACTGTACTTACCGGACACTCTAATGCTGCATGCCAGGTATGTAATGTGCTGAAGTTTACATGTATGCGTGTGTTTCTGAAAATATTCTTTTGTAAGATAGGTGTAGTTTTTGTAGTAGTTAAATCATATTTATCACTATCTACCTTGTGTATGAAATGTTTATGTAAATAAAATGATAAATTATCAAAAGGCATGGGCTTGGGCTGCATTCTTGCTGATCTAATTGTGTGGGAAGAGTTGTACGCTGGGGTGGATTGTGTCTGATTGTCATCGGCCATAATTATGATGAGAGAGCTTGTGAGCAGACATGACAGACTTCGCTCTGTGTAGAGGAGGGAAAATAGAAGAGGCCCAAGTTAAGTTAGGGGGGTCAAGTGTGACTGGAGGGGGGTCCCAAACCCCACTCTGACACAAACTGACGTGCTATGCTTGTAGATCTGTATTTCTGAATGTCCAAAAGCAAGCCATACGTTATAAAATGTTGCCATAACAAATGTTCACGGTTCAAAAAAAATAGCACACCTACAAGCTCACGGCGCGGCACTGAGTGCTCCGAGAGCGAGATGCACCGCCCTCGCTCGCATACATTTCCAAACCATGCACCGCCCCCAAATTTTTTAAGTCGACTAAGCTCCTCCCCTTCATTTACATACGGTCGTCTGCTTTTTTTACGTGCTGGGAAACCTACCTTAACGCCCTCATTAGCATAATGTATGCAAGCATAATGTATGCGCACCACGCCCACACGCATTTCCAAACCACGCCCCGCCCCCAATTTGCATATGTCGACTAAGCTCCTCCCCTTCATTTACATACGGCCGTCTGCATTTTTTACGCGCTGGGAAACGCCACTTAACAGCCTCATTAGCATAATTTATGCAGACCACACCCACACGCATTTCCAAACCATGCACCGCCCCCAATTTTTTAAAGTCGACTAAGCTCCTCCCCTTCATTTACATAGGGTCGTCTGCTTTTTTTACGCGCTGGGAAACCTACCTTAACGCCCTCATTAGCATAATGTATGCGAGCATAATGTATGCGCACCACACCCACACGCATTTCCAAACCACGCCCCGCCCCCAATTTGCATATGTCGACTAAGCTCCTCCCCTTCATTTACATACGGCCGCCTGCATTTTTTACGCGCTGGGAAACGCCACTTAACAGCCTCATTAGCATAATGTATGCAGACCACACCCACACGCATTTCCAAACCATGCACCGCCCCCAATTTTTTAAAGTCGACTAAGCTCCTCCCCTTCATTTACATACGGTCGTCTGCTTTTTTTACGCGCTGGGAAACCTACCTTAACGCCCTCATTAGCATATTGTATGCGAGCATAATGTATGCGCACCACACCCACACGCATTTCCAAACCACGCCCCGCCCCCAATTTGCATATGTCGACTAAGCTCCTCCCCTTCATTTACATTTACATTTACAAAGAAAGAAAGAAAGAAAGAAAGAAAGAAAGAAAGAAAGAAAGAAAGAAAGAAAGAAAGAATGAATGAATGAAAGAAAGAATTTTCCATTTACGGGGTTCTTAACGAGGAGGCAGTTAATGAATTAATTAATCAATTAAGGAGCACGCACGCACGCACGCACGCACGCACGCACGCACGCATGCACACTTTCTTTGTTTATTTATTTATTTATTTATTCATGATTGTGTTCGTTCATTCATTATATATTTATTTATTTATTTATTTAAATACTCTGTTGCTAGTGTTGCTAGGGGCGGAAATAAATAAATAATTACATAAATAATCAGTCTCGGAAACAGTCGGGAAATAAATAAATAATCAGTTTCGGAAACATAGTCGGGAAATAAATAAATACATAAATAAAAAAATAAATAAACCAGTAAGACTCCCTAATATAAACTGCGTAGCGATTTGCGTGATTTTAGGGCAAAATCTGTAGGAGTAGTGACAGCTGGTCGAGGTTTTGATAGTAACTGCGACCTGACGGTCGCAATCATTCATTTGTCAGCCTCGACAGTTTATATACAAGAATACAGCGACCCAAACAGTTACAGACCTATCTGACACAATGACAACAATCTGTACACAATAGACAACAGTATGCACACACATCACATCTTATGCAACCAAATTACGCACGGTGACGGCGCAGCCGCGCGCACACACACACACACACACACACACACACACACACACACACACACACACACACACACACAATTATTCTGTTGATACAGGCTTTCAGCTGCGCGATAGAGAGGAGAAGTCCAAACAGTTGAGTTCAGGCAATAATACTCACAGATGAAGTGTTCCACTTCCAGAATCAGAAAGTATCCGTGATGATGATAATGTCATTGTATAGTTTCCTCGCTGGCGTAATTGTCCAATGTCGACGTCATGATTAATGCCTTTGTTTGCTTGTGCATCGCTGCCTGTCTCATTTGAAAGTGTCTGTGGTATATTTTAGTTGATACAAATTTAAGGTTTTGAAAGTGCGCGGTCCACTGCAGCCATCATCACTACACTTCTCACTAAACGTAAACAAAACAACATTGTCTGTCTGTGAATGCTCTTCCTGTTGTCCTTCACAATAAAGTGTCCCCCTTTACTTCTTCCCAATGCGTGACATTTTACTCAGAAAAATAGGTGTAACAGAGGCAGCGCGATGACGGTCAGGCAGATTGACGTTCATTTGGACTGAGACTGACTGTCAGTCGGAGGCTGACGGCCGGGCCCCCGCGGTTCATATATTATATAATTTGCAAAATACCCAGCGTAGCATTTGGGAAGGCACAGCCTACCCTGGCCTTATTAACCCGCCGCCCATGACTTCCCTGTGGAAATAAGCCAAAAACATTACTGGGATCTCCTTTTAGTTGAGCTTGTACCAAATCATGTTTATTACGTATCTATCTATCTTCCTATCAATTCGTCACATGCATTCACATTGCACTGCACGCACGCACGCACGCACGCACGCACGCCCAGGTCAGCTCAGCAGATGTTCACAATCACAACACCAGAGGCAGCTCCACTAATCATCATAGATTTAACACTAAACAAGGCTCTAACTCGTTCTCCTGCTACACCATCAACATGTGGAACGCCCTTCCACAAGCCCTAAAGGAGAGCAAATCCCTAGCCTCCTTCAAAATTGGTATGAAAAGTCACCTTCAGACAGCTGCTACCCGTGACTTGTAAATAGACTAAGCCCTCATGCTCCCCCCCCCCCCCCCCCCCCCCTTTTCTCTTTTTTGTTTTTGATGTTATGCTTTTGAAACTGATATTATCCTAGATAAAGTACTATGTTCTATCCGTCTAAGCCTCGGCTTTCTAGGATCTCCTTTTAGTTGACCTTGTACCAGTGATTTGTACTGTCATGAAACTGTACTTTTTTCTATTGCAAACTTCTAATAAATTCTTCAATCAATCACTCGATAAAGGGATCAATACTGCATTAGATAAATAACCCACATTTACCCAAAACAGCTGATCCACAAGCCCACATGCAGCCTTGTAGATCGGCTGTTTTTAAATTGTTTCCCCCTGACTTAGTCTTTTCTAGGATCACCTTTTAGTTGACCTTGTACCAGTGAACTGTACTGTCAATGACACTGTACCTATGACAGTCCTATATCAATAATTCGTTCATTCATGAATGACTTCCCTGTGGAAATAAGCCAAAAACATTACTGGGATCTCCTTTTAGTTGGGCTTGTACCAAATCATGTTTATTACGTATCTATCTATCTATCTTCCTATCAATTGGTCACATGCATTCACATTGCACTGAACGCACGCACGCACGCACGCACGCACGCTCAGCAGCTGGCTTTTTCTTTTTTTTTTTTTTTTCACAGAGCTCCAGACTCAGACACCGAGGTCTCGGAGGGCACCCAAGCCGGACTGCGTGCTCTGGCAGCGGCCGCGAAGCGGCCGCGGCCCCCTCAACCCACTGGAGCTAGGTAGAGTCTGGTGAAATAAAAACTATCAGTAGGTCCCCATCAACAGATGTCGCTGTAGCCAAGGAATTCCACCTGACCAGGAAGTGCCTCTCTGTGAACGCGTCTCTGTGGCTCTGTCGTCTGTACGTCTTCACTCACACTGGTAATCTTTGCTATAGAGTGTTTGTTCAGTAACAGTGTTAAACGGCTCTATATTGTCACAGGAATCATTCTTGTTTGTTCCGTAACAGTGTTACACTGTGATATGAAAGAATCCACATGAGGGCAGTGTTTCCATTCTCAACTCACTGACTTGAACAGAGCTAGGGCTGAACCCAATGCGACAACGTCCTATTATTTACAAGGGAGTCACATCAATGTCAGCATTTTGTTTTTTTTTACATTAGGGGAATGCTGCTTGTGCTGTATATTCTAGTGGACCTGTCTATTTATTACATTCACTACATTGATTTAGAAATCCGGGGTTTTAAGCAGGGACCCCTTAGCAGAGAGAGATGAAGCAGGGACCCCCACAACCTGTTCATAGATTCCATATAGTTTCATTGTTTGACAGCACAATCGTCAGTGTGTTTTGGATTCATTACATGGCAATTAGTGTTTTCAGATATTTAACCACTTGAACCACTTGAATTCATTCTAATCCAGGATGACAAAACAGATAATAAAGAGGAATCACTCAAGGGCACTCTAAGTCAATGGATTTGAATTCATGTATTCAACGTGATGTTTTGAATCATGACTTGTTTGTTTCTTTCTCTGTTCTTTAACTTTTTTTTTTCATGAAACTACAAATGATGTGAGTTTGTACAAATTGCACCCACTTTGACAATAAAGTTTAATCTTAATCTGATGCTGGGAAATCGAATGCTTGTGTTTTATTTTTATTTTGTATGAATCCTTTATTTTTAAAGCAACTAATAGAAGAATATGAGCATGGCCTTTATTTGCCAAGACGATTAACCCATTTAGGCCTGAACACATTATGACGCCTTATTTTATGCTTTAAATATTAAAAAATAGCAGATATACAAGCTCACAGCGTGGCACCGAGTGCCGCGCTGCGAGCTTGTAGATCTGCTATTTTTGAAAAATCGTGAAAATTAGAATTTTGACCCCGATTCTATAAGTGTCTTTTGAATACTTCTAAGGTTTTTGGAGAAAACCTATGTTTCTATGTCAGCAATCTGGCCAGCCATCGTCAAAGAAAAGGTCCTTTTCACATGGAGTAAAAAGTAGAAAAAATATTCACAATATACAAAGTAACTACAAATGGAAGTTTTCAAATAATTGTAGTGGAGTAAAAAGTACAATAATGGAATATGGAATATGTTGAGCATGATGTACTGTAGGCCTATTGGTCATCATTGAGGTCAGCTTGGGATGTGTGTGTGTGTGTGTGTGTGTGTGTGTGTGTGTGTGTGTGTGTGTGTGTGTGTGTGTGTGTGTGTGTGTGTGTGTGTGTATTGTATTATTATCTCCCAAAGCGGCGTCTTTTTTGAGCTGTGCCAGCCGCGTCATCACTTGACCGAGTGTGTATGTACAGTATATATGAGTACGGTGTATGTCTGTATGTATGAGGGCGGACTCAACAGCTGCAATATCGCTGGGTGACCAAGTGGCACTCTTTGTGTGTGTTTGTGTGTGTGTGTGTGTGTGTGTGTGTGTGTGTGTGTGTGTGTGTGTGTGTGTGTGTGTGTGTGTGTGTGTGTGTGTGTGTGTGTGTGTGTGTGTGTGACCCATGTCCTTCCACTCAGTAAAAGTAAGCCATTTACCATGAGAGGGAGTGGGTTGTTGGCTGATTTATCACTGTTTTGAAACAGTGGTAAATCAGCCAACAACCCACGACCCTCAAATGGTAAATTGCTTTCTACCACTTCTACCATATAAATGAAAGAAAACACAGTTGTAACTTGCAATGTTACAACTGCAACACAACAGTGGGCGGGGTCCATGAGCCAACTCAAGGTTGTTGACTGATTTACCACTGTTTTAAGCCAATCAGAATCCAGTATCTGAACATCTGACCACAAAAAGTGGTAGAATGTTTGTTACAATAAACTAAACCCATGTACTTCCACTCAGTAAAATGTGTGATCCAGCTGTGACTGCATTCGAACCTGAAGCCCTGGGGAACCTGGTGGAGGGCCTGGACTTCCATCGCTTCTACTTTGAAAACCGTAAGAACCAAAGCGCACATTTATGTGTTTGCCCATTTTTATCCAACTCGAAATGCATAAATGTGTGCATAAATTAAGCTGTAGAAATGGGTGTTAATAGGTGTTAAAGAGTTCATTTCATGTGACCTTTGTCTGTCCGTAGTAACAGCACTATATGGTGCGAGCAGAGTGGTTATTAACCTGTATTATAGCTGATAATGAATGTTTTCAGCTGGACATGATTTTTCTTCCTTCCTTACTTTCTTCCTCCTCCTCTGCTGCCTCTCTTCAGTGTGGTCAAAGAACAGCAAGCCCGTCCACACCACCATCCTGAACCCTCACATCCACCTGGTGGGCGAGGACGCGGCCTGCATCGCCTACATCAGAGTCACCCAGTACATCGACACCAACGGACTGCCCAGGACGGCCCAGTCAGAGGAGACCAGGGTGTGGCATCGCAGGGACGGCAAGTGGCAGATCGTCCACTTTCACCGCTCGGGATCCGCCTCCGCTCTGAGCAAGTAAGGAGGGAATGGAGCGGACGCACACGCATGCACACACACACACGCGCACGCACACGCACACGCACACACACACACACACACACACACACACACACACACACACACACACACACACAGCATCATTACAAAACACAAATAATCTAAGACAAAAGATTACAACAAAGAAAATATCATAAATGCAAGAATGAGGAAAAAAACGACTTAAAATAGTGAAAATAGCCGATCTACAAGCACACAACGCCTCGCATCGTGAGGCGTTGTGTGCTTGTAGATCGGCTACTTTCACTACTTTTGTGCGACACTCTTGTATGATGAAGTAGGCAGTAGGGCTTTCATTTACAAAGAAATGTACACATTTGAAACTTGGAGATACAAGGTTTCTGTCTGACAGTGACGTTTATGTTCCCATGTCTCTCTTCCTCTCCACCAGCTGAGAACTCCAGAGTGGAGGGACCTTCGAGGGGGGAGCCTGTTTCCCTGACAACTGATTATCTGACAGTGGCCCAACCGACTGACCAGTCAACGGGGTTTGGGGGAGTTTTTGCTTGTTTTTTGGCAGCGGGCGGGTGAAGGCCGGCACCCCTCCCTCCAAAAGTGAAAGTGGAGTTGACTGAGTATCCAACCAACCAATAAACCCCTCTCTTTGCTTTTTTTCCCCCTTTTATTTTAAGTCTCTGATTGGTCACTTGCTTGGACGATAGATATTCATGTCAATGTTTTCAAATCATATTGGCGCTGCATATTACACCATACTATACTGCATATTATAACATACACTCATAATGATACTATCATAATTATTGACAAATAATGTATGATCCATAAATGAAAGTTATATTTAAATCCATGCTGTTTTTTAAGGATAGCTTGAAACTATTTATACAGAACATTGTTTTAATATTTATTTGGAATGTCAAAGGAGTGTGGTTAACTGAAAATAATGCACACTCTCCGGCCAATCAGAATCAAGTACTGTAGGCTACTCTTAGTGGCCATGGAATAAATAATATCGATAATATGATATGATTATGTCTGCCCATCATACAGTACGTACTGTAGCCTACTGTGTGGTGTGCAGTCACAACATCTGGGATTGGTGTTATATTACAAAAATAACTGATGTTTATGGATAGGGAAACTGTGCATTAAAGGGGTAGTTCACCCCCAAAATAACTTTTTTTTCCTATTGATTACTCACACCATGGAGACTTGAGTTCAATGATATTTGTTGGTATTTGTCGCATTCCTAAGACAATAATTTGATTATAGTACCCCCATTGATTCCAGATGATTCCGGATGGGGACCCAAATGCATTTGGGTCCCCACCAGGAATCAATGGGGTAAATTTACTATAATACATTTTTTGTGTTGCGACAAATACAAAAAAATATTATATAACTCAAGTATCCATGGTGTGAGTAATCAATAGAAAGAAAGTCATTTGGGGGGTGAACTACTCCTTGAAGATGACTGAGATCCCTTGGTCTCGGTTGGGATAAGACTCAGGATATTGTAACAGCACTTTTCCTGTGTCTATTTTTTAAGTAGGGTTTAAGTGGTTTAACAATTAGTTAACATAGAAAAATGTTAAGCGTGAGGGCCATATCTTTTTTAATCAAATCTGCAAAAAGTGCCAACTCCCCTTTGTGTTCTTCCATTGATAATAACACTTGGTCCAGTTCTTCCCCCATTCGACAGTACATGTCCTCCTACACAGAGAATATGGAGACTGAGTGCTAGTTCTATCACATTCAGATCTATCCTACATGTATCGTAATGGAATGGAGACAGAAACGTTGTTCCTATTGTCCTATTTAACACCACAAGTGTCTCTTTTTCCATTTGTCCTATTTCCTACCTCCTTCTGCCTACCTCCTTTATATCAGAGGTGACCACAATCAATTTGACAGACTACTTCAAGGTGGCTGCTGTTGTAGGCTAATTCATTTAAAATCATAGTGGATATGCCCCACCACACATAGCTTGAGGAAGTAATTTCTTAAGCAAAATTCCCTGAATAGACATGTCTAAATTCTGTATTTTCAAGTTATGACCATATTGTTCTCCACAATCAGGGAACAACGTTATAGATTCGGTTCCTACGGTTAGGTTCCAGAGGTTGGGTTCCTAAGGATTGGCTGCTATGGGCTTTCAAGTAACACCCATGAAAAATGCAATATACTGCAGGTACTTCAGCTTTCAGAATAATGGAAAATCAGTAGGCGCTGTGTGTGTGTGTGTGTGTGTGTGTGTGTGTGTGTGTGTGTGTGTGTGTGTGTGTGTGTGTGCGTGCGTGCGTGCGTGCGTGCGTGCGTGCGTGCGTGCGTGCGTGCGTGCGTGCGTGCGTGCGTGCGTGCGTCCGTGCGTGCGTGTGTGTGATGTACTAGTATACGTTCATAATAAGAAGGGCAAAGCCCTCATCCAAAGTGTCATTGGATGACTGCATCAACACATAAAGCAAGGGTGGTTCAGATTATGTATGTACATCTCTACACAGCTCAGCTGTTATTGACCACATGATTAATATGCTACAATCATATAATTGAATATGTTATAGTGGCGTCTAGCTCTCCATCTACATTTGAACCTCAGCCGATGGAAGGCAAAATGCAGTTCTGCCTCTGCACCTAAAGCCTTTCATAAGTACTGAAGCTCCTCTGACCTGTTCTTGAAGCTTTTCTGTTTCCTGGTGGTCTAATGCAGTGGTTCTTAAAGTGGATTCCGGGGACTTTGTGGGTTCCTTTATGGGGGTCTAAATTGACCCATACAAGTCGATAACTCTGACAGTGTACAAATGGAACCAAATGAACCCGTTAGGGTTCATTTGGTTCCATTTGTACACTGTCAGAGTTAAGATGAGACCTTGAATTTTGAAAGTTTGAGAAACACCGGTCTAATTCTATACTATTAACAATTCCATTATTACCGGTAGATTTATTTTTCTTCTAATACTTCCGTAATTGGATGTGCATGGCCGTGACATTTGTTAGCTCTTCTCAACATCACTCCTTTTATTTTCTTTCACAACACTAAGCTCAACTGACAACTATATACTGAGATTGGTCAGAAAATACAGTTTGCTCTTTATTGTTTTGCCAAAAGACTAGGTTTTTGTGAGATGGCAGTGATACACAGTTGTATTACTCTTTACTTCCTCTTAGCTGTTACCTGAAATGTGTTGAGTTTCTTTATTCTGTAGGAAATAGTTTTAGCTTCACTGGTTTTAATGCATGCTGGCTGTTAATCCTGGATATTTGCACTGTGTGTTTGTTTTCCGACACGGTTATCTTGTCATTTTGAAAATTAGCCTGCTAGTTTTCCACCAAATGCCTCGTCCCCTCCCTCTCTTTTATGAAAATCAACTGGTTTATCTTTGCAACAAAAAAACTAAAAAAGATGTCTGTACTGCTAGCGATAAGCCTTCAAATGACTTGATATTCAATAACTTTTACCTACTTTATGTCGGTCTCAGAGGTTTTAAAAACTGTACTACTCTTTTTACTGTCACAAGAATGTAGATCTTTGTAAAGTGAGATTATTATTATTATCATTATTGTTATTATTATATTTGTACTGTATATCAAAAGCTTTCTCACATCCAATCAAACTTCCAGTGCTGACATAGTGTAGAATTAAATTGCTGAGTAGAGAATATATTGTAAATGATTACAGGTATCTTATGTATGGTAATCTATGTGTTCCCTTAGCAAACAGCTGCCTCTGAATGTCTGACCCTGCTTTAACAAACTACTGCCAATGCCCTTTGCTTTTACTTGTTGTTACTCGTGCCATTTGGCACCCCATTCGAGAGAAGGGTTCACTGAACGTATTGGGGTACAAAAAACTAAAACACATCTGCTTCTTACTGTGGACCAGAACTGTACACAGTAAAATCTGGAGTGTTCATTTAACTGTGGGAGTTTGCAAATGGAACCAATCCAAATGGACCTGAAAGGGTTTCGTTTGTACATTCTCAGAGTTACAAATGGTTAAATCAGCACTGATGATTATTTTTGTAATTATTAGTTTTTTCAAGAATGGTCAGGGATACCAAATGGCATCTAGAGAATGTATGGCTGTTTTCTACAGTAGATTAGTTTGTGTTTTATAATGTAACATGTAAAGTTGTAACTTTTGAAACACTAAGTTAACAGTCTGAATATCACTGGGTGTATGTATAGCCTACAGTACACAGTCACTTGAAATATCTGAAATGTAATTGTTAAAGCACTTGGAACTATTTTTGATGTTTTGCTGAAAAAGTCAATGTAACCCGAAATAGATAACACTACTTAGGTTCATTATATAATCATAATCCTATGACGTTATCGCAATCAATTTGTGGATGCAATTAGGGTTGATGTCATATTTGATGTGGTGCTTGATGTTTATAAATGGACTTGAAATAAAACCAGTAGTTGCCATCCAGCCTTCCCGCAAGAAGCATCCAGACAATCCAGAGGCCAGTTCCATTTCTAAATTGGGTAAAAAACTAAAACATGGGTTATTGTCAGCAGGCACGCTGTTGGAGTATAAATAAAGCCATAGTATTGCAGACAATATCAGCAAAGAAACAATACACTGAGTACTAAGTACTGAGGTCTGAACTATCTTGGCCGTTGTTTTATTTGTCCAGCTGAAAAGGTATTGAAACACATGTATTACGGATAATGGAGCAAGAATGCACCAGTTGTCTGGCAACTAATAGCAAAGGTGGTGTCTGTAGTAGTAGGCTATGTGAGTGGGTTGCTTCTTTATCAGTAGGTGGGTACTACCACCAGCAACAGGGTTGTCACCTTGTGGCTAATGATATCTATTTATTTCAGCATGGAATACTTACCATGCAACACCTTGTTCTTTGGGTTCCTTATTTGGGGCAGATTTTCAAAATGTTGTGTGGATAGGTAAATACAGCTGATTTACAGTAGCGCACTGCCCTTTTATATCAAGACGTGTGATGTTTGAAAGCAATTAACACTTAGACTAATTATACTTGGGCACATCAAATAGACTCAACTTTTATTTATTCATTTTTTACTTATGGATATTGTACTGTACTTACCGGACACTCTAATGCTGCATGCCAGGTATGTAATGTGCTGAAGTTTACATGTATGCGTGTGTTTCTGAAAATATTCTTTTGTAAGATAGGTGTAGTTTTTGTAGTAGTTAAATCATATTTATCACTATCTACCTTGTGTATGAAATGTTTATGTAAATAAAATGATAAATTATCAAAAGGCATGGGCTTGGGCTGCATTCTTGCTGATCTAATTGTGTGGGAAGAGTTGTACGCTGGGGTGGATTGTGTCTGATTGTCATCGGCCATAATTATGATGAGAGAGCTTGTGAGCAGACATGACAGACTTCGCTCTGTGTAGAGGAGGGAAAATAGAAGAGGCCCAAGTTAAGTTAGGGGGGTCAAGTGTGACTGGAGGGGGGTCCCAAACCCCACTCTGACACAAACTGACGTGCTATGCTTGTAGATCTGTATTTCTGAATGTCCAAAAGCAAGCCATACGTTATAAAATGTTGCCATAACAAATGTTCACGGTTCAAAAAAAATAGCACACCTACAAGCTCACGGCGCGGCACTGAGTGCTCCGAGAGCGAGATGCACCGCCCTCGCTCGCATACATTTCCAAACCATGCACCGCCCCCAAATTTTTTAAGTCGACTAAGCTCCTCCCCTTCATTTACATACGGTCGTCTGCTTTTTTTACGTGCTGGGAAACCTACCTTAACGCCCTCATTAGCATAATGTATGCAAGCATAATGTATGCGCACCACGCCCACACGCATTTCCAAACCACGCCCCGCCCCCAATTTGCATATGTCGACTAAGCTCCTCCCCTTCATTTACATACGGCCGTCTGCATTTTTTACGCGCTGGGAAACGCCACTTAACAGCCTCATTAGCATAATTTATGCAGACCACACCCACACGCATTTCCAAACCATGCACCGCCCCCAATTTTTTAAAGTCGACTAAGCTCCTCCCCTTCATTTACATAGGGTCGTCTGCTTTTTTTACGCGCTGGGAAACCTACCTTAACGCCCTCATTAGCATAATGTATGCGAGCATAATGTATGCGCACCACACCCACACGCATTTCCAAACCACGCCCCGCCCCCAATTTGCATATGTCGACTAAGCTCCTCCCCTTCATTTACATACGGCCGCCTGCATTTTTTACGCGCTGGGAAACGCCACTTAACAGCCTCATTAGCATAATGTATGCAGACCACACCCACACGCATTTCCAAACCATGCACCGCCCCCAATTTTTTAAAGTCGACTAAGCTCCTCCCCTTCATTTACATACGGTCGTCTGCTTTTTTTACGCGCTGGGAAACCTACCTTAACGCCCTCATTAGCATATTGTATGCGAGCATAATGTATGCGCACCACACCCACACGCATTTCCAAACCACGCCCCGCCCCCAATTTGCATATGTCGACTAAGCTCCTCCCCTTCATTTACATTTACATTTACAAAGAAAGAAAGAAAGAAAGAAAGAAAGAAAGAAAGAAAGAAAGAAAGAAAGAAAGAAAGAATGAATGAATGAAAGAAAGAATTTTCCATTTACGGGGTTCTTAACGAGGAGGCAGTTAATGAATTAATTAATCAATTAAGGAGCACGCACGCACGCACGCACGCACGCACGCACGCACGCATGCACACTTTCTTTGTTTATTTATTTATTTATTTATTCATGATTGTGTTCGTTCATTCATTATATATTTATTTATTTATTTATTTAAATACTCTGTTGCTAGTGTTGCTAGGGGCGGAAATAAATAAATAATTACATAAATAATCAGTCTCGGAAACAGTCGGGAAATAAATAAATAATCAGTTTCGGAAACATAGTCGGGAAATAAATAAATACATAAATAAAAAAATAAATAAACCAGTAAGACTCCCTAATATAAACTGCGTAGCGATTTGCGTGATTTTAGGGCAAAATCTGTAGGAGTAGTGACAGCTGGTCGAGGTTTTGATAGTAACTGCGACCTGACGGTCGCAATCATTCATTTGTCAGCCTCGACAGTTTATATACAAGAATACAGCGACCCAAACAGTTACAGACCTATCTGACACAATGACAACAATCTGTACACAATAGACAACAGTATGCACACACATCACATCTTATGCAACCAAATTACGCACGGTGACGGCGCAGCCGCGCGCACACACACACACACACACACACACACACACACACACACACACACACACACACACACACAATTATTCTGTTGATACAGGCTTTCAGCTGCGCGATAGAGAGGAGAAGTCCAAACAGTTGAGTTCAGGCAATAATACTCACAGATGAAGTGTTCCACTTCCAGAATCAGAAAGTATCCGTGATGATGATAATGTCATTGTATAGTTTCCTCGCTGGCGTAATTGTCCAATGTCGACGTCATGATTAATGCCTTTGTTTGCTTGTGCATCGCTGCCTGTCTCATTTGAAAGTGTCTGTGGTATATTTTAGTTGATACAAATTTAAGGTTTTGAAAGTGCGCGGTCCACTGCAGCCATCATCACTACACTTCTCACTAAACGTAAACAAAACAACATTGTCTGTCTGTGAATGCTCTTCCTGTTGTCCTTCACAATAAAGTGTCCCCCTTTACTTCTTCCCAATGCGTGACATTTTACTCAGAAAAATAGGTGTAACAGAGGCAGCGCGATGACGGTCAGGCAGATTGACGTTCATTTGGACTGAGACTGACTGTCAGTCGGAGGCTGACGGCCGGGCCCCCGCGGTTCATATATTATATAATTTGCAAAATACCCAGCGTAGCATTTGGGAAGGCACAGCCTACCCTGGCCTTATTAACCCGCCGCCCATGACTTCCCTGTGGAAATAAGCCAAAAACATTACTGGGATCTCCTTTTAGTTGAGCTTGTACCAAATCATGTTTATTACGTATCTATCTATCTTCCTATCAATTCGTCACATGCATTCACATTGCACTGCACGCACGCACGCACGCACGCACGCACGCCCAGGTCAGCTCAGCAGATGTTCACAATCACAACACCAGAGGCAGCTCCACTAATCATCATAGATTTAACACTAAACAAGGCTCTAACTCGTTCTCCTGCTACACCATCAACATGTGGAACGCCCTTCCACAAGCCCTAAAGGAGAGCAAATCCCTAGCCTCCTTCAAAATTGGTATGAAAAGTCACCTTCAGACAGCTGCTACCCGTGACTTGTAAATAGACTAAGCCCTCATGCTCCCCCCCCCCCCCCCCCCCCCTTTTCTCTTTTTTGTTTTTGATGTTATGCTTTTGAAACTGATATTATCCTAGATAAAGTACTATGTTCTATCCGTCTAAGCCTCGGCTTTCTAGGATCTCCTTTTAGTTGACCTTGTACCAGTGATTTGTACTGTCATGAAACTGTACTTTTTTCTATTGCAAACTTCTAATAAATTCTTCAATCAATCACTCGATAAAGGGATCAATACTGCATTAGATAAATAACCCACATTTACCCAAAACAGCTGATCCACAAGCCCACATGCAGCCTTGTAGATCGGCTGTTTTTAAATTGTTTCCCCCTGACTTAGTCTTTTCTAGGATCACCTTTTAGTTGACCTTGTACCAGTGAACTGTACTGTCAATGACACTGTACCTATGACAGTCCTATATCAATAATTCGTTCATTCATGAATGACTTCCCTGTGGAAATAAGCCAAAAACATTACTGGGATCTCCTTTTAGTTGGGCTTGTACCAAATCATGTTTATTACGTATCTATCTATCTATCTTCCTATCAATTGGTCACATGCATTCACATTGCACTGAACGCACGCACGCACGCACGCACGCACGCTCAGCAGCTGGCTTTTTCTTTTTTTTTTTTTTTTCACAGAGCTCCAGACTCAGACACCGAGGTCTCGGAGGGCACCCAAGCCGGACTGCGTGCTCTGGCAGCGGCCGCGAAGCGGCCGCGGCCCCCTCAACCCACTGGAGCTAGGTAGAGTCTGGTGAAATAAAAACTATCAGTAGGTCCCCATCAACAGATGTCGCTGTAGCCAAGGAATTCCACCTGACCAGGAAGTGCCTCTCTGTGAACGCGTCTCTGTGGCTCTGTCGTCTGTACGTCTTCACTCACACTGGTAATCTTTGCTATAGAGTGTTTGTTCAGTAACAGTGTTAAACGGCTCTATATTGTCACAGGAATCATTCTTGTTTGTTCCGTAACAGTGTTACACTGTGATATGAAAGAATCCACATGAGGGCAGTGTTTCCATTCTCAACTCACTGACTTGAACAGAGCTAGGGCTGAACCCAATGCGACAACGTCCTATTATTTACAAGGGAGTCACATCAATGTCAGCATTTTGTTTTTTTTTACATTAGGGGAATGCTGCTTGTGCTGTATATTCTAGTGGACCTGTCTATTTATTACATTCACTACATTGATTTAGAAATCCGGGGTTTTAAGCAGGGACCCCTTAGCAGAGAGAGATGAAGCAGGGACCCCCACAACCTGTTCATAGATTCCATATAGTTTCATTGTTTGACAGCACAATCGTCAGTGTGTTTTGGATTCATTACATGGCAATTAGTGTTTTCAGATATTTAACCACTTGAACCACTTGAATTCATTCTAATCCAGGATGACAAAACAGATAATAAAGAGGAATCACTCAAGGGCACTCTAAGTCAATGGATTTGAATTCATGTATTCAACGTGATGTTTTGAATCATGACTTGTTTGTTTCTTTCTCTGTTCTTTAACTTTTTTTTTTCATGAAACTACAAATGATGTGAGTTTGTACAAATTGCACCCACTTTGACAATAAAGTTTAATCTTAATCTGATGCTGGGAAATCGAATGCTTGTGTTTTATTTTTATTTTGTATGAATCCTTTATTTTTAAAGCAACTAATAGAAGAATATGAGCATGGCCTTTATTTGCCAAGACGATTAACCCATTTAGGCCTGAACACATTATGACGCCTTATTTTATGCTTTAAATATTAAAAAATAGCAGATATACAAGCTCACAGCGTGGCACCGAGTGCCGCGCTGCGAGCTTGTAGATCTGCTATTTTTGAAAAATCGTGAAAATTAGAATTTTGACCCCGATTCTATAAGTGTCTTTTGAATACTTCTAAGGTTTTTGGAGAAAACCTATGTTTCTATGTCAGCAATCTGGCCAGCCATCGTCAAAGAAAAGGTCCTTTTCACATGGAGTAAAAAGTAGAAAAAATATTCACAATATACAAAGTAACTACAAATGGAAGTTTTCAAATAATTGTAGTGGAGTAAAAAGTACAATAATGGAATATGGAATATGTTGAGCATGATGTACTGTAGGCCTATTGGTCATCATTGAGGTCAGCTTGGGATGTGTGTGTGTGTGTGTGTGTGTGTGTGTGTGTGTGTGTGTGTGTGTGTGTGTGTGTGTGTGTGTGTGTGTGTGTGTGTGTATTGTATTATTATCTCCCAAAGCGGCGTCTTTTTTGAGCTGTGCCAGCCGCGTCATCACTTGACCGAGTGTGTATGTACAGTATATATGAGTACGGTGTATGTCTGTATGTATGAGGGCGGACTCAACAGCTGCAATATCGCTGGGTGACCAAGTGGCACTCTTTGTGTGTGTTGTGTGTGTGTGTGTGTGTGTGTGTGTGTGTGTGTGTGTGTGTGTGTGTGTGTGTGTGTGTGTGTGTGTGTGTGTGTGTGTGTGTGTGTGTGTGTGTGACCCATGTCCTTCCACTCAGTAAAAGTAAGCCATTTACCATGAGAGGGAGTGGGTTGTTGGCTGATTTATCACTGTTTTGAAACAGTGGTAAATCAGCCAACAACCCACGACCCTCAAATGGTAAATTGCTTTCTACCACTTCTACCATATAAATGAAAGAAAACACAGTTGTAACTTGCAATGTTACAACTGCAACACAACAGTGGGCGGGGTCCATGAGCCAACTCAAGGTTGTTGACTGATTTACCACTGTTTTAAGCCAATCAGAATCCAGTATCTGAACATCTGACCACAAAAAGTGGTAGAATGTTTGTTACAATAAACTAAACCCATGTACTTCCACTCAGTAAAATGTGTGATCCAGCTGTGACTGCATTCGAACCTGAAGCCCTGGGGAACCTGGTGGAGGGCCTGGACTTCCATCGCTTCTACTTTGAAAACCGTAAGAACCAAAGCGCACATTTATGTGTTTGCCCATTTTTATCCAACTCGAAATGCATAAATGTGTGCATAAATTAAGCTGTAGAAATGGGTGTTAATAGGTGTTAAAGAGTTCATTTCATGTGACCTTTGTCTGTCCGTAGTAACAGCACTATATGGTGCGAGCAGAGTGGTTATTAACCTGTATTATAGCTGATAATGAATGTTTTCAGCTGGACATGATTTTTCTTCCTTCCTTACTTTCTTCCTCCTCCTCTGCTGCCTCTCTTCAGTGTGGTCAAAGAACAGCAAGCCCGTCCACACCACCATCCTGAACCCTCACATCCACCTGGTGGGCGAGGACGCGGCCTGCATCGCCTACATCAGAGTCACCCAGTACATCGACACCAACGGACTGCCCAGGACGGCCCAGTCAGAGGAGACCAGGGTGTGGCATCGCAGGGACGGCAAGTGGCAGATCGTCCACTTTCACCGCTCGGGATCCGCCTCCGCTCTGAGCAAGTAAGGAGGGAATGGAGCGGACGCACACGCATGCACACACACACACGCGCACGCACACGCACACGCACACACACACACACACACACACACACACACACACACACACACACACACACACAGCATCATTACAAAACACAAATAATCTAAGACAAAAGATTACAACAAAGAAAATATCATAAATGCAAGAATGAGGAAAAAAACGACTTAAAATAGTGAAAATAGCCGATCTACAAGCACACAACGCCTCGCATCGTGAGGCGTTGTGTGCTTGTAGATCGGCTACTTTCACTACTTTTGTGCGACACTCTTGTATGATGAAGTAGGCAGTAGGGCTTTCATTTACAAAGAAATGTACACATTTGAAACTTGGAGATACAAGGTTTCTGTCTGACAGTGACGTTTATGTTCCCATGTCTCTCTTCCTCTCCACCAGCTGAGAACTCCAGAGTGGAGGGACCTTCGAGGGGGGAGCCTGTTTCCCTGACAACTGATTATCTGACAGTGGCCCAACCGACTGACCAGTCAACGGGGTTTGGGGGAGTTTTTGCTTGTTTTTTGGCAGCGGGCGGGTGAAGGCCGGCACCCCTCCCTCCAAAAGTGAAAGTGGAGTTGACTGAGTATCCAACCAACCAATAAACCCCTCTCTTTGCTTTTTTTCCCCCTTTTATTTTAAGTCTCTGATTGGTCACTTGCTTGGACGATAGATATTCATGTCAATGTTTTCAAATCATATTGGCGCTGCATATTACACCATACTATACTGCATATTATAACATACACTCATAATGATACTATCATAATTATTGACAAATAATGTATGATCCATAAATGAAAGTTATATTTAAATCCATGCTGTTTTTTAAGGATAGCTTGAAACTATTTATACAGAACATTGTTTTAATATTTATTTGGAATGTCAAAGGAGTGTGGTTAACTGAAAATAATGCACACTCTCCGGCCAATCAGAATCAAGTACTGTAGGCTACTCTTAGTGGCCATGGAATAAATAATATCGATAATATGATATGATTATGTCTGCCCATCATACAGTACGTACTGTAGCCTACTGTGTGGTGTGCAGTCACAACATCTGGGATTGGTGTTATATTACAAAAATAACTGATGTTTATGGATAGGGAAACTGTGCATTAAAGGGGTAGTTCACCCCCAAAATAACTTTTTTTTCCTATTGATTACTCACACCATGGAGACTTGAGTTCAATGATATTTGTTGGTATTTGTCGCATTCCTAAGACAATAATTTGATTATAGTACCCCCATTGATTCCAGATGATTCCGGATGGGGACCCAAATGCATTTGGGTCCCCACCAGGAATCAATGGGGTAAATTTACTATAATACATTTTTTGTGTTGCGACAAATACAAAAAAATATTATATAACTCAAGTATCCATGGTGTGAGTAATCAATAGAAAGAAAGTCATTTGGGGGGTGAACTACTCCTTGAAGATGACTGAGATCCCTTGGTCTCGGTTGGGATAAGACTCAGGATATTGTAACAGCACTTTTCCTGTGTCTATTTTTTAAGTAGGGTTTAAGTGGTTTAACAATTAGTTAACATAGAAAAATGTTAAGCGTGAGGGCCATATCTTTTTTAATCAAATCTGCAAAAAGTGCCAACTCCCCTTTGTGTTCTTCCATTGATAATAACACTTGGTCCAGTTCTTCCCCCATTCGACAGTACATGTCCTCCTACACAGAGAATATGGAGACTGAGTGCTAGTTCTATCACATTCAGATCTATCCTACATGTATCGTAATGGAATGGAGACAGAAACGTTGTTCCTATTGTCCTATTTAACACCACAAGTGTCTCTTTTTCCATTTGTCCTATTTCCTACCTCCTTCTGCCTACCTCCTTTATATCAGAGGTGACCACAATCAATTTGACAGACTACTTCAAGGTGGCTGCTGTTGTAGGCTAATTCATTTAAAATCATAGTGGATATGCCCCACCACACATAGCTTGAGGAAGTAATTTCTTAAGCAAAATTCCCTGAATAGACATGTCTAAATTCTGTATTTTCAAGTTATGACCATATTGTTCTCCACAATCAGGGAACAACGTTATAGATTCGGTTCCTACGGTTAGGTTCCAGAGGTTGGGTTCCTAAGGATTGGCTGCTATGGGCTTTCAAGTAACACCCATGAAAAATGCAATATACTGCAGGTACTTCAGCTTTCAGAATAATGGAAAATCAGTAGGCGCTGTGTGTGTGTGTGTGTGTGTGTGTGTGTGTGTGTGTGTGTGTGTGTGTGTGTGTGTGTGTGTGCGTGCGTGCGTGCGTGCGTGCGTGCGTGCGTGCGTGCGTGCGTGCGTGCGTGCGTGCGTGCGTGCGTGCGTCCGTGCGTGCGTGTGTGTGATGTACTAGTATACGTTCATAATAAGAAGGGCAAAGCCCTCATCCAAAGTGTCATTGGATGACTGCATCAACACATAAAGCAAGGGTGGTTCAGATTATGTATGTACATCTCTACACAGCTCAGCTGTTATTGACCACATGATTAATATGCTACAATCATATAATTGAATATGTTATAGTGGCGTCTAGCTCTCCATCTACATTTGAACCTCAGCCGATGGAAGGCAAAATGCAGTTCTGCCTCTGCACCTAAAGCCTTTCATAAGTACTGAAGCTCCTCTGACCTGTTCTTGAAGCTTTTCTGTTTCCTGGTGGTCTAATGCAGTGGTTCTTAAAGTGGATTCCGGGGACTTTGTGGGTTCCTTTATGGGGGTCTAAATTGACCCATACAAGTCGATAACTCTGACAGTGTACAAATGGAACCAAATGAACCCGTTAGGGTTCATTTGGTTCCATTTGTACACTGTCAGAGTTAAGATGAGACCTTGAATTTTGAAAGTTTGAGAAACACCGGTCTAATTCTATACTATTAACAATTCCATTATTACCGGTAGATTTATTTTTCTTCTAATACTTCCGTAATTGGATGTGCATGGCCGTGACATTTGTTAGCTCTTCTCAACATCACTCCTTTTATTTTCTTTCACAACACTAAGCTCAACTGACAACTATATACTGAGATTGGTCAGAAAATACAGTTTGCTCTTTATTGTTTTGCCAAAAGACTAGGTTTTTGTGAGATGGCAGTGATACACAGTTGTATTACTCTTTACTTCCTCTTAGCTGTTACCTGAAATGTGTTGAGTTTCTTTATTCTGTAGGAAATAGTTTTAGCTTCACTGGTTTTAATGCATGCTGGCTGTTAATCCTGGATATTTGCACTGTGTGTTTGTTTTCCGACACGGTTATCTTGTCATTTTGAAAATTAGCCTGCTAGTTTTCCACCAAATGCCTCGTCCCCTCCCTCTCTTTTATGAAAATCAACTGGTTTATCTTTGCAACAAAAAAACTAAAAAAGATGTCTGTACTGCTAGCGATAAGCCTTCAAATGACTTGATATTCAATAACTTTTACCTACTTTATGTCGGTCTCAGAGGTTTTAAAAACTGTACTACTCTTTTTACTGTCACAAGAATGTAGATCTTTGTAAAGTGAGATTATTATTATTATCATTATTGTTATTATTATATTTGTACTGTATATCAAAAGCTTTCTCACATCCAATCAAACTTCCAGTGCTGACATAGTGTAGAATTAAATTGCTGAGTAGAGAATATATTGTAAATGATTACAGGTATCTTATGTATGGTAATCTATGTGTTCCCTTAGCAAACAGCTGCCTCTGAATGTCTGACCCTGCTTTAACAAACTACTGCCAATGCCCTTTGCTTTTACTTGTTGTTACTCGTGCCATTTGGCACCCCATTCGAGAGAAGGGTTCACTGAACGTATTGGGGTACAAAAAACTAAAACACATCTGCTTCTTACTGTGGACCAGAACTGTACACAGTAAAATCTGGAGTGTTCATTTAACTGTGGGAGTTTGCAAATGGAACCAATCCAAATGGACCTGAAAGGGTTTCGTTTGTACATTCTCAGAGTTACAAATGGTTAAATCAGCACTGATGATTATTTTTGTAATTATTAGTTTTTTCAAGAATGGTCAGGGATACCAAATGGCATCTAGAGAATGTATGGCTGTTTTCTACAGTAGATTAGTTTGTGTTTTATAATGTAACATGTAAAGTTGTAACTTTTGAAACACTAAGTTAACAGTCTGAATATCACTGGGTGTATGTATAGCCTACAGTACACAGTCACTTGAAATATCTGAAATGTAATTGTTAAAGCACTTGGAACTATTTTTGATGTTTTGCTGAAAAAGTCAATGTAACCCGAAATAGATAACACTACTTAGGTTCATTATATAATCATAATCCTATGACGTTATCGCAATCAATTTGTGGATGCAATTAGGGTTGATGTCATATTTGATGTGGTGCTTGATGTTTATAAATGGACTTGAAATAAAACCAGTAGTTGCCATCCAGCCTTCCCGCAAGAAGCATCCAGACAATCCAGAGGCCAGTTCCATTTCTAAATTGGGTAAAAAACTAAAACATGGGTTATTGTCAGCAGGCACGCTGTTGGAGTATAAATAAAGCCATAGTATTGCAGACAATATCAGCAAAGAAACAATACACTGAGTACTAAGTACTGAGGTCTGAACTATCTTGGCCGTTGTTTTATTTGTCCAGCTGAAAAGGTATTGAAACACATGTATTACGGATAATGGAGCAAGAATGCACCAGTTGTCTGGCAACTAATAGCAAAGGTGGTGTCTGTAGTAGTAGGCTATGTGAGTGGGTTGCTTCTTTATCAGTAGGTGGGTACTACCACCAGCAACAGGGTTGTCACCTTGTGGCTAATGATATCTATTTATTTCAGCATGGAATACTTACCATGCAACACCTTGTTCTTTGGGTTCCTTATTTGGGGCAGATTTTCAAAATGTTGTGTGGATAGGTAAATACAGCTGATTTACAGTAGCGCACTGCCCTTTTATATCAAGACGTGTGATGTTTGAAAGCAATTAACACTTAGACTAATTATACTTGGGCACATCAAATAGACTCAACTTTTATTTATTCATTTTTTACTTATGGATATTGTACTGTACTTACCGGACACTCTAATGCTGCATGCCAGGTATGTAATGTGCTGAAGTTTACATGTATGCGTGTGTTTCTGAAAATATTCTTTTGTAAGATAGGTGTAGTTTTTGTAGTAGTTAAATCATATTTATCACTATCTACCTTGTGTATGAAATGTTTATGTAAATAAAATGATAAATTATCAAAAGGCATGGGCTTGGGCTGCATTCTTGCTGATCTAATTGTGTGGGAAGAGTTGTACGCTGGGGTGGATTGTGTCTGATTGTCATCGGCCATAATTATGATGAGAGAGCTTGTGAGCAGACATCTGTGTAGAGGGGAGAAAATAGAATAGGCCCAAGTACTGACCCCTGGGGGACGCACCCAGGTCAGGAGGATTGCCAGGGGCCCTTGGCTCTCAGGGGCCCTTGGGGGAACTGGCCCGCGTGGTCATTGACAATTTACAAAAATTACATGTATATTTTAATCAAAAATCGAATGTATTGGCCCCTCCTCTGTTGTCTACAGGTGCTTTCTTGGTCCACAGATGATCATCATGGCTTAAAATCCAAGCTGGATAGTGCGCGTCGGGAGGGAGAAGGGGTTTTGGTGGGGGGTGGGGGGCCCGCCGCCCTAAAATATTATCGGCCAGGGGCCCTCGCGGTCAAGGGGTTTAATCCGTCCATGAACCTGGTAGACCTATACAGTCAGGTAGGAGGAGGAGGAGGAGGAGAAAGTTCCATCCCAGTAATGCCATGGTCAGAAAGGGTGTCCATGAGAAGCTGGTGCTGACTGTGTCAAAAGCTCTTGAATGCTGATAACCAGCAGCCTGGGCTCAGTAGGCTGGGCCTGCAAGGAGTAGTCTTGCGTGGCCAGACTGTAGACTCTTCGATTTGCAAATGCTCCCGTCATACAGTCTGGGCAGGCGCGTCACAAGGGGGGGAAAGTGGGACTGAGTTACTAGGGCCCAAGGTGGAGGGGCCTCAATTATTTTATAATTTAGCTGTTTTTGAAAAGTCGTGAAAATGCGTATGTGCAAATCTTTGAATATATGTATTTTTTAAGCAAACATTTGTAACTCAAATTTTGCTTCTGGGGGGTTCCTGTTCCTGGAACTAATTATTTTGAGATAGGGTGTCCGTGACCGTGGCCAAGTACATATCATTTTGGGGACCTTCACATGAAAAAGTGTGAGCGCCACTTACATAGAAACATAGGTTTTTCAAAAAGGATTTGAAATATTCAAAGACTTGCACAATTTTTCACAATTTTTCAAAAACAGCAGCTCTACAAGCTCGCAGCGTGGCACTCGGTGCACCATTGGTTCTCAAAGTTGGGTCCGGGGACCCCCAGGGGTCCTTGAGGGAGTTCCAGGGGGCCCCCAGTTAAAAGATAGTTAGGAACCAGAGTTAAATTGACATTGATTTTACAATATGAATTGGGGTCTCAGAGAAATAGGCCTATTAAATGGGGGTCTGTACTGTAGCCTAATCCAACTGGGGGTCCTTGAAATGAAAATGTTTGAGAACAACAGCTAGAGCCGTAAAAATCCTCTCTTATATGAGGTTCCCTGGTATATCTTTTCAACTGGGGGTCCGCGGGCTAATAAGTGTCAATTTGCGGGTCCTTGACATGAAAAGGTTTGAGAGACACCGTTATACACACATTTAGTTGCAGTTCCAAGTCCAAACGCGTGGGGGCGGTGTGGTGCCCTCGCTGAAACCAACGGTGGAATCCTCTTCAACTTTGGCCCCGGTAGCGGAAGTTCTTTCCTTTTCTGTTTCTGCTTCCAAAGAGACACATATAGGTTGGTAATATCCAATATTTTATCCGACGTAAATCTATGTTAATCATGTTCATCCAGTGGTCTTTATAGGTTATAATAAATCCGGGATCTTCCGACGTTAAGAAAAATACAATATTTGTCACGTATGGACCTTTATTACGTTGTAAATGTTGTTAGGGTTTTCTCGGTTGGGTTCTCTAGGCTCAAATAAAATGTCGCCGGTGGATGCACGCTGGTCAATGCCATGGTGCCGCTGCAAAGATAAATTAAACTAGTTAATACTAGTAGACGTTGCATATTTATCTATGTCGAAGCCGTTATTGTCCGTTATGTCAAGTATTATGTCTAAGGACGTTATTGGTGTCTTCCTGATGCTGCTAGCTAGGCTAGTGTGTTAGCAACATGTCAAAGCTCATGCTGGTTGTTGCAAAGCAAACAATTGGGATTGTCACGATTTGTGCCAGAACACGGTGAACAAGTCCCTTGACCTAAACATTTAAACCCACGTTGCTTTTATTTTCTGGCATGTAAAGCTTTCATATTGGTTCAACTGTAGTTTGCTAGTCTGTGATGCTCGCCTGAGTCGCTTTACCCATGTGTGAGGCGTATTGATGGACGTTAGCAACGTTATGCTAACAAGCGCAAACTGATAGAAAACATGTAGAACTAAGTCATTGGTGGTTAGATTGTGCCATTCTGTGACTATCCAGTTACGAAAAGCGATCTAGTGAGTTTGTTTAAGAATGTCTGCTTGTATTCACTAGGCTGTGGCTTGTCGGTGATGATGGCAGAGGCGTTAGAAAAGAGAACGGGAGGATGTGCTTGTGTGCCTAAACCCCATATTGTATATCTTTGACTTTATAAACATCTGTTCTGTCTGTGTCAGTTGTGAGTCTGTTATTGTTATACGGTTAACTGTCACATGTCATTGTCAAGCCAAATGAACATTAATTGATGATGTTGATGAATGTTTTGAGGTTGGGGCCAGGTTTGTCCAGGTTGTGCAAAGCCTTTGGTATCATGACATATTTTGATGATGTGCTTTGTACCACCTGGGTCTCTGTCCCTCATCTTAATCCCATATGGCATTCATTGTTTTGGGCATATTTATCAATTTGCCTCCCCTTAACGATCCTTTTTTAATATCCTCCAAATGTATTATTTGGTCTTTTATCCGTCCCGTATTGCTTAGTTTTAGGTAAGGTTTTCAATTATACAATTATATTGGGTTTACAATTACAGCCTTAATTTGTGATTGTGTGTCAGTTGTTTTGTAGTGTCAAAATAATTTCTCTTGTCTAAATGTTCAGTCACATGTTGTCATGATTCAATGTTGGTCATGTGTGTGGTGTTACTTTTAATGCTTACCAAAATACCTAATATAAAATCAAAAAGCTCACAATCTTGTAGATCACCTGTGACTGGTGTGCAAATAAGTATGATGAAGGCTTTAATTGTGCAGTGGTAAAATAACTGTTTTCTGTCTGATCCACTAGACAATGGCTCCCCGCAAAGGCAAGGAGAAGAAGGAAGAGCAGGTGATCAGCCTTGGGCCCCAGGTGGCCGAGGGAGAGAATGTCTTCGGAGTTTGTCACATCTTTGCCTCCTTCAACGACACCTTTGTCCACGTCACTGACCTGTCTGGAAAGTAAGTGCTTTTAGAATACAGCTGAAATGTGATGCTTGGTTCTGCTACTTATGGTCAGGCCCACAATGTATTGGCTGTGTGTTATTGAGGCTGGGAGCGAGAAGCAAGGGATTTTCATGTCATAGCTCTGAAAAGGTGTCTGGTTGGGTTAATTCCGGAGCTAATAGAACAAATCACTGGACCGTTTAGCATCAAAATTCCTGTGTACGCTGTTACTAGGCTTGACCATTCACATTTAGTTCAGATTTATTTTTTAATAGTCAGACTTTTTAATGGAAGTCTTGATTCTTCAATTTTGGCCATGGGTGATTTTTTTTTATATTGACTAGACTTTAAGTACCAGGCCGTCTTGAGAGGAGGCAAATCAGGCTAAAACAATGCCCAAATATGGGCATGATACGCAACAGGTGTGGATTGGTCACATGAAGAGCTGTTAAAAGGTGCCAACCTCATGGTAATTGATTGCTGCCATCTCTCCCCCTCCCAGAGAGACAATCTGCCGTGTGACTGGTGGGATGAAGGTGAAGGCTGACAGAGATGAGTCTTCTCCCTACGCTGCCATGTTGGCAGCCCAGGACGTGGCTCAGCGCTGCAAGGAACTGGGCATCACTGCTCTGCACATCAAACTGAGAGCCACTGGAGGAAACAGGTGTGTGTGTGTGTATGCTTCTAAACCAGTAGTTCTCAAACTTTAAAATGTCAAGGTCTCCCCTAACTCTGACAATATACAAATGAAACCAAATGGACCCGTAAATTCATTTGTATACTGTCAGAGTTGCATAGGGTCAATTCAGACCTCCCCAAAGGAACCCAAAGAGTCCCTGCCTGGACCCCACTTTGAGGACCACCACTGTTCTAAACAAACTGTATGGATGTGTTGAAGGAGATGGGATTAGTTGAGAACGGCAACCGATCTGTTCTGTCTTGTCTCTTTATTTATCCCTGCTCCTTGTACCTATTATGGTTGCTGTGTATTCAGTCAGGTCTGCAACTGTCAATTATTTTGTTAGCGGTTCTTCTATTGCTTTTTTGAATAAAAAAATAAATAATCATTTTTATATATTCATTCATTTAACAACTTAAGCATTATTTTATAAGCTCCCCTATTTTGAGCATGTCAAATAGTATAAAGACCCTAACATATGTGCATAAAGCATTGCGATGCAACACATGAGCTTATAGATTGCCTGTTTTAGCTGTTGTCGTACAGTGAGGGGGCCTAAGTGGTTAAATAAAATGCTTTACTGAAATCCAAGACATTTCTTATTTGACATTCACACAAACCTAAACCCTACTGTTTAGTTTCATTTAGGCATTTCTGAAATAATCAAGGAGACTACCCATTCTCACCTTTGTAATATTGTGGAGAAACTACAGCGGCTTCCAATCCAAATGGAGCTGATGTTTGTGTAGTTGAAGCATTATTTATGGTATTTTATTTGGTTTAATCTACTCGAATGTAGCTGTATGGAAAGTCACAAGCGGAAGAAAATCTGTCAACAGCCATTCTGTATTGGGTCAGTTTGGTGTGAGGTAGCAGTGCTGACCCTGCGGTTAAGAAAACAGCCATCATTATAAGCTACACTTAAGCTTTCTGTTTCTGACCATGACTGCACATACCCTGTGTGTCATCTAGAAAGTAGTTTGTGTACAAAAATGTCCATCTATGACCAATTTGATAATCTGTAAACTAGTGGTTCTCAAACTTGGGGTCGGGACCCCAAGTGGCGTCTCCAAATTATTTTGTGGGTGCCCAGATGATTAGCTTAATGTATAACAAAGAAAATCTCACTCAACGGTAAAAAACCTACATAAGAGTATGCAAGGTATCTGCACATTTATAAAGTGTTAATTTAACAACTTTTCAGACTGTTTTAATACCAAACTGTCAAATATGAAGTGAGCAAGAGGCGAACATTGTGAAAATAGCTAATCTACATGCTCAAAGCGTTGTGAGCATGTAGAGCTGCTATTTTCACAATATTTATCTGTGGAACAGAGTCACATTAAATGTAATACCTACAATTCCAAGTGCTTGTCAGTCCCCAGTTTATTTTGGGGGTCGTAGCCTAAAAACTTTTGAGAACCCCTGCTGTAAACACAAGTGTGTGTGTGTTTAGAGAAAGAGAGCTAGATATAGAGAGAATATTTGTGTTCCTCATTTGTTGTATGACTGACACAGTTGTGGTGTTTTTCCAGAACAAAGACTCCTGGTCCCGGTGCCCAGTCAGCCCTCCGAGCCTTGGCCCGCTCAGGCATGAAGATCGGACGTATCGGTAAGACTAAATGAAATTCATTCTCTTTACACATGCATGATGAAATGGATGCATATATATACATGCAAATATAAACTAAATATCATAATGTTCAATACTGAACTTTAAAGCTGCCAACCAATACTCCATATTCGAGTATTCCTTTGAATATTAAAGAACATTTTATATTAAAAATAATTTGCATTTGAACTTTGATGGGTTTGAATGGCTAGAATCCATGTGGAGTTTTAGAAGGACTTGAAGGTCCTTTTAGGCAATTCTGGCAGCTGTACTGTACTATATCAAGTTCAATACTTATTTAACCAATTTGGGGGGAATGGGGGGGGGACCCATTTTGGTGTCTACCCTTCAGGATGGGAACCCCCCCTTTTTTTTCTCTTTTTTTTGTTGCTATGTACAGTATATGCAGGTGTTTTTAGAATTGGCCTCAGTCCTAAAAGGGTTGTGCCACTTGCCATAATTACATTGACACATTTATTTTTTTTGGTTCACCAATGACAGATGCCAAGAAGAAACGTTGTGTAGAGCTAAAATAGTGGGGGGTTGACAATGCAGAGATCACTTGGTTTTCATTTTGAATCTGTTTTCTCAAAAACAACAAACTTTAAGTTAACTATAACAATTTAATACTTAATTTAAATTGGCATCTAAAAACCAAAATATCCACCAACTGAAAAACTGAAATGGAAAACAGTTTGCTTAAGTTGATTGGCACTTAAACAGAAAACTGATATTTGATTTAATTTGTCAATTAGCTAAATCTGTTATTTCTTCTGCAGAGGATGTCACCCCCATTCCCTCAGACTCTACCCGCAGAAAGGGAGGACGTCGCGGTCGTCGTCTGTAAAATGTTTTGCTCGAGTTTTTCCACCCAATAAAAGGTCCAAATCCAAGGCTTTGTCTTCTGACTTGTTATTATGAGTTATAAAGCCCCTTAAAGGTAACAAAATGTTATTTTGATTCAACTCCATTACTCATGTGTGGTCTGAATGGTAGTGTGTACTGTATACTGCTTCACCACCTAAAAAGCTTGACGCACGTATAACTAGTCAAAACCATCCTGTTGTCTCACTGACTGTAAACCACCTGACTCATTTATAATCATTTGAGGAGCACTCTTGTGATCCAACAGGCTATAATTTCCAACTTCAAATTGAGGCAGACATTCTTGATTTTGAAGTCTGAATGAAGTGTAATCACCAACACTTTCTTAAAGTCTAACCTAAAGAAAGTAAAGGGGGAAAAAGGCATTAATTACAAGCTGCTATTTTTGACCAAACGGTGTTAAGCTCAAATTGTCTGTTGGGAAATGGAACGGAAGCAGAAGTCGAGTCTCTTCTGTGATGGTCAGTCAATGCAGTCAACCCATACATTGATTTGGTTCAAAGAAACGACTTGTCAAGGTGATGCTGCTATTCATTGTGTGGTTTGATAGGAGCCCCCAAATAGTTAAATTTGCTGTTCCCCACAATCAAGAGAAAATAAGGTGTCTAGTTTCAGGGGTCTTATTGGGTTAAAATTGACAGGCTTTATTCTGATATTTCTGTAGTGTTTGTGTGAAGACCTAAGAGAAAACATGGTTTCATACAAAGTATGGTAGGAGAAACGGGGCCCCTTGACCTTGAGGGCCGTATTTATTTTTTCTCGGCTGATGGCTTCATCTGCAGCCTTTGTGTATTTTAAAAGGTCTTGTCAACTGACTTGGCCAGCCAGAAAGAAATCACAACCCTTGTGAGTAAAGTATTTTCATTATACATGCCTTGTGTTAGAACAGGGGTTTTCAATGTTTTCAGGCCAAGGAACCCTTAGCTGAGAGAGATGAAGCAGGGACCCCCGCAATCTGTTCATAGATAGCTATAGTTTAATTGTTTGATAGCACGATCAACTGTGTATTTTGAATTCATGTTAATGTGCGTTTTCAGATATTTAACCACTTGAACGGTCAATACTTAATAAACTTGACCTTTCACAGTACTGCCTCATTCACACACAGAAAAGCCAAGCTAATGGTTTGCTTGGTAATTGAATGTATTCTCTATGCAAACCAGCTTTTAAAATTTCCAAGCTGGAAAAAAAGCTTGGACATTTTTAAAGCTGGTTTGCATAGAGAATACATTGAATTACCAAGCAAACCATTAGCTTGGCTTCTCTCAGTGTGAATGCAGTCTGCTCTTTCCCCCCCTCCAAAGCTCTGCTGAAAAAAACCAATCTGCAAGCTCGCTAGGGTTCAAGTGGTTAATATAAGAAAGGGGGAAAAAAACAAGTTCCTATCTCAAAGATTTTGCGGCCCCCCTGTAGTAACTGAGGACCCCCTAGGGGTCCAGGACCCCCTGTTCAAGACCACTGTGTTAAAACAAAATTTGTTTTAACACAGTGGTCTTGAACAGGGGCATTTAATGCTATTCAAAGGGTTCTGTATAGTTAAAATCTTGTGTGTATAGTTGCCAATCTAATGTTAAGCCCCTGATACACGTAATGTTTTCATCAATATCAACCAGCAACGACCAGAGGCATCATTGGCAGCATCATTGGATTCATCTTTTTGTGCCTTCACGCGTAGGGTGACCAGATCCAAACTATTCTTTTGAGGGACAGAAGTATTGTTTGTGTGGGACAATGTGGGACGGTCAGGCGGGGTGGTTAACAACTTAGGCTGCTTACGTTGCTATGCTTTGAGGTCATTTGATACTGCCTATCGTTTTGTTGGTAACCTGCTGTAGCCTAGGGGATATTTTAACAGGCTTACAAACATCGAGCAGGTAAAGAGACAATGAGAGAGATTTACAATGGAAAGCCAATTATTAGGAGGATACCCATTACCCAACCCTATAATGTATTAACGTGCTGCTAGAGCAATGCTATATGTGTCCAGTGTGGTCCAGTCTAGCTTGCTCACCTATCAACACCTGCACATTGATTATTATTGGAGTCTGGCAGTCTCAATGTGGGACAGGGTCTCAATTTGTGGGACGCATGAAAAGTCATGGAAATGTGGGACTGTCCCACGCAAAGGGGGACATCTGGTCACCCTATTCACACGTGCAAGACACCAGTCATGTTGCCATACCTTATCAACAGGCATGAATTTATTTTAGGAAGTACATTTTATTTTTCCCCCTTTAGCTAGCTTTAGATATGGCAACTGCCATACCCAATTGACGCCTCTGGTTGTTGCTGGTTGATATTGTTGAAAAGATTGCTACATGTAACAGGGGCTTTAATGAATAAAGCACTGGAGCACACAGAAGTTACTTTAGTCACAACCAAAATGTTGATGCATAAACTTTATGCCTTTCCTGTACCAGACCTTGATGGACTGGTACAGTGCGCTTCTCTTCACCCTTCATGTGCTTGGCTAAAGACTTGTCACATTTACCGATGCCCAATTGACACATTTCACACTCAAAAGTCATAAGAATTTAATTTAGATAATTATTTTAGAAAAGTGAACAGAGATTTCAATTTATTGTCATGATGGATCCAAACTCAACCAATGTTTTTTTAGTTTAGATCGTTTATTTCGGTCCCATTTGACAGCAAGTATAGTTCAGTACATATAGCAATCAGTAAACACACGGGTCCGAAAAGGTATAGACAAAGGGCGAAGCTTATAATGCCTACCCCATATGAATAAAAAGATCAAATATTATATATTTGATTTGACAAAACTGAAAAAAACTATTTGATATAGACTTGCTAATCCAAGAAAAAGAGATTAACAACAAAGTGTCAATCTGGTTCAGTGCCGTGTAATGTGGCAATATGGAATCTACACCACTTGGTAGATATTTAAATAATAAAGCATAATAGTATATTATAAACACATACATATATTATACACATGTAATATATATGTATACAATGGTAAGACTCACACCCACTATAGTGCAGATTATATTGTTCATACATTTATTACTTATTTATAATACATGCATTAATATATGTATGTAATATATTTTGTGACTCCGCGAACGGAAATATATTCGTCTCTAAAAGTGAAGTTTGCGTCGGCCCTAAGACCGATCAATGAATATAGAAATGCTTTATTATATCAAGGGGGAAATTCAGTTGCCCAGAGGCGGCACAGCAGTGGTTACAGTGACAGGAAAGTAAGATTTTTTTTTTTTTAAAAGGACAGAAGCGTACAGCGGAAAAAAACAAACAAGAAAGAAAGAAGAAGCAACAATACAAAAGAATCAACCATACAGTAAGTACAAAATATATAAAGTATATAGGCCTATATAAACCAATAATACTTAAATACTTTAAAGTGCAGAGCCAAAAAAGTGTCCAGAGTCAGTGCAAAAAGAAGTGACTGCCTGGTGCTGAGACCCAGCAAAGAAGCAATAATTAATTAATTGGAATTATTCATAGAGAAAGTTATATTTTCCCCCCATTTCATGAATATATAATTAATATGAGCATAATAAGAAAAGTGGGTTAAAAATCTTCAAGAAAATCACCATTATATTTAACATGCATTAAATTGACAGAAAGTATTGGTATAGATTAGGGTAAATGGTGCATTTATATAGTAGTGCTTTTATCCAAAGCGCTTTACAGAGATTGTGCATTACATTCACCCATTCACGCACACATTCATACACCGGTGGCAGAGGAAACCATGCAAGGCACCAACCTGCTCACCGGGAGCAATGTGGGGTTCAGAGTCTTGCCCAAGGACCCTTCGACATTAACTCAGGGGGAGCCCGGATTCGAACTGGGAACCCTTCGTGCTCTAATATCGGTTTCTCTACCCCTGAGCTATGCCGCCCCACAGGGTTGGGCAATATATCGAAAATATACCTTCATCGAGGTATCAATATGCAAGAGTATGTGTCAAATTAATTAACAGACACATTGTTAGAAAATGGAAATAAGGCATTTGATCTATTTATTCTATGTGTGTGTCTGTGCAGTGTGCATGCATGGATATGCTATTCATTATCTGGGTTAGGCAGGCAGTGGATCTAAAGCAGAAAAAACATTAAATACTATATGCAATTGTTTTTACTAATATCATGAGTAATATGGATATCGAGGTATTCAACAACATTATTGAATATCGGAGGTTTTCCTAATATCGCACAGCCTATCCTTCGAATGATCCGTGGTCAGGCCATTGTGCCTCAACCTCCTTCTTGGCCATTTCAAAATCATGAAATGCAGAGGAAGGGTGGATCGTGGGATATCCAGGTTGACAGAATTTCAAGTTCTCCCTCATACGATTTGTGTCCATTTTCAGCATCTAACACAAAAGAACAAATATGGAATGAAACAGGATAGGTCAACATGGGGAATTGCTTCCCATATACTGTATGTGCAATAATTGTCCATGTAATAGAGAATATATACTATAAGGATGTGCAATATAATGTTTCAGCTAGTAGGCTATGTGTCAAAGTGTGTCATTGTTTTTGTCCTAAACGGCCCCTCATATAAAAAGTATATTATACTACATTATTACATCACTTGTATTATAAGTGAGACATACCTGTGAATTTGGCAAGTAGAAAGCTACAGCCACATGATCCCATACATAGAACTTACGTCCATCATATGACTCCGCCTTTAATTGGTTCTCTGGCGTATTAACCAGCTCGAGACTGTTAAGACCGAGAGGGAGAGCAGAATGTGTAACTTTAGCAATTGGTAACAAAACATTAATAAAGCAATCCACACACACACCTACTATACATTACCTGTGTGTATTACACATGGCCTCAGATCTCCAGATGATTTGGCCATCCTTG
Source organism: Nannobrachium achirus (assembly GCF_963921795.1). Classification (NCBI taxonomy): domain Eukaryota; kingdom Metazoa; phylum Chordata; class Actinopteri; order Myctophiformes; family Myctophidae; genus Nannobrachium; species Nannobrachium achirus. The sequence goes on from NC_137826.1 coordinate 10,922,801, forward strand.
TAGGCACAAACTGCATCTGGGCTGTCATCCAGTAGAGGGTACTCGTTAAAGACGTTGTTGTGATTGTCATCGTCTTTATGGACCAACACAGAGTACAGCACCTCCATTTTGTACAAGATTGTTTCGTAGACACGCAGAACTGGTTCTGAGCCATCACACACCTGAGAAGGAAATTATGTTAAACTAGAAGCAGTGCTCTTCCGAGCACAGGTCTCCACCAGGCCGTGCGTCCTGGTGGTGCTACTGTATTATAGGCCAATGTAAAAAGGGTGGCATGTGTTCTTCACCTTAGATCTTTCATGGCAATCGGACGCTGCATGCATGATTTGAAGCATTGTTCCAAAAATATGTTTTGCTAAAGTCTACCTGCTGGTGGCGCTATAACAAGCCAATGTGAAAAAGGTAGCATTTGTTCCTTGACCTAGTGGGAATATGTGTGGCAAATTTCACGGTAATCGCAAGCATGGTTGATGATTTGAGGCATTTTGTTCAAAAACGGAGCAATCCTGCAAACTTTGGAAGCTAATATTAGCCAATCAGGATGGAATATGAAATATCAGACGGATCGTACTTGATCACATGACTATAGAGATACTGTGTACCGATTTGCGTGATTTTTGGATAAAATCTCAAAGAGTAATATCCAAAAATGCGTTTTACATAAGTCGGCCCAAAGGTGGCGCTATAAAAGGCTGATGTGAAAAATGCAGGGCAAAGGTTTATCCTTAGCCTCTAGGGAGTGCGCTTACAAAGTTTGAAACTGATCGGTGGAGTTATAGGTAAAACCACAAATCGGCCTGTTATAGCGCCACCATGAGGCTGATTTAAAAAAAAATAAGTGGCATTTCTTCCTCGGTCTAGTGGGAATGTGTGTGTGCGATTTCATGATAATTGCACTTTGCGTTTGTGATTTGAGGCATTTTGTTCAAAACGGCTCAATCCTACAAACTTTGGAAGCCAATTTTAGCCAATCAGGATGGAATATGCAAATTCGGATAGATCCGTGTCGATCACATGACTGTCGAGATACTGCCTACCGATTTGTAGGATTTTTGGACAAAATCTGTATGAGTAGTGCACAGAAATGTGTTTTGCGAACATCGGCCACTAGGTGGCGCTAGAAAAGGCCCATTTGAAAAATTTAGGGTAGAGGTTCTAGATTGACATCCAGGGAATGTGTGTGCTCACTTTGGCAGCGACCGGGCCAACGGCGACTGAGATTAGGTGCTCACAAACTGCGAGGACGCACGGACGGACGCACGCACGCACGGACGGACACACGGACGGACGGAGGGGAAAACATACTCTCCCCCATGCCTTCGGCTGGTGGAGACAATTAATCATATCACTCAATCAGATGAGATTAGACAGACACACATGCATGTTCCTGTCTTGATTGTTGTCCATGAGGCCGGGAGGCGGGCCATCTCTAAAGTTGTTAAACCGCATTTATGTGCTCTTTGTGTGGTTCTCTCTCCAGATTGGATGGAATCATTCTGTAATTTTCAGTTTACCAGCTGCAAGATCCATTACACTACACCTAACTATATACTGTGTGTGTGTGTGTGTGTGTGTGTGTGTGTGTGTGTGTGTGTGTGTGTGTGTGTATGTATATATATATATATATATATATATATATATATTACTAGAGTAACTTGACTTTTGAGGCCATGAGGCTGAGGCAGTGAGTCACTCTGCTATATATTGAAAGTATATAGGCACACACACACACACACACACACACACACACACACACACACACGCACGCACGCACACGCGTGTGTGTGCGTGCGGTGCGTGCGTGTGTGTGTGTGTGTGTGTGTGTGTGCATGCGCGCACGTGCGCTTTTTGAGGAAATCGAATAATTCCCATAAATAAGTGTAAAACGTGAAAATAGAAGATCTACAAGCTCACAATGGCGCGGTTTTAATTTCTATTTGGGGTCTTGAGCAAAATAGTTTGTCTGGGAACCACTGCATGTTTGTTCAACTGTTCACCCTACGGTCCCTACCTTTAACTTGTACTCCTCCCTCAGCTCCTCCAGGGGGAAGGTTAGGCGATAAGAGCCGTATCTGGATGTGTCCAGGAAAGCAGGCGAGGTGGCAAACTGCTTCAGAAAGCCCTTCTGTTGTTCTGCTTTTTGTTCCTCTGTCCTGTCTGGATAGGTGCGATCCAGAAGACGCTCCTCAGCCGAGTGCCAGTCCTCATCCTGCACAGAGGCGCTCCACCAGAGTAGGTCCTTACGGTGGGGATCTTTAGGATCCCGTTGCTGTTCCTCGGAGGACGGTGCACAGAACCCCGTTTTCTCTATCTCAAATAGCGCGCTCCATTTAGTGTCATGGCGCAGATGAGAGACATGAAACTCCGGCCGGGGATAAAGTGGTATGTTGTTGTTTTGGAATATCCAATCGGGGTATTTGCCAAGGCCTGTGCGCTGGAGCTCCTCTTTCAGCTCTGTCAACTTTAAATGTTTGCCTCGAATGAATTTCTCCTGAATATTTCTGCGGTTTTTACGTACATCCATGGTTGAGGTTTGACAGGAAAAGACACCGGACCAGAAATGAGCTTCAGTTTATATTAGGGTGACCAGATCCAAATTGGTTATTCGAGGGACAGAAGTATTGTTTGTGTGGGACAATGTGGGACGGGCAGGCGGGGTGGTCAATAGCAACTTAGGCTACTTAAGTTATTAAATGCTTTGAGGTCATTTGATACTGCCTATCGTTTTGTTTGTAACCTGCTGTAGCCTAGGGGATATTTCTCATGTTATTTTGCTTAAAGCATCCAATTATTAGGAGGATACAGTACCCAACCCTATAATGTATTCGTGAGAGAGCAATGCTGTACCTGTACGTGTCTAGCTCTAGCTTGCTCACCTATGAACACCTGCGCACTATTATTACTGGAGCCTGCCAGTCTCAATGTAGCCTGGGCTGGCTTCCAATTTCGGGCTTTTGATCCGGTCGGGAGCGGAAGAGCTCCTACGTTTTTCTGTAGTCCAAAACGGACTACACTTTGGCCGGAAACAACGACCGGAAACAGTTTTAACCCGTACTTGCGCATGCGCTAACTACTTGCGCATGCGCTAAACTGGGTTGAAACCGTTTCCGGTCGTTGTTTCCGGCCAAAGTGTAGTCCGTTTTGGACTACAGAAAAACGTAGGAGCTCTTCCGCTCCCGACCGGATCAAACGGCCCGTTTAGTAAACGAAGACCAGGCTTTCTCTCAGGGAAAGCCTGGTGAGGCGAGGTTAGTCTCAATGTGGGACAGGGTCTCAATTTGTGGGATGCCTGAAAAGTCATGGAAATGTGGGACTGTCCCACGCAAAGGGGGACATCTGGTCACCCTAGTTTATATAGGAAGCCTAGGTTTCGTATTGTAATGCCTCATTCACACTACAGATATATAGTTGAACGTTTTGCTTGGTAATTCAATGTAATCTCAATGGAAACCAGCTTTAAAGGCTGGGCGTGTCGGCTGTCCTTGGAATCCAGTTTCAACTCCATTACTCATATGTGTGGTCTGAATGGTAGTGTGTACTGTATACTGCTTCACCACCTAAAAAGCTTGACGCACGTATAACTAGTCAAAACCATCCTGTTGTCTCACTGACTGTAAACCACCTGACTCTTGTATAATCATTTGATCCAATTATCATACAGGCTATAATGTCCAACTTCAAATTGAGGCAGACATTCTTGATTTTGAAGTCTGAATGAAGTGTAATCACCAACACTTTCTTAAAGTCTAACCTAAAGAAAGTAAAGGGGGGAAAAGGCATTAATAATAATTACAAGCTGCTATTTTTGACCAAACGGTGTTAAGCTCAAATTGTCTGTTGGGAAATGGAACAGAAGCAAAAGTCGAGTCTCTTCTGTGATGGTCAGTCAATGCAGTCAACCCATACATTGATTTGGTTCAAAGAAACTGACAAAAGCCCTTTGAAACGACTTGTCAAGGTGATGCTCTATTCATTGTGTGGTTTGATAGGAGCCCCCAAATAGTTAAATTTGCTGTTCCCCACAATTAAGAGAAAATAAGGTGTCTAGTTTCAGGGGTCTTATTGGGTATAATAAAATTGACAGGCTTTATTCTGATATTTCTGTAGTGTTGTCCTGTAGTGTGTGAAAACCTAAGAGAAAACATGGTTTCATACAAAGTATGGTAGGAGAAACGGGGCCCCTTGACCTTGAGGGTCTGGCATTTATTTTTTCTCAGCTGAGGGCTTCATCTGCAGCCTTTGTGTATTTTAAAAGGTCTTGTCAACTGACTCGGCCAGCCAGAAAGAAATCACAACCCTTGTGAGTAAAGTATTTTCATTATACATGCCTTGTGTTAGAACAGGGGTTTTCAATGTTTTCAGGCCAAGGAACCCTTAGCTGAGAGAGATGAAGCAGGGACCCCTGCAATCTGTTCATAGATAGCTATAGTTTAATTGTTTGATAGCACGATCAACTGTGTATTTTGAATTCATGTTATTTTGCGTTTTCTGATATTTAACCACTTGAACGGTCAATACTTAATAAACTTGACCTTTCACAGTACTGCCTCATTCACATACAGAAAAGCCAAGCTAATGGTTTGCTTGGTAATTCAATGTATTCTCTATGCAAACCAGCTTTTAAAATTACAAGCTGGAAAAAAACTTGGACATTTTTAAAGCTGGTTTGCATAGAGAATACATTGAATTACCAAGCAAACCATTAGCTTGGCTTCTCAGTGTGAATGCAGTCTGCTCTTTTCCCCCTCCAAAGCTCTGCCGAAAATAACCAATCTGCAAGCTCGCTAGGGTTCAAGTGGTTAATATAAGAAAGGGGGAAAAAAACAAGTTCCTATCTCAAAAGATTTTGCGGCCCTCCTGTAGTAACTCTGAGGACCCCCTAGGGGTCCCGGACCCCCTGTTCAAGACCACTGTGTTAAAACAAATGCTATTCAAAGGGTTCTGTATAGATACAATCTTGTGTGTGTGTATAGTTGCCAATCTGATGTTAAGCCCCTGATACACGTAGCAATGTTTTCATCAATATCAACCAGCCATGACCAGAGGCGTCAATTGGGTATGGCCATTGGCAGCATCATTGGATTCATCTTTTTGTGCCTTCACGTGTGCAAGACACCAGTCATGTTGCCATACCTTATCAACCGGCATGAATTTATTTTAGGAAGTACATTTTATTTTTTCCCCCTTTAGCTAGCTTTAGATATGGCAACTGCCATACCTAGTCATACCCAATTGACGCCTCTGGTTGTTGCTGGTTGATATTGTTGAAAAGATTGCTACGTGTATCAGGGGCTTTAATGAATAAAGCCCTGGCCTGGAGCACACAGAAGTTACTTTAGTTACAACCAAAATGTTGATGCATAAACCTTATGCCTGCCCTGTACCAGACCTTGATGGACTGGTACAGTGCGCTTCTCTTCACCCTTCATGTGCTTGGCTAAAGACTTGTCACATTTACCGGCCGATGCCCAATTGACACATTTCACACTCAAAAGTCATAAGAATTTAATTTAGATAATTATTTTAGAAAAGTGAACAGAGATTTCAATTTATTGTCATGATGAATCCAAACTCAACCAATGTCTTTTAGTTTAGATAGTTTATTTCGGTCCCATTTGACAGCAAGTATAGTTCAGTACATATAGCAATCAGTAAACACACTGGTCCGAAAAGGTACAGGCAGAAGCCGAGGCTTATAATGCCTACCCCATATGAATAAAAAGATCAAATATAATATTATTTGATTTGACAAAACTGAAAAAAAAAAAAACTATTTGATATAGACTTGCTAATCCAAGAAAAAGAGAGTAACATCAAAGTGTCAATCTGGTTCAGTGCCGTGTAATGTGGCAATATGGAATATTGCCACAAAACTACACCACTTGGTAGATATTTAAATAATAAATAGTATATTATAAACACATACATATATTATACACATGTAATATATATGTATACAATGGTAAGACACACCCACTATAGTGCAGATTATATTGTTCATACATTTATTACTTATTTATAATACATGCATTAATATATGTATGTAATATATTTTGTGACTCCGCAAACGGAAATATATTCGTCTCTAAAAGTGGGGTTTGCGTCTGCCCTAAGACCAATCAATGAATATAGAAATGCTTTATTATATCAAGGGGGAAATTCAGTTGCCCAGAGGCGGCACAGCAGTGGTTACAGTGACAAGTAAGAAAAATTAAAAAATAAAAGGACTGAAGTATACAGCGGGAAAAAGCAAACAAGAAAGAAAGAAGAATCAACAATACAAAAGAATCAACCATACAGTAAGTACAAAATATATAAAGTATATAGGCCTATATAAACCAATAAAGTGCAGAGCCAAAAAAGTGTCCAAAGTCAGTGCAAAAAGAAGTGACTGCCTGGTGCTGAGACCCAGCAAAGAAGCAATAATTAATTAATTGGAATTATTCATAGAGAAAGTTATATTTTTCCCCCATTTCATGAATATATAATTAATATGAGCATAATAAGAAAAGTGGGTTAAAAATCGTCAAGAAAATCACCATTATATTTAACATGCATTAAATTGACAGAAAGTATTGGTATAGATTAGGGTTGGGCAATATATCGAAAATATACCTTCATCGAGGTATCAATATGCAAGAGTATGTGTCAAATTAATTAACAGAAAATGGAAAATGGAAATAAGGCATTTGATCTATTTATTCTATGTGTACTGTGCAGTGCGCATGCATGGATATGCTATTCATTATCTGGGTTAGGCAGGCAGTGGACCTAAAGCAGAAAAACATTAAATACTATATGCAATTGTTTTTACTAATATGAGTAATATGGATTTTGAAGTATTCAACAACATTATTGAATATCGGAGGTTTTCCTAATATCGCACAGCCTATCCTTTGAATGGTCCGTGGTCAGGCCATTGTGCCTCAACCTCCTTCTTGGCCATTTTAAACTTTTTATCTGAAACGTATTTTTTATCTGTAACAAGTTTACAGAATTTCAAGTTCTCTCGCATACGATTTGTGTCCATTTTCAGCATCTGGAATGAAACAGGATAGGTCAACATGGGGAAATATACTGTATGTGCAATAATTGTCCATGTAATAGAGAATATATACAATAAGGATGTGCAATATAATAAGTGTTTCAGTAGGCTAGTAGGCTATGTGTCAAAGTGTGTCATTGTTTTTGTCCTAAACGGCCCCTCATATAAAAAGTATATTATACTACATTATTACATCACTTGTATTATAAGTGAGACTTACCTGTGAATTTGGCAAGTAGAAAGCTAGAGCCACATGATCCCATACATAGAACTTCCGTCCATAATCATGTGACTCCGCCTTTAATTGGTTCTCTGGCGTATTAACCAGCTCGAGACTGTTAAGACCGAGAGGGAGAGGAGAATGTGTAACTTTAGCAATTGCAGTGTTGTAAAAAGTACTCACATTTTATACTTAAGTAAAAGTATCAATACAGCAATATAGAAATACTTTGTTACAAGTAAAAGTCCAGAATTCAAAATGTACTTGAGTAAAAGTATGAAAGTATTGGCATCAAAATGTACTTAAAGTGCCAAAAGTAAAAGTACAAAATGTTTGAAAATAGCAGATCTACAAGCCTACAATGCGTCGCATCGAGACGCGTTGTGAGCTTGTAGATCGTCTATTTTCAAATAGCCAAGGGATAAAATAAGGCTAAAGACAAAGTGGTTAATATATGTTTTTTTTAAATATATATTATAATGTATAACTGCAAAGTAACTAGTAGCTAAGGTTTTCAAAAAATGTAGCGAAGTAAAAGTACAATATTTGTATTCGAAATGTAGTGGAGTAGAAGTAAAAGTATTAGAAATTGGAAATACTCAAGTAAAGTAGGCCTACAGATACCTCAACATTGTACTTAAGTACAGTACTTAAGTAAAAGTACTTACTTTACACCACTGAGCAATTGGTAATAAATAATAAAGCAATCCACACACACACCTACTATACATTACCTGTGTTCATGACACATGGCCTCAGATCTCCAGATGATTTGGCCATCCTTGTAGGCACAAACTGCATCTGGGCTGTCATCCAGTAGAGGGTACTCGTTAAAGGCGTTGTTGCAATCGTCATCGTCTTTATGGACCAACACAGAGTACAGCACCTCCTGTTTGTACAAGATTGTTTCGTAGACACGCAGAACTGGTTCTGAGCCATCACACACCTGAGAAGGAAATTATGTTAAATTAATCATGTCACTTAATCAGATGAGACCATAGGATTAGACAGACACACATGCATGTTCCTGTCTTGATTGTTGTCCATGAGGCCGGGAGGCGGGCCATCTCTAAAGTTGTTAAACCGCATTTATGTGCTCTTTGTGTGGTTCTCTCTCCAGATTGGATGGAATCATTCTGTAATTTTCAGTTTACCAGCTGGGCAAGATCCATTACACTACACCTAACTATATACTGTGTGTGTATATATATATATATATATATATATATATATAGGTCTATATATAGACTATATATATATATATAGGCTATAGACCTATATATATACTTTTGAGGCCATGATAGTCTAGTAGCCAGAATGTGAACCCGGACATTTTTTTTTTTTTCCCCTATCTTTTTTTTTATCCCACGATTTTTGTAACCCATTTTTTCACCCGGTGCCAATTGCCTAAGCTGTGATCCTGGGCTCTACTCTCCCTCTGCCAACCTGGGGAGGGCCCCGAACTGAGCTCATGCTTCCTTCAATGCATGAGGAGTGAGCAGGCCGCTTCTTATCACCTGACAGGGGGAGCTTCCCCGGTTGGACGTAGCGCGTGGAAGGAACACGTTATTCCAACCAGTTCCATTCCCCTCCATCAGGCGCCCCGGCTGGCCAGGGGGAGGCTTTATAGAGACCAGGATTACTGCATGTTTTTGTGAGGGTATCTACCCTAGGAGACACGGGGAGAACATGCAAACTCCACACAGAAAGGCCCTTTTGCCAACCCCACCTAGGGTGTGGGCACTGATGACGTGGAGGAGGGAACACGCCCCCAGCACCCACAGTGTCCCCCGGCGGGAATCGAACCCAGGACCTTCTAGCTGTGAGGCGACAGCACTACTGACTGTGCCACCGTGCCCCCTATGAACCCGGACATTTTTAGTCCCCTAAAGTTTTATGTTAGAAATGTTGAGTATGGGTCCCCAGCATGTAAAAACCACCGGATGCTAACTTGTATATGTTGAGCAATTTTCATAATCAGCCGCTAGAGTTGGTGTCCCATTAACTTTACATTACAGGAAAAATAAGCAAAAAAATAATCTGCTTTAAGTAGCATATGAGGGGTCTAACTAGGGGTATTTCATGATTCTGAATCCATTGCAAGCATCCGTTTTGCATGAATAACATTCCTTGGGCTAAAACGGACCCCAGAAACATGTGAAAAGTGATGACTCTGCACTTTTCATCACTAAACCAAGGCCGATTTTTCGCCAAGGAATGTTTTTCGTGCAAAACGGATGCTTGCAATGGATTCAGAATCATAAAATACCCCTAGTTAGACCCCTCATATGCTACTTAAAGCAGATTAATTTTTTGCTTATTTTTCCTGTAATGTAAAGTTAATGGGACACCAACTCTAGCGGCTGATTATGAAAATTGCTCAACATATACAAGTTAGCATCCGGTGGTTTTTACATGCTGGGGACCCATACTCAACATTTCTAACATAAAACTTTAGGGGACTCAAAATGTCCGGGTCTACAATGGGGCTCTATGGGCGGTAACAGGTAGAGTCGCCGAAATGAAGCTCGCCGAGAAACGGGGGGTGCGTTCGGAAATGCACACCGGGTGTGGCAACGGTGCGCTTTTTCAGCCTGAACTCGGAAGGTAAACTTTCTGAAAAGCAGCAGTTGCTAACCTAATGTTGCTATTGATGTTTATAAACTGGGGTAAATTATGGTGATAGTCTTAATCTCACAGTATCATTAATGTTAATGCTAGCAACAACAAACATGTAAAGTAGGACACACAATCACAGTATGCCTTCTTCAGTATCAACATGAATTAATATTCTAATATTCTATTATAATTTACCCTAGTTTATAAACATCAATAGCAACGTTAGGTTAGCAACTGCTGCTTTTCGGGAACCTTCAGAGTTCAGACTGAAAAAGCGCACCGTTGCCCCACCCGGTGTGCATTTCCGAACGCACCCCCCGTTTCTCGGCGGGCTTCATTTCGGCGACTCTACTGGTATTCCTATGGGCTGGCTACTAGACTATGAGGCTGAGGCAGTGAGTCACTCTGCTATACTGAAAGTATATAGGCCTACACACACACACACACACACACACACACACACACACACACGCCGTGCGTGCGCGCACGCGCGCTTTTTGAGGAAATCGAATAATTCCCATAAATAAGTGTAAAACGTGAAAATAGAAGATCTACAAGCTCACAATGGCGCGGTTTTAATTTCTATTTGGGGTCTTGAGCAAAATAGTTTGTCTGGGAACCACTGCATGTTTGTTCAACTGTTCACCCTACGCCTACGGTCCCTACCTTTAACTTTGAAAGCTGTGCGCTGCTTACCTGCGTTCTGTACTCCTCCCTCAGCTCCTCCAGGGGGAAGGTTAGGCGATAAGAGCCGTATCTGGATGTGTCAAGGAAAACAGGCGAGGTGGCAAACTCCTTCAGAAAGCCCTTCTGTTGTTCTGCTTTTTGTTCCTCTGTCCTGTCTGGATAGGTGCGATCCAGAAGACGCTCCTCAGCCGAGTGCCAGTCCTCATCCTGCACAGAGGCGCTCCACCAGAGTAGGTTCTTACGGTGGGGATCTTTAGGATACCGTTTCTTTTTCCTGGAGTACGGTGCACAGAACCCCGTTTTCTCTATCTCAAATAGCGCATTAGTGTCATGGCGCAGATGAGAGACATGAAACTCCGGCCGGGGATAAAGTGGTATGTTGCCGTCTTGGAATATCCAATTGGATTCTATCAAGTTGTCAATGCCTGAGCGGCGGAGCTCCTCTTGCAGCTCTGTCAACTTTAAATGTTTGCCTCGAATGAAATTCTCCTGCTTCTCTCTGAGGTTTGTACGTACATCCATGGTTGAGGTTTGACAGGAAAAGACACCGGACCAGAAATGAGCTTTAGTTTATATAGGAAGCCTAGGTTTCGTATTGTAAGAATCGAAACTCAGAATAAATGAAAGCCTCAAAACCACGCCCACCTGGGCGAAGCACCTGGGAAAGAGGAAGAGTGGGCAGTCTGGGTCTGGGGAGTGTGTATCTAGGCTGCATGCATGATTAGGTCATAGGCAGAGGTTTCTAATTGAAATTAGGAGGGACTGAGAGATGGATGTAGTTAGACTTAAGAGCGAGTTATATATACTGGTTATTTATACTTCTAAAACATAAAATGGATAGCATAAAGCAATAATTCAGAGTAAAACATTCTTAACTCAAATCTTGGCTTCTGGACTGGGGGTCCCTGACTCCCTGGAACATCATATTTTGAGGTGGGGGTCCGCGGCAAAATGGGGGAATCATCTACTAAGCGCTTAGTTTCATATGTATTGGGTTGTATAGACAGTAGACGGTAGACACTCACCCTTGTGTCTCAATTTTGGGTATGTCCCCAAATAAACTGATTATTAAAAATAAATAAATGTACACTCCCATACTTTGAATGCTTTTGCCTTTTTCTATTTCTGTAAAAGCCTTTACTTCTTTAATACATTTACCTGCAAAATAAATCATTCTAAAATCTGATTTTTATAAGCAACATTATGAAATGTATAGCCATTAAGATCTACTTAAATATTGTGTGTTGAACCTATAATCTAAGTGTGGCCTAACTTGTTGGGGTATTGATTCAAAGTTTTAGTTAATATAACAGAGCGACTTATTTAGCCCACTACAACTACACCAACATTAAGATTTCACAAACAAAGTGCTAAATAAATTCTCACACACACCTGTCTAAATAAGCTACGCCCTACTATAATTACCCGTATCCTCCGTGTTCTTTACTAAGAAGCCTTTTTCTATCCGATCGCTTTCTGTTTGTCTCAATGGGGTTGGATTTTGTAGTAAATACCATTCAACTCCATTACTCCAATGTGTGGTCTAAATGGTAATGTGTATACTGCTTCACCACCTTAAAAGCGAGATGCACATATAACTATAGTCGAAACCATCCTGTTGTCTCACTGACTGTAAACCTGTAATCATTTGAGAGGAGCACTCAGTTGAACCAATTATTATCTAGGCTATAATTCCCAACTTAAAATTGAAATGTGGCAGATATTCTTGATTTTTAAGTTTTAATGAAGTGTTATCACCAGACTTTCTTCAAGTCTTAAGTTGAAGAAAGTAAAGGGGAAAAAAACATTAATTACAACCTGCTATTTTTGACCAGACACTGTTGAGCTCAAATTGTCCATTGTGAAATGAACTGAAAGCAAAAGTCAAGTCTCTTCTGTGTTAAATGATTGTCAGTCAATGCAGTCAACCGATGTCAGCTGATACATTGATTTGGTTCAAAGAAACTACTTGGAGCCCTTAGAAACAACTTGTCAAGGTGATGCTCTACTCATTGTGTGGTTTGATAGGAGCCCCCAAATAGTTCAATTTGCTGTTCCCCACAATTAAGAGAAAATAAGGGGTGTCTAGTGTCAGGGGTCTTATTGGGTATGATAATAAAATTGACATATGACATAGATTTTATTCAGGTATTACTGTAGTGTTTGCGTGGAAACCTTAAAGAAACATAGTTTCATACAAAGTAGGGTAATGTGGAGAAACGGGGCCCCTTGACCTTGAGGGTCTGGTATTTATTTTTTCTCGGCTGAGGGCTTCATCTGCAGCATTTATGGAGTTGGAACAACTGAAGTTCGGGAGGTGTGGCCAAGCAGAGGACAATCAACTACCTCTAACCAGCCACTGGCAACTCCACCCATGCCACCCTGTGCATGCCAACCACTCACCTATCTCCTATCAAGCCACCAACTCCTCCTCTACCAATCACGGTGGTATAAAAACCCAACTTGAAAAAATGGTGGCGTGCATAGTTTCCAGTAACCCACCCTCCCTCCCTCTTCTTTTGTTTTCTACCTCTATCCTCTCTACAGGTTCCAGGCGGGGTCTCTACCTGCTAGAGTACAGACGTGTGCTCCTGACCCCTAAGCCAAAGTATCTGGGTCTGCGACCCCCCGGAACCTCCCACCTCTCGCCTGCCATCTTCCGTCCGTGCTCCTGACCATCTAAGCGGCACGCTACATGCTTGCATGTGGTGATGACCTTCGATGATCATGCCAGCACCCCAAATGCCATTCTCGTGCCCATGGCCATCTAAGCAGCATACCACACGCTTGCGTGTGGTGCTGACCTTAGATGACCACGCACTCAGAGTGTCATGTCATGCCCTTGGCCATCTAAGCAGCACACACCATGCTTGCATGGTGCGTGCGTGACCTTAGATGACCACGCTGGCACCCTACGTCATCCATGCCCGATGACCAAGCCGGCACCTACCGTGCCGTCCGGGCGGCTTAGCCATCTAAGCCGCACGCATGTCCTTAGATGACTTTTACACGCTCAGCATTATGGCCGTTTATGCTGCACGTTTCATGCCTCGCATGCGACGCGCCCATAAACGACCATACACCAAATCCTAAATGTTGTTCGTGCCCTTGGCCATCTAAGCTGCACACTGCACGCTTGCGTGTAGTGCTGACCTTAGATGACCATTAGCACTCTGCATTCTTGGCCGTTTATGCCGCACATCTCATGCCACGCATGCGATGCGCCCATAAATGACCAGGCTCTCGGTCTTTCAATAAACAACCTTAAACCTATTTTTGTCTGATGCTTGGTCTCTCCTAGTGAAATGTATTTTAAGAGGTCTCGTCAACTGACTCGGCCAGCCATAAAGAAATCACAACCCTTGTGAGTAAAGTATTTTCAGGATACATGCCTTGTGTTAGAACAGGGGTCTTCAATGTTTTTAGGCCAAGGACCCCTTAGCTGAGAGAGATGAAGCGGGGACCCCCACAATCTGTTCATAGATATAGTTTAATTGTTTGATAGCACGATCAACTGTGTACTTTGAATTCATGTTAATGTGCGTTTTCAGATATTTAACCACTTGAACGGTTAATACTTAATAAACTTTACCTTTCACAGTACTTAGTCTGCTCTTTTCCCCCTCCGAAGCTCTTTTCCAAAAATAACCAATCTACAAGCTCGCAAGGCGTGAGGAAAAAAAATAGTTCCTATCACAAAGATTTTGTGGCCCCCCTGTTGTAACTCTGAGGACCCCCTAGGGGTCCCGGACCCCCTATTCAAGACCACTGTGTTTCAAAGGGTTCTGTATAGATAAAATCTTGTGTGTGTGTATAGTTGCCAATCTAATGTTTAATGAATAAAGCCCTGGAGCACACAGAAGTCACTTTATTCACAACCAAAATGTTGATGCATAAACCTTATGCCTGCCCTGTACCAGACCTTGATGGACTGGTACAGTGCGCTTCTCTTCACCCTTCATGTGCTTTGCTAAAGACTTGTCACATTTACCGATGCCCAATTGACACATTTCACACTCAAAAGTCATAAGAATTCAATTTAGATAATTATTTTAGAAAAGTGAACAGAGATTTCAATTTATTGTCATGATGAATCCAAACTCAACCAATGTTATTTAGTTTAGATAGTTTATTTCGGTCCCATTTGACAGCCAGTATAGTGTCGTACATAAAGCAATCAGTAAACACTGATTGCTGAAAAGGTATAGGCAGAAGCAGAGGCTTATAATGCTTACCCCATATGAATAAAAAGATCAAATATAATATATTTGATTTGACAAAACTGAAAAAAAGGGAAAAAAAAACTATTTGATATAGACTTGCTAATCCAAGAAGAAGAGAGTAGCGCTGTGTAATGTGGCAATGTGGAAGTATTGCCACAAAACTACACCAAACTACACCACTTTATAGATATTTATAAATAATAAATCATAATAGAATATTATAAACACATATATTATACACATGTAATATATACGTATACAATGGTAAGACACACCCACTATAGTGCAGATTATATTGTTCATACATTTATTACTTATTTATAATACATGCATTAATATCAATTCAGCTGGTCGGTGCTGCTGAGATTTTGTGACTCCGCGAACGGAAATATATTTGTCTCTAAAAGTGGGGTTTGCGTCGGCCCTAAGACCAATCAATGAATATAGAAATGCTTTATTATATCAAGGGGGAAATTCAGTTGCCCAGATGCGGCACAGCAGTGGTTACAGTGACAGGAAAGTAAGAAAAATAAAAAAAATAAAAGGACTGAAGTGTACAGCGGGAAAAAACAAACAAGAAAGAAAGAAGAATCAACAATACAAAAGAATCAACCATACAGTAAGTACAAAATATATAAAGTATATATATAAACCAATAATACTTTAAAGTGCAGAGCCAAAAAAGTGTCCAAAGTCAGTGCAAAAAGAAGTGACTGCCTGGTGCTGAGACCCAGCAAAGAAGCAATAATTAATTAGAATTATTTATAGAGAAAGTTATATTTTTCATTCATTCATTTCATGAATATATAATTAATATGAGCATATTAAGAGAAGTGGGTTAAAAATCTTCAAGAAAATCACCATTATATTTAACATGCATTAACTTGACAGAAAGTATTGGTATAGATTAGGGTTGGGCAATATATCGAAAATGTACCTTCATCAAAGTATCAATATGCGAGAGTATGTGTCAAATTAATTAACAGACACAAAAAGAAAGTGGAAATAAGGCATTTAATCTATTTATTCTATGTGTGCTGTGCAGTGTGCATGCATGGATAAGCTATTCATTATCTGGGTTAGGCAGGCAGTGGACCTAAAGCAGAAAAAACATTAAATACTATATGCTTTGTTTGTTTTTACTAATATCGTGAGTAATATCGATATCGAGGTTATTCAACAACATTATCGAATATAGAAGGTTTTCCTAATATCGCACAGCCTATCCTTCGAATGGTCCGTAGTCAGGCCATTGTGCCTCAACCTCCTTCTTGGCCATTTCAAAAACAGAATTTCAAGTTCTCCCTCATACGATTTGTGTCCATTTTCAGCGTCTAACACAAAAGAACAAATATGGAATGAAACAGGATAGGTCAACATGGGGAATTGCTTCCTATACTGTATGTGCAATAATTGTCCATGTAATAGAGAATATACAATAAGGATGTGCAATATAATAAGTGTTTCAGTAGGCTAGTAGGCTATGTGTCAATGTATCATTGTTTTTGTCCTAAACGGCCCCTCATATAATAAAGTATATTATACTACATCACTTGTATTATAAGTGAGACTTTACCTGTAATGTTGGCAAGTGGAAAGCTACAGTCACATGATCCCATACATAGAACTCAGCTCGAGAATATCCATCGAGAAACCCTGCCTTCAATTGGTTGTTCTCTGGCGTATTAACCAGCTGGAAACTGTTAAAACAGAGAGGGAGAGCAGAATGTGTAACTTAAACAATTTATTTTTGTTTCTCTCTCTCTCTCTCTCTCTCTCTCTCTCTCTCTCTCTCTCTCTCTAACACAAATAAGTAGTGCCGCAATTTTCAAGTTGTAAGAGTAGCAATTGGTAACAAAACATGAATAAAGCATGCACGCACGCACTAATCCACACACACCTACTATACATTACCTGTGTGTATTACACATGGCCTCAGGTCTCCAGATGATTTGGCCATCCTTGTAGGCACACACTGCATCTGGGCTGTCATCCAGTTATAGCTTATACTGTGTGTGTGTGTGTGTGTGTGTGTGTGTGTGTGTGTGTGTGTGTGTGTGTGTGTGTGTGTGTGTGTGTGTGTGTGTGTGTGTGTGTGTGTGTCTATATCTAGGCCTATAGCCTATATATACTAGGTCATTACGCATTCCTCACCCATTTGACCAATTCCTCCTCTCTCCTATTATTTATGTGTGTTTCCTAAACCCACCAGGATTGATTTGGGTTTAGGAAACACACATTATTTATGACATCACTGATGGCATCATTGATGACATCACTGATGACATCATCGATGACATCACTGATGACAGACGAACAGACATTTGCTCGTTTTGAGTGTGTGTGTGTGTGTGTGTGTGTGTGTGTGTGTGTGTGTGTGTGTGTGGCTAACTTGAGAACCTGCAAACCAGGCATACTTAATGAACTGGTGGGTGTGACCACATAAAAACATAATTTTAACACTTTCTGTACACTTTTTTTTTTTGAAAGAATCTTCCAGTATAATCATAAAACCTGATAATCTTTTTTTTTTTTTTTTTTTTTATCAAAAGCCCCACAGCAAGCTTAACCTTTTAACCAAAACATATCACACACACATACACACACACACACACCCTACCTTTAACTTTGAAAGATGTGCGCTGCTTACCTGCTTTCTGTACTCCCCAAGCAGATCCTCCAGGGGGAAAGTTAGGCGATAAGAGCCGTATCTGGATGTGTCCCGGAAAACAGGCGAGGTGGCAAACTGCTTCAAAAAGCCCATCTGTTGTTCTGCTATTTGTTCCTCCTGTCTGGATAGGTGCGACGCAGAAGACGCTCCTCAGCAGAGTGCCAGTCCCCATCCTGCACAGAGAGGCTCCACCAGAGTAGGTCCTTACGCAGGGCCGTGCTTACCATACAGGCAAAGTAGGCAGCCGCCTGGGGCCCCACACAGGCTCATGAGATTTTTTTTTTTTTTCACTTTTTTTTTTTTTTTTTTCTTTTTAACTGGGCATGGGCCCCCCAGTTGAGCTGTTGAACAGAGAACAGTTGAAGTGGGGGTTAACATGAAACAATTGCTTTGGACATATTAGCTCATTCGAATCTGAAAAGAGCTTGGCTCTCAAAGGTGCAGACCAGATAACAATGGCCCTGATTACCCAAGCAGTTCCTTCATGTCTGTTCTGTGATGTCACGTACAGTACATCTTTAAGAGGCCCCAGTAAACACTCTGAAAATCTTATCTCATCCTGGGGGGCCCACTTCAAACTGTCCAGGGCCCCCAAAATCAAAGGGAGTTGATGTCTATACCAATTTGGGGGCCCTCAAAACTTTTTTAAATGTAAATATATTTACACAGATTTTTGAAGAAATGTATCCATTCCGGATGCAGGGAATGGGGGCCCCCCAGGATTAGATTAATTTTTCACACACGGTTTACTGGGGCTTCTTAAAGTAGCTATGGACTTAAAATATATTATATATGTAGGGTAGAGTGGGGGAATAGGCCCCCCTGGGGTAATAAGCCCCCCAGCTGTATTTGACTACAGAACTACAAGGTGGCAACCTTTTTGATTTCAGCACATTCCTGGCATCCTTAGCTCTTCATGGATACAACATTTCATTGTCTCACCTTAATCCAGGTCATAACTTTCTCAATCAAACACATTTAAGATAAACTGATCTAATTCTTTGTCACTGTGAAAATGTTCCAAACTCGGTGTAAATAAGTTGAACCTCTTCACTTATTTTTTGTATATCATTAGGAAGGCCTTATGATAAATTATCAACTTAAAAAAATAAAAAAATAAAAAAGGTTTAAGATTTAAGATGACACTCTTTGCAATGACAGCGTTGGGGTAATAGGCCCCCCCCTCGTGTGGGGTAAGAAGCCCCCGGAGGCTTTTTGCCCCATGGAGAGAATAACTGCTTATTTTTGGCAGAATCGTTCAGTTAATGATACAAACGTGAAAATTGGCATTAGCAGTTTCCATGGGTCACTTTGAAATGGACACTTTCAAGATGACAGACATTTTTCAAGATGGCTGACACCTAATTGGAGCAGTTATGTGATATAAAGGGTTATTTTACCCAGGGGGCAAACCAGCCTTTTTTTGGGAAACCTGCATTTGCCCCGACATAAAAAGTTGTCCACCAGAAATATTATCTATGACCCAGTAGGATCACAACCTATATGGACAACCCGGTCAATTTGTACAACAAAGTCCAATATGGCCGCCTCAATATTAGCCCCTATTAGTTTAATGGGGGGTGAATAGGGCAAAATTTTAAACTGAGGGATATTGCCACGAAACTTCACAGGTTGATCAATGGTATACATATGAACATTTTTTGTATTGCAAGTTTCCATGAAATCCAATATGGCCGCCACAATATGGCCGCCATAATGTAAGGACCCAGAAAATAGGTTTTGCCTCTAACTTCTGAACCAGATGAGCTAGAAACGCAAACTTGGTGTCTATTTCATGGTGTCTGACCATGGGAGACTCAATGGAATAGCTAATTTTATTATTGGGTGTGTCTGGACCTTTATTGTGCATATTTGCAAGATGGTGGATTCCCAAAATAGAGCTTTAACATAATTTCTACCATGATTGTTGACTGCTTTTGCAAATACAAGCAATATGAATCCATTTGCTAAGATTTATGGCACAGAAGGGACTTACACCTGTATTATTCTTGAGTTTGCATGTTGTCAAAATGGCTGTAAACGAGATATTATATTTCCTATCCGATTCTACTGTATGTAGTTGTAGCAATGACTTCAGATAAAATCAGAGACCAAAACAATGTATCTTAGAAATTATTTTTTTATAAAAAAAAATATAAAAAAAGAGAGAGATTATCTCAATGAAATGAATGCAACTGCCTTTTTGGGTCTTTCACACATAGACATGCACATGCTTTCCAACAACTTCAGCTTCAGGGAAATTATAATGAACACATGATTAAAACAGGCTGCATTATAATGCAAATAATTGCAAGTCACTATCACTGTCATGTGTACCTATCCTGCTGCATCTTGTCTCCAGTCCTTGGCAACGACACCCCAAGTAGCATGCAATTCCCTTCTTCGCACATGAACAGTTTTTCTGGCAGCCTTTGATACAGCTACATGATATTGCCTTGTCCATTGATATAGGCCAGGCTGGCTCTGTAGATGGACAGGGGACTGCCTTCCCATGGCGGCAGCATGATATAGGCATCTATATCATGCTGCCACCCACCTCCTAGACCTTCCAGAGCTGTGGGTGAGAACAGAGCAGGATGCATATCTTCCTATCCATCACATGGTCTCAGCCCTTGGACTCGCACAGTGTCGTGCCCTGCCCTTTATTCACAGCCTGAGTGGCAGAGATACCACCAGCTATCCCTTTTTCACTGGAAAGAAGGCATGGTTCAAGACCAGCATGGGTTTAGATCTCCCTGCACTTCAGGAGTTTGGTGAAAATTCCTCTTATTCCCTCTCAGAGGATGTCAAGAATCAGGCTAGAGACCTCACAATAGCTGTATATGCATCAAAAGCTGACCATTCGGAGGACTTTGACCTGGCAAAGCTGAGAGTGTACAAGTTCCTAAATAACCGATCAACCCTGTTGAAGCTGCTGCCACCTACAGAAAATGCCTTTGGCCTGCACCTGAAAAGAGCTGCTCTTGCAGCCATAATAGATAAAACTGCACACATCGCGAAGCCAGACATCCCTTGCTTCACTGAATATGGATGGTCTCTCAGTGATGGGAAGGCAGTCCCCTGTACATCTACAGAGCCAGCCTGGCCTATATCAATGGACAAGGCAATATCATGTAGCTGTATCAAAGGCTGCCAGAAAAACTGTTCATGTGCCATCCATCCATCCATCCATCTTCAACCGCTTATCCGGAATCGGGTCGCGGGGGTAACCGTTCCAACTGAGACTTCCAGATTTCCTTATCCTGCGCAACTTCCTCCACTCCCTCTGGGAGTATACCGAGGCGTTCCCAGGCCAGTCTGGATATATAATCCTTCCACCTGGTCTTAGGTCTGCCACGGGGTCTCCTCCCAGTGGGACGTGCATCGAGGACCTTCCTAGGAAGGCGCTCGGGGGGCATCCGTACTAGATGCCCGAACCACCTAAGCTGACTCCTTTCCAAGTGAAGGAGCAGCGGTTCTACTCCAAGTCTCTCTCAGGTGATTGAACTTCATGTGCGAAGAAGGGAATTGCATGCTACTTGGGGTGTCGTTGCCAAGGACTGGAGACAAGATGCAGCAGGATAGGTACACATGACAGTGATAGTGACTAATTATTTGCATTATAATGCAGCCTGTTTTAATCATGTGTTCATTATAATTTCCCTGAAGCTGAAGTTGTTGGAAAGCATGTGCATGTCTATGTGTGAAAGACCCAAAAAGGCAGTTGCATTCATTTCATTGAGATAATCTCTCTCTTTTTTCTTCTTTTTTAAAATAAAAAAATAATTTCTAAGATACATTGTTTTGGTCTCTGATTTTATCTGAAGTCTTTGCTACAACTACATACAGCAGAATCGGACAGGAAATATAATATCTTGTTTACAGCCATTTTGACAACATGCAAACTCAAGAATAATACAGGTATAAGTCCCTTCTGTGCCATAAATCTTAGCAAATGGATTCATATTGCTTGTATTTGCAAAAGCAGTCAACAATAATCGTAGAAATTATGTTAAAGCTCTATTTGGGAGTCCACCATCTTGCAAATATGCACAATAAAGGTCCAGACACACCCAATAATAAAATTAGCTATTCAATTGAGTCTCCCATGGTCAGACACCATGAAATAGACCACAAGTTTGCGTTTCTAGCTCATCTGGTTCAGAAGTTAGAGGCAAAACCTATTTTCTGGGTCCTTACATTATGGCTGCCATATTGTGGTGGCCATATTGGATTTCATGGAAACTTGCAATACAAAAAAATGTTCATATGTATACCATTGATCAACCTGTGAAGTTTCGTGGAAATATCCCTCAGTTTAAAATTTTGCCCTATTCACCCCCCATTAAAACTAATAGGGGCTAATATTGAGGCGGCCATATTGGACTTTGTTGTACAAATTGACCGGGTTGTCCATATAGGTTGTGATCCTACTGGGTCATAGATAATATTTCTGGTGGACAACTTTTTATGTCGGGGCAAATGCAGCACACCTTCCTTTGCCCCCTGGGTATTTTGGTGATACAAGCCTGAAAATTGGCATGAGTAGTCTCTGTGGGTCACTTGGCAATTAGCCTCGGAAACCCAGACTTACTTGGCAATTAGCCACCCACAGTTACTTGAAATTTCAATATGGCAGCCATTTTTCAAGATGGCCACCACCTTAGTGGAGCACCAAATAAACCATTATATCACTTAACTGCTCCACAAGGTGTCGGCCATCTTGAAAAATGTCCGCCATCTTGAAATTTCAAGTAGCTGTGGGTGGCTAATTGTCAAGTGACCCACAGAGACTGCTCATGCCAATTTTCATACTTATATCACCAAATAAACTATTATATCACATAACTGCTCCACTAAGGTGTCAGCCATCTTGAAAAATGGCCACCATCTTGAAAATTCAAATTCCTCTGACAATTATCTTGTCAAGTGACCCATGGAAAATGCTCATGGCAATTTTCATGATTGTAGCACTTATTCTGCTCCAGGACATAGAAGGGGGCCTATTACCCCATAGAGGGGGGCCTATTACCCCAGTAGTGGGGCAATAGGCCCTTTTTACATGTTTTTCTTTTTGTACTATAAAATCAAATGTATCTAATTTTTCAACATGGTGCCCATATAGGTGTATTGGGTAAAGCATTGTTAACATGTAGCCTACGTTATATCGGAGCAGGGGCTCCTTTTTCAGCTCTGTGATTTTTAAATGTTTGCCTCGAATGAATGTCTCTCCATGTCCTTTGCTGTTACTACGTTCATCCATGGTTGAGGTTTGACAGGAAAAGACACCGGCCCATAATGAGCTTCAGTTTATATAGGAAGCCTAGGTTTCGTATTTTAAGAATCGCAACTTAGAATAAATGAATGCCTCAAAACCACGCCCACCTGGGTGAAGCGCCTGGAAAAGAGGGAATCTCGAGAAGAGTGGGCAGAAGGCCTACTCTGGTGAGCGTGTATTCTGCATCAGTGCAGTGTAAAGTAACTAAGTACATACTTAAGTAATGTAGGCTACTTGAGTACAATTCTGAGGTATTGTACTTTACTCGAGTACTTCCAATACTTTTACTTCTACTCCACTACATCGATCTTGGATCCAATTACTGTACTATTACTCCACTACAATTATTTGAAAACTTTATTTATTTTTGTAGGTATAAATTATAATAGGCTATTACAAAACATACATTAACCACTTTAGCCCTATTTTATAGTACCTATAAAGGTATTTGAAATAAATAGCCGATCTAAAAGCTCACAACTCGACGCATTGTGAACCAGCTGTGAGCTCACGTTAAGAGCTTCAGCAACAATCAGCGCACCTACTGTATATCAACACCTGCCAGTCTCAACGTGGGACAGGGTCTCAATTTGGGGGACGCCTGAAATGTGGGACTGTCCCTCGCAAAGGGGGACATCTGGTCACCCTATGCAGTATTGATACTTTTACTTTGTAAAACATTCGAGTACTTTTTCCACCACTGCTGCTACAGTCAGGCAAGGAATAGGTTTCGTATTTTAAGAATCGAAACTCAGAAAAGTCAGGGATACTTGCACCATGCACGCCCAGGCTGCTAGCATGAGGCAAGGAAGCCTAGGTTTCGTATTTTAAGAATCGAAACTCAGAAATAAACGAAAGCCGCAAAACCGCTGGGAAAGAGGGAATCTCGAGAAGAGTGCAGTCTGGGGAGCATGAGGCAAGACCCAAGTTCAGAGTAAAACATTTTTAACTCAAATCTTCCCTTAATCGCTGGAACAATATATTTTTAGGTGGGGGTCCGTGGCCAAATGGGGGTCCTTGTCTCTGATGGAAAGATTATTATATTCCATTATGAATAGACAGTTTCCCCCAAAATATTAAAGTACTCGCACACAAGAAATGAGTCCACACCGTGTAAGTTCGTTTTTCTGTTAGTTGTATTGAAAGAATAGTTCAGAGTTCAAATTGTAGTACAGCAAGTACGTTCGTTCACCCATCGTTGCTTCTCTGCTTATACAAAACATAATTTCACAGATATGGAGTTACAGAATACATTAGTCACATTCTGATTGGACAATTAAACATAACAATGGATATCAGATGTTTTCGTGTTGTTGGGCCCAGTAGCAAGGCCAGATATTATGGCTTGGCAATATAATTTTGTTATCCTGGGCATTATGACCTGCAGTGGACAGATCTCATCACGTGCATTAGTTATTTGTCCCAACACAGGATGTCATGGCATTGACATTTAACACTGAAAATGATATCTATACCATGTTAAACATAATAACAGGAACATATTTTAATCAATTATCTTAACAGTCTCCTTGACATGACACATTTTGAGAACCACATAGCAACATAGTCCACTTGCCAACCCAACCCTAGCATATGAGTACACCAAGGTTTTATTGCGACCGTCAGGTCGCAGTTACTACCAAAACCTCCACCGGCTGTCTGTCAGTCAGTCAGTCAGTCAGTCAGTCAGTCAGTCAGTCTGTCCGTCACGTCACACTTTTCCCCAACTCATATCTCCGCCATCGTTGCCCCAATCCATGCCAAACTTTGCACACACACTCCTTGCCTGCCAATCCACAACCTCCACCCCACCAGGGACCCCCGGAGCTCCAGGGACCCCCTTCCGCCGCCGCCAAAAAGTGCAAAAATGACCAAATGACCACCCAAACGGGACTGTTCACTGGGAATTCCCGGGACCACCGACTCCTGGTGCTCCAGCATGGATGCCCCTAGTGGAGGACCCCCACCACTGCAGCGCACATAAAATGCCGTAACTCGGGCTCGGAGCGACTGGGAGAGCCGGGGCCGGTACCCACGCGTCCGCCTCGGCGGCGCCAAAAGAGCCGTCAACATGAATCTGTCCAATATAGCGCCACCATCAGGCCCATTTTTTCAAACACATTTTTGGACACAGCTCCTACAGATTTTGCCCTAAAATCACGCAAATCAGTACACAGTATGTCTACACTCATGTCATCAACATGGATCTGTCCCATATAGCGCCACCATCAGGCCGTTTTTTTCAAAAACACTTTTGGACACTGCTCCAACAGATTTTGCCCTAAAATCACGCAAATCGGTACACAGTATGTCTACACTCATGTCATCAACATGGATCTGTCCCATATAGCGCCACCATCTGGCCGATTTTTTCAAACACATTTTTGGACACTGCTCCTACACATTTTGCCCTAAAATCACGCTGCGACCTGACGGTCGC
Source organism: Nannobrachium achirus (assembly GCF_963921795.1). Taxonomy (NCBI): domain Eukaryota; kingdom Metazoa; phylum Chordata; class Actinopteri; order Myctophiformes; family Myctophidae; genus Nannobrachium; species Nannobrachium achirus. The sequence goes on from NC_137826.1 coordinate 10,947,984, forward strand.
TTATTTCCCGATTAGGGAGTCTTACTGGTGTTAGAAATGTTGAGTAAGGCTTCCCAGCATGTAGAAACTGCCGGATGCTGACTTGCATCCGGCAATGTTGAGCAATTTTTATAATTTTTATAATTCGCTTTAATTAGCATAATCACCTATAATAATGGAAAACATGTCAAAATCTGATTGGCCGATTTGAACAATATTGGAGTGGTTTTGGGGGTTATTGAGGATGCTGAATCCATTTCTGTCCGTTCAGCCAATCACAAGCTTCCACTGCTGGAATCGGGATGCTGTTTTGATACACGCAGGCCAGGGTACTCTGGGCAGTCGGCCGCGGTTTGTGATTGGCTTACTAAAAGGTCTTAATTGTGAGGTCAAAAGAAAGAGGGTTCTCATGGCATTCCTACAGGAAACCCATCTTCAAGATGAGCAGGGGTCGTCAGTGCTTAATTTGAGGGGGACCTCTTTGATTGGATCCACCTATTTTATTGGATCCGGTGGATCCGGGACTTCCCTGTCAATCAAAATAGTGCTGTTTGATCTATGTTTTCATCCTTCCAAATAGACCTTTTTGGCTGCAGCATTTACATTTATTTTACTTTATTGTCTCCACCAGGCCAAAGGCATGGGGAGACATATGTTTTCTACCCTGTCCGTCCATCCGCTGTTGCCATGATGGCATATGAAACTGCACGCCCACTCCCTGGGTCCCAGAGGAGAACCTCTGCCCCAAGTTTTTCACATGGGCCTGTTCTAGCGCCACCAGGAGGCGAATTTGTGCAAAACACATTTTTGGACACTACTCCTACAGATTTTTTCAAAAGATCACACAAATCGGTTGACAGTATCTCTATTTACTAGTAGATTGACATGGATCTGTCTGATATTCCATATTCCATCCTGATTGGCTAAGATTGGCTTCCAAAGTTTGCAGGATTTGTCCGTTTTGAATAAAATGCCTCAAATCATGAGCGATGTTTGTGAAATTGTGCATGCACTTTCCCAATAAGCAGAGGAAGATGCCCCTTAAATCTTTTCAAATCAGCCTCATGGTGGCGCTGTAACAAGCCGATTCGTGTTTTACCTATAACTCCACTGATCAGTGTAAAACTTGGTATGCACACTCCCAAGGAGAAACCTTTGCCCTTCATTTTTCACATCTGCCTTTTATAGCGCCACCAGGAGGCCGACTTATGTAAAACAAAAATGTTCCTATTATTCCTTCAGATTTCATTGAAGCAATAAGCCACAAGAGGCATGTGGTTACCTGGTATTTTATAGCGGCTGAGAGGCGTGGTGAGACACGAGGCGAAGCCGAGTGTCTCCAACCCTCTCAGCCGTTATAAAATACAGGTGATATGGATACAATATCTGTGATGAAATAGGATATGTATCATTTGGTTGTTTTTCGGTTAAAGGATGGAGATACATTAATTGGGTGAAGGTTCATTTGAAATGACAAACAACTAATGCAGAAGTAACTTGGTCACTCAGGAGACAGCAGTTGTGAATCCAGACAATGACGCAATAGTCTGGCAGAGGTGTAGGCTATACTGTATATACCATCCCCTTCAGAAGGCACATTGGGCTCTCTACCCCAGCGGGAGGTCACACGTGACCCCTTGCACCAATCTGACAGAGAGAGAACCCACAGAATTAACACAATTAATTCTGTAAAAGAACGCATGGAATGGAAATGATCAACCATTTGGTGCATCTCTAACCTTTGAAAGGGCGATAAGAATTTATTCTGCTTTCTTACTATGATGATTATTATCATTATAGTGTAAAAATGGAAATGATGATTTAGACTATAAATTGGGAACATTGATATGTACTTTGAATGCTTTTGCCTTTTTCTATTGCTGTAAAAGCCTTTACTTCTCTAATACATTTACCTGCTAAATAAATCATTCTAAAATCGGATTTTTATAAGCAACATAGGGAAATGTATATCCATTAAGATCTACTTAAAGGGATATTTCACTTTCACAAATAAAATGACAAAAAGTTTTTTGAAAGTGAAATATCCCTTTAAATATTGTATGTTATAACCTATAATCTAAGTATGGCCTAACTTTTTGGGGTATTGATTCAAAGGTTCAGTTAATATTCAAAAAACACCTCCTTGGATCTATTTATCCTAGATTCAAAATAACTACGCTGTCACTGATACCACACCAACAGTCAAATCCAGCAGCGAGCTACAGTTAATCTCAGGTTACAGAGGAGGCCACTGCATTGGGTCATAGGTAGAGGTTTCTGATATTGAAATTAGTAGGGACTGAGAGATGGATGTAGTTAGCTTTCAGAGCGAGTTGTTGCAAATATACCCTTACAGATGTCTATTGTTATTTAGACTTCTAAAATAAAATGGATAGCGTAACGCAATCCTGTATGGGATTGCGTGGGTTAATAACACAGTATGCTTCAACCAGCTCCTTAGTGCTTTCCAAATCATGAAATCGGTCAAGTCAAAGTCATAAGCCCAATCAATTTGGGGAAAAGTATGTCTTAATAAAAGTGAAAACTGATATTTCAATAGTGATGTTGAATCGTAACCGAATCAATAATGCATTAATCAAATATCAAATGCCATGATATGATCTTATCAAATAAGAATCAACTTAGCGTAACGCAATCCTGTATGGGATTGCGTGGGTTAATAACACATTATGCTTCAACCAGCTCCTTAGTGCTTTCCAAATCATGAAATCGGTCAAGTGGTGAAACAGTGGGCTGTCCAGGCTCACAGAACTTCAAGTTGCATCTCATACGATGTGAGATGGTACTAGCCAATTATTATTCAGCATCTAATTAACAAAATATGGATGAAACAGAATAAGTCAAGACAGTTTTCCAACTTTTACTACAAGAAATATTCTCTTATTCTATATGTGGGCTACTGCTTTCCTTGTTCAAATACTATTTGTATGTTATCATTGTGTGTGTGTGTGTGTGTGTGTGTGTGTGTGTGTGTGTGTGTGTGTGTGTGTGTGTGTGTGTGTGTGTGTGTGTGTGTGTGTGTGTGTGTGTGTGTCCGTTTTTATTACCATGTGAGGACCAGATGTCCTCACAAGTATAGTAGAATTGGAAAAAATAGGCAATGTGAGGACCGATAACAGGTCCTAATAAGGATTAGGGTTAGGGTTAGAGTTAGGGTTAGGGGTTAGGTTTAGGGATAGAGGTTAGGGTAAGGCCACAGGACTTGCATAAAAATGAATGGAAGTCTATCCTAAGTAGTAGGTAGCAAAAACAAGTATTTGTGTGTGTGTGTGTGTGTGTGTGTGTGTGTGTGTGCGTGTGTGTGTGTGTGCGTGTGTGTGTGTGTGTGTGTGTGTGTGTGTGTGTGTGTGTGTGTGTGTGTGTGTGTGTGCGCGCGCACACGCGTGTGTGTGTGTGTGTGTGGACAGGGAATTACTGTGGGGACCTCATGTCCCCACAAAGATAGTACAATCCTTGCACAATACCTTGTGGGTACTTATTTATTGGTCCCCACAAGGTGTTTAGGGGTTAGGTTAAGGGTTAGGGTTCAAAATGAATGGAATGTCCCCACAAAGATAGTAGACTATGTGTAATGTCCCCACAAAGTAGCAATTGCAAACCTGTGTGTGTGTGTGTGTGTGTGTGTGTGTGTGTGTGTGTGTGTGTGTGTGTGTGTGTGTGTGTGTGTGTGTGTGTGTGTGTGCAATATCTTTGTTTATTAAAGAATATAATAAGGATATGTAATATATACTATATCATCTAATAATGTAGTATAATATAATTATGTAAGACTTAATACCTGTCCTTCTGGTAAGTAGAAAGCCAATAGCCTGGTGTGGCCAGACCGACTCATCCACACCCTCTGGTGGTGCTGTGTGAGTCTGAACAACGCCAGGCTAGAAAGCTACAGCCACATGATCAAGAGCCAGATGAGCCACCAATGTTTTCTGTGGTCTAGGAACCAGCTGGTGACTGTATAAGACAGATGGGGAGGGAGGAACCTACAACATTATTCATTTACATTGATTTATGTTACTCTCACACTTTCTCTCAAACTAGGCTATTCATTGATAAGCTCAATAAACGTCTCACCCGATTCCAAGGGGCTCAATGGAAAAGACCACAACATTTCCCAATGCCCACAATTATTAGTTAAAGGGATATTTCACTTTCAAAATGTTTAGTATCAATATTTAGATATTTGATGTAAATGTCGTCAGGCCTTCCTCCTGCAGGACGCCTCCCCATACACACCCATTGTAACTTCAAACTCCATTTTAACCATGATAAATTCATCAAAGACACCCATTATTTTTTCGGGTGACTCATACTACCTTCCTAATATGTGAGCAGGCCGTGCTTTTTTGATAACCTTTTTCATTTATTTTTAATAATTCTTTGGGAAAATGGAAAAAGATTTATTAAAAATAAATGAAAAAGTTTATCAAAAAAGCGCTCACATATTAGGAGGGTAGTGAGCCACCAGAAAAAAATAATGGGTGTTTCTGATGAATTTAGAAAGTGAAATATCCCTTTAAACATGGAATATGTCTAACCTATTAGTACAGATGTACATAATATTATAGACAGTAGGCTAAACAAATCCATGTTAATCATAATATCATCACTGTCAAGCAGAAACCTTGTATCTCCAAGTTTCAAATTTGTATGTTCTTTTGTAAATTAAAGCCCTTCTTCATCATACAAACTGTTGCACAAAAGTAGTGAAAATAACAGATGTACAAGCACACGACGCCTCACGATGTGAGGCATTAGTGCCTCACATTGCGAGGCATTGTGTGCTTGTAGATCTGCTAGTTTTACTATTTTAAATAGTTGTTAAAATAACAAAAAAGGAAGGTTTTGGATATACAAGGAAACCGACTCAGAATCATCTACTAGAAGAGCTTAGTTTCATACATGTATTGGGTTGTATAGACACACGTAACCTCTTTCACCCTTGTGTCTCAATTTTGGGTATGTCCCCAAATGAACTAATTATTAAAAATAAATAAATGTCACACTCCCATAACAGTCAAAGTCATAAGCCCATAAGTCATAACCGAATCAATAATGCATTAATCAAATATCAAATGCCATGATATGATCTTAATCTTATCAAGAATCAACTTAATATGAACATCAATACAGGCAACTGTAAAATGGTAAAAGCCCAGATTATAATCATGTATCCGACCACAATAGAGTGGTGGCAGACCTTGTATTTCTGTAATAAAGGCTCACAAACAAGAGAAGTGTCTTTCTGTCATTTATTTGACTACACATGTACACTTGCAAGCGGTCACGCCACAAAAAGCTTAATGTAATGAATATATAATCATTATGAAAAAAGTGGTTTAAGGTGGACAGGAAAATCATTTTAAGAAAATGTTAAGAAACTATCGGTACAGAAATAAAGTAAGAGTATAAAAGCAAAGTCTCAATCCAGAATAAATGGTATTGAGCAAGGCTGACCAAGTTTTTCTTTTTTTTTCTCACACAATAAAAAACAACAACAACAATAATAAAAGAAAAAACATAATTGCATGATTAAAAATATACAATATCACATTAGTTACAAGGACGCAGTGATGGTAATAAAGAGATAAAGGAACCCCATATTTGCTGCTGGTTTCCTCCTTACATTGTATATAATATTTTCAGGAGTACAAAAGGAAGTTTTCAGATTTACAGTTTTGAAGAATACATGTTTTCCCAGCTGTGCCAGCCAGCCAAAGTTGTTTTAATGATATAGGCTATATTATCCAAAACAGCTCCACAGCAAAAGTAAATCAGAGACTTTGCATGTCTGGCAGTTTGGAGAATCATTATTCAACATTTTATGTAATCTATGTGGAGTATAATAGGTTCTATTAAAATGAGTTTGGATTATGAAAGTCTCAATGTCATCACTGATGCACCCCAAATTGCTTTACAGGCATATTGAGCCTGAGACCAGAGAACCACAGGAGATAATGCTTCAGTTTAACCCAGTACCATGTCTCTAAGCAAATAATCTCAGTTCTGACAGACATCAAACTCTTTGTTATGTTCTGTGTGTCATTATGAAATATTGTTCGGTCAGGAGCACTTTATGTTTTCAATTGCTAGTTTTAAAGTCATCATGATACGCGTTTTTAAAATGAATGATAAAGTAGGGTATGTTTCTAGGCTTTCTACTGGTTCTACCGAGTGAAGACCCACCCTCGCTGCGGTTTGCAGCCTATAACAGTCGTTTTCGTTTATTTTGGGACTGTAAGATGTGAGTTTATGTTCAAGGAATTATGTAAGAATTGCGGTTTTGTTTTACAGTGGTAACCTAAAAGCTGTTTGGCTCACTCCACACGTCTTGCATCAGTATTTGGAATTTACGGCTCAGTCGGAGTCATCGCCCCCAATATATAATTGGGAAATGGGAGTCAGTATGTCAATATGTCCACGATAATAAGGCCAGTATATCTCAACCAGCTTCTTGGCGCTTTCCAAATCATGAAACAGTGGTGAAACAGTGGGCTGTCCAGGCTCACAGAACTTCAAGTTGCATCTCATACGCCATGAATCAATATCCAGCGTCTAATTAACAAAAGAACAAAATATGGAATGAAACAGAATAGGTCAAGACAGAGTTTTCCAACTTTTACTACAGCAAATAATCTCTTCTGTATGTTCTGCTTTCCTTGTTCAAATAAAATGTGTACGTTATTGTGTGTGTGTGTGTGTGTGTGTGTGTGTGTGTGTGTGTGTGTGTGTGTGTGTGTGTGTGTGTGTATGCAATATCTTTCTTTTTATTAAAGAATATACGATAATAATATAATCTAATATATAATCTAATAATGTAGTATATCCTAATATAAGTGAGACTTAATACCTGTCCTTCTGGTAAGTGGAAAGCTACAGCCACATGATCCCATACATAGAACTGGTGTTGATCACAACGTAGGTGAGCCACCAGTGTTTTCTGTGGCGTAGGAACCAGCTGGTGACTGTTTATAGAGACAGAGAGGGAGAGAGGAAAGTGTAACATTATTCATTTACATTGATTTTTGTTAGGAGGGCCATTCAACTGCAGCAGCTGAATGGAATGTTTGGATTGGGGTCTGGTGCAACGCACAGGTTCTGAACCTGGTGAGAGCAGGTGAGGACCTGGTGAGACGTACCGGTAGGAGGAGCCCGGCCAGGAGTCAACCCATAGAGCCTAGTTCTTCCACGCGCCAGAATTGTACCCCCAATCCCGGCAGAGTAGTTCCAGTGCAGCACATTGAGTGACCCTGTCTTTCCCTAATAGGACTGATCGTGGATAGCTACTTGATCAACCCCGGCTGGGTCACCTGGGCGAGGGTGTATGATGTTGCGAGACCCGAAACACCCGTCGACCCCAGGCTACATCACTGATGATACGTCCCAGTTGCATCCTTGTGATGTTTTTTTACACTATTAGTTCTATTTATAGTGGCTCATAGGAATAGACTATGTGACAACCAGGAATAGTTTGGTGACCACCGGAGACTCGGTTGACGGCCGGAATTTAGACGGCACCCGGGAGCAGGTTGGGTTAGCGCCCCAGCCTATGTCTTCCGTGAGGAAGAAGCCCAACAAATCCACGGTGAGGCCTTTAGGAGGGCCATTCAACTGCAGCAGCTGAATGGAATGTTTGGATTGGGGTCTGGTGCAACGCACAGGTTCTGAACCTGGTGAGAGCAGGTGAGGACCTGGTGAGACGTAGGAGGAGCCCGGCCAGGAGTCAACCCATAGAGCCTAGTTCTTCCACGCGCCAGAATTGTACCCCCAATCAGGTTCAGGTTCAGGTTCAGGTTTATTAGTCACATGCATATCCATACAGGTACAGACATACAATGAAATGCTTGTGCCAGGAGCACTCTCAGCCTTATTACACACAAAAACATCAACCCACAACAACAAGACAACAACAAGTCACCCAAGACAACCCAAAAACAACAAAAACCATACAGTGTAACAGTGTACAGTTTAAAAACTGCGTACAGTGCACATGACTACCTAGGTCTCGCTTTCATCTCTTCGTTAAGCAGCCTGATTGCTTGAGCATAAAAACTATTACTGAGACGGGTGGTGTGCGATGAGATGCTCTGGTAACGTTTTTTGGATGGGAGGAGATAGAACAGGGAATGGGCGGGATGACTGCTGTCCTTTGAGATGTTCTCTGTCTTTTTCTTACAGCGTGTGTTATAGATTGTGTGTAGCTGTGGTAATTCTGTGCCAATGATTTTGGCAGCTCTCTTCACAATTCTCTGTAACTGTTTACTGTCTTGAACAGTCACGTTACCAAACCACACTGTGATGCATCCTGTCAAAACACTTTCTATGGTACAGCGATAGAAATTTACAAGAGCCTTGGTGCTCAGGCCAAATCTCCTGAGGCGCCTCAGAAAGTACAATCGCTGCTGCGCTTTCTTAAGGATACCTTTGCTGACCATGTGAGTGAGTTTGTTATGTGAACACCCAGGAATTTGAAACTGTCCACTATGTCTACAGGTGAACCATTTATGGTTAAGGGACTGTGATTGACTTTAGACTTCCTAAAGTCAACGATGATCTCTTTTGTTTTACTAACATTTAGAGAGAGATTGTTATTCTGGCACCATAGGGTTAGCTCTTCAATTTCCCTCCTATAGGCCCTCTCATCATCGTTGGATATTAGTCCTATAACTGTGGTGTCATCTGCAAACTTGAGAATAGAATTATTGCCACACCTGGCAACACAATCATAGGTGAACAGACTATACAACAAGGGACAGAGGCAGCAGCCCTGGGGCGCTCCAGTCCTGGTCAATATCTTAGATGAATGCTTGTTCCCTATTCGTACAGATTGTGGCCTGCCTGTCAAAAAGTCAAACAGCCAGTTGCAGATACTACTGCCAAGACCAAGACCCCTGAGTTTCAACACAAGCTTAGATGGTACAATCGTGTTAAAGGCAGAGCTATAATCTATGAAGAGTAGTCTGACATAAGAGTTCTTTTTCTCCAGATGTTTCAAGGCAATGTGTAGTGCGAGAGAAATAGCATCATCGACTGATCTATTAGCACAGTATGCAAACTGTAGTGGATCAGTATTGGCAGGGATAATGTGCGTTATATGTGATATAACCATTTTTTCCAGACAATCCCGGCAGAGTAGTTCCAGTGCAGCACATTGAGTGACCCTGTCTTTCCTGCATCCTTGTGATGTTTTTTTTGGAGCTGTGTGCAGCTCCCTATACGTGGCTGTGTGGGTCTGTGTGTCTGTGTGTCTGTCTGTGTGTGTGTATGTAGCCTGACTTCGCCGCGTAACTAGTGCCGCACCATTTACGCCACTCGCGCAATATATACATCAAAATGTGCGGCTCGGCCGGGAATGGTGTTCTATTGCCTTTCGTTCCGATCCGCCTTACCATGCCGACGTAATCGGCAAAAAACGACGCTTAATTGTCCCCATTGACTTATAATGGGACAATGCAAGAAATCACTTTCAAGTATTTTTCTCTCGTAAACCATAGGAGCTACAGTTTCAAACCTCGGAGAGGAGATTCATAATGATTTTAAGAATGAATCGAAAAATAATTACATCACTCGGCCTCATGGTGGCGCTATAACGGCCCACTTTACGTTTTTCCCCGTAACTCTTGAACCGTAGATCGGAAAATTAAAATTCTTTTTTCCCTGGATTCCTTGGGTCAAGACGCATCTCCCCATATAGGCCACGCCCATGCGCCAGGATAGATTTTCCGCCATCTTGAATTTTCTCCAAAACACACTTTTTGCTCCTTTTACATGATCTACACACACACACACACACACACACACACACACACACACACACACACACACACACACACACACACACACACACACACACACACACACACACACACACACACACACACACACACACACACACACACACAGCTCCACTTCACACGGGTGTGATTTTTTACACTATTTGTTACTTTCACTTTCCCTCAAACACAATTCATTGATCCGCTCAATAAATATCTCACCCGATTCCAAGGGGCTCATGAGAAAAGACCACAAAATTGCCCCACTCTCACTTGTAGTTAAACAAATGGCCCATGCAGAGCTATAAATGTTACCCGGTCAGACTGACGCTGGAGTAGCAAATTCTAAATTAGTGGAATACTTTTAGTCTAACCTATTAGTACAGCTATACATAATATTAGACAGTAAATAAATCCATGTTAATTGCGATAGTAGTTTGCAGTGGAAACCGACACATCTTGTCCACGTGTCTGTCTGTCTGTATGTCACACCTGATACTGTGGTTCCCCTGACACATCACTATGACATCACAGGCTCAGAGCAGGGATAACGCCTGATACTGTGGTTCCCCTGACACTTCACTGTGACATCACAGGTGACATCACAGTCAGATACTCAGAGCAGGGATCTCCATATATGGGCATAAACAGGTGACATCACAGTGGTGTGGCTGGTTCAGACAGGGATCTCCATGTATGGGTATACCATGTATTGTATGTTGTGATGTCATGGGAACCACTCTAACAGAATTCCTTTTATGCCCATACATGGAGATCCCTGATGTCATCAATATTAAGCCCATGTCTAACAGGACTTCATATGGGAATGCCCAAATATGGAGGAAGACAGCCCATATCTGTGTGGCTGGTTCAGACAGGGATCTCCATGTATGGGCATAAAATGGATTGTATGTATGATGTCAGATGTGATAGACAGATTTTCACATAACGAATAACATAGTAAGCATGTTTGGGGTCTCACAGCATATCTACATATATAGTACATGGATCTCAATATATGGGTAACTGGTCCGATATACATCACTGGACAGACAGTCAAGACATGGCACGACCTCGGTCGCTATGTCTCCCTGAGGCGTCTTACTAGTAATATATTTCTATTTTCACACACACACACACACACACACACACACACACACACACACACACACACACACACACACACACACACACACACACACACACACACACACACACACACACACACACACAGTATAGGTCTACCTGTGTGTCTCACACATGGCTTCAGGTCTCCAGATGATTTGGCCATCCTTGTAGGCACACACTGCATCTGGGCTGTCATCCAACAGAGAGTACTCCTTAAAGTGGTTGTTGTAATCGTCACTATGGACCAACAAAGAGTACATCACCTCCTGTTTGTACATGACCGTTTCATAAACACGCAGAACTGGTTCTGCAAACCTGCAGCAAACCTGTGAAGGGGAAAATAATATGGTAAATCAATGTCCAAAACTGTTACTTTTTAGGAAATGTGATTGTGATCCAATGTAGTTATTATTTAGTCACACTCCCTTTATAATACTTTTAATGGTTCAATATTTATAAATAACTTCAAAGGAAAGCATCACTACTGTCTCTGGAGGGGTTCAGGGTATATTGGGTGCAGATTCAGATAATAAGTAAGTATAGAAGAATGTACAATCGCACCCCATTTTTGTTAGCCTCTATACACAGTTAACCTCGCCTACCAGGCTTTCTCCCGGGAGAGAGCCTGGTGTTCGTTCACAACAGACCGTTTAGTTTCCGCCTAAAGCGCGGAAACCACTAGAAGAAGTGGCGTCGCTTTGATTTGGTTCCCCCCGTTTGTTTCCCCAATCCCTTTTAAAATGCTGGCGTAGCCTACGTAGTCTTGCCAGTCGCTACGAGTTGGATTAAAAGATGCACATACCAAACGAATTTTTCGAAAGCAAGACTACGCCTCATCAAGGTGTTTATTAGGTCGGCCCTAAAAGTATGTCCTTTGGTGCAGGGGAATATTTTGGGTTAAAACTGAATCCGGTTGATAGTTGAGGCCAAAGTGTAGTCCGTCTAGGACTACAACATGACGTAAAGTGGTTTCCGCTCCCGACCGGATCAAACCCCGTAAAGTGAACCCACCGAGCATTTTTAGGTCTATTAGACGTCTATTAGACGTCTATATGTCACCTAGACAACGCGTCTAGAAATGGTTTAAAAATGGTCTAGAAATGGAAATTTATTAGACGACTATATTTAGACTAGACGTCTAATAGACGTCTAATAGACGTCTAAGTTTATACCTGGGTCTAAATTTAGACGTCTAATAGACGTCTATATTTAGACCTTAACGGCCAGCCAAAAGGCTGTCAAAAGTAGTGAAAAACTGATTGTCTCACTACCTCGGGTGCTTTAGTTCTGTTCTGATGCTCTGCTCCATGGGTATTTGAACATAATAGATTGTGACATTATCATTGACATTGTGAGTGGGATTCGAACTTACTACCTCTGGTGCTTTATTCCTGTACTCATCCTCTGCTCCACTGGAACCTGTTAGTTAAAATGGGTGTTTCGTCCTATTTGAATATGACATCATTGACAACATGAGTAGGATTTGAGAGGCCTTCGCTGCTCGACTCGAATCCGACTCCAGGGCCTCGGCCTCGGACCGCAGAGTCCGGGGACCCCCGCTCGGGGACCACCTCCAGGGACCCCCGGTCGGGGACCACCTCCAGGGACTCCTGGCGATATGACCGTGGACCTGGGGATATGGCTATGGAGAACCAGGCGGGCCGCCGCTCCGCTCCTGTCTGACTTTGGGGCCTCGGCCTGGGGCCGCAGAGTGGCTGGGGACCCCCGGGGACCCCCAGGGACCCCCTGGCGGCACCGCCAAAGAGCTAAAAAATGGCAAAACTCGGGCTAGGAGCGGCCGGGAGAGCCGGGGCCGGTACCCACACGTCCGCCTCGGCGCCCCGTAGCCGGCCGCGTGTAGAGCGCCGCCTATTGGCAGAACCCCGCCACTGCAGCACGCATAAAATGGCATAACTCGGGCTAGGAGCAGCCGGGAGAGCCGGGGGTGGTACCCACGCGTTGGCCTCTGCGCCCCAGAGCATGCCCCAGAGCATGCCGCTCGACCCCCGCCACTGCAGCCAGCTAAAAAGGCCGTAACTCGGCCCCCGTGTGACCGGGAGGAACGGGGCTGGCACCCAGGGGGTCCCCGGGGGCAGGGCCACCCCGGGGCCCCCCGGAGTTCCGGGGACCCCCTGGAAATAAATATGGAAAAATAGCCAAAAGTAGGCGATCTACAAGCCAATGCTCCACTCCACGCGGCGTGGCCCGGCCGGGTAGGGGTCCGCTTCTCAGGGGGGGTTCTCTGGGGGTCCCTGGCAGCCCATGGAGCGCCGGTGCCCCGCCACGCCGTTCGCGGGCCCCAGGAGAAAATGTAAAAAATAAACATGGGAAAATGAGCCTAAGTGTAGCGGTTGAACGCGCTCCGAGCTCCAGGCTTTCTCCGACCGCAGCTCCACTGCCGTGCGGATTCGAACCAGGCGCCCACGCGTCCGGCTCGCCGCCCCGGACCCGGCCGGGGGCTCCACACATTCTGGCCGGGTGCCGGTGCACAACTAGGCCGACGCTCCTCCAGGGGGGCCTTCCAGTGGTCCCTAGCCGACAACCGAGCGCCGGGGCCAGGCCAGGCATTCCAGGGACCCCCCGGGGGAACCAGGCTGGTCCCGAGTACCCACTTTAGCTGTATTGATGAATAGCTATTAAAATGATTTTATTTAATCAATATATATTGAATAGGCACACGAGGAGCACTTTATAGACACGAGCTGTTTCCGGCTTCATTTATTTTTCTTAAAACAACAAATAAAAAGGTTATTTAAAATAATTCTAACGTGGTATAATTATAGATGTGGATTAAACGTCTAAATGAGGTAAACGGTAAATGGATCAATATTGATCCATAACGGGCCATTGAAAATAGTGAAAATCAAGGTTATCGGCGGGGTTCGAACTGACAATCTCTGGCTTACAAGTCCCAAGCACAGTCCACTGAGCCATCAATGCAGACATGTTAGTATTGTCTTTCTGGCCCTATTAGAAGGTGACGTTGCCCACCTGTGCTCATGTTGAGGAAACTAAAGGTATTGATAGGCGCAGCATAAGCCTATCGATTACAATTATTTTGTTTAATCAATGAGACTCACACCACCTGTGTTAATTTTAGGGTAGTACACATTGTTGAGGAAACTAATTGTATTGATAGGCGCATAAGCCTATATCATTCTATCAGTTTTTTTTAGTTTTTTTTATTATTATTATTATTATTATTATTCCCAAAGATCTTTCTTCATATTCACATACAAAAAAGAAAGTAGAGTTCAAAATTAAAATATAAGGAAAGTTAAAAAAGTTAAAGTACCTTTTGTTTAATGAATGCATAGCCGGACCACCTGCTATACCTCTGCGGACCACTAGTGGTCCACGTACCACCGGTTGAAAACAAATGACTTATATAATGGTCTAAACATAGACGTTGAAAAGCGGTATAAGTATAATAGACGTGTACATCTAGACGGATACCTTATATTGACGAATGACTGTTATTTGGAGATCATTCTGCAACGTGCAGTTATTTTTTTAATTATATATTTATTGAAATATGGATTAAGTTTAATCGTCTAAATTTGGTCTAGATATAGACGTTGATACGCGGTATTGATTTAGACGTCTAAATCACGGCTAAATCTAATCTATACTTTAAATTGACCAGCGCATGTTATTATTATTATAGTCCAATACTAGGAGATCAGTTATGCAGCTTACTGTAGTTTTTTTGATAAATAGTTATTGAATTGTGGGGAAAAAAGGCAAAGTCTAATTTCGGTCTAAATATAGACATAAGCTAGACGGTTGAAATTACGTCTAGAAAAAAACTAGACGTCTAATATCCGTCTATTGCTCAGTGGGAAGTGATCCCAGACTAATACACAGTAGAGTGAGTAGAACCTAGGTAAACCGAGAGACATATAGGTCTACTGCTAATAAATCTAGCCTGGCTCCAGCCAATAGACCCGCCCACTCTCTGAGTGAACTGCCCCAGCGTAGAGTCTGAAATCAGGCTACTGCTAATCTAGGAAAGCCTGGTGAGGCGAGGTTACTGCTAATCTACTACAAACTCACAACGCGTCCCAGGCTTTTACTGGCTACTTTTACTTTTGGTTTAGGCAGAGGCTGCTATACTAGCACAAATACATGTTGATACCAATACTTTCGTACTTTGTCTTTTTCTCAAGTACGCTACATTTTGAATTCCAGACTTTCACTTGTAACACAGTAGCCTACTTCTTCCACCACGGAAGCTCTGTGCGTTGCTTTATTCTAGGCCTACCTGCTTTTTGTACTCCCCCAGCAGCTCCTCCAGGGGGAAAGTTAAGCGAAAAGAGCCGTATCTGGATGTGTCCAGGAAAGCAGGCGAGGTGGCAAACTTCGTCAAAAAGCCCTTCTGTTCTGCCTTTTGTTCCCCTGTCCTGTCTGGAAAGGTGCGATCCAGAAGACGCTCCTCAGCCGAGTGCATGTCCTCATATTGCACAGAGAGGCTCCACCAGAGTAGGTCCTCGCGGTGTGGATCTTTAGGATCCCGTTGTCCATCAGGATCTTCCCAGGACGGTGCGTGGAACCCCGAGTCATACTCACCGTGCACTATCTCAAATAGCGCATTAGTGTCATGGCTCAGATGTAGCCATAAATTATAACTTCCAGTAGAGGGTGCTAATATGCGGAGGTTACGTCTCTCCTGGAGTTATAACGCAGAGTAAAATAGCTCTCGCTGGTTGAGCCTCCATGTCCCTAATCGCCTCAAAACATGTTTAAATCATGAAGTTGCTCAACTCGTCGTCGAAACAGCTTTATATCTACCGATGAGCCCACTCGTTGGCATGTGTTAGTCCATATGTTTCTAATAAATTAATGTTTACTAAAACTTCTCTGAGACTCGCGTTTCCTCGTCGGAATGTTTCCGCATACAGAGCGCTTCAGAACTACAGAACGTTGGAATACTTCCGCATACAAAAACGTCATGTCCTAGTATGAGCAAATCGCAACGGCGATCAACGTCACGTGATATGTAGCCTCGCGTAGCCAGGCTTTTACTCATCTCGCGTGATATGTTCGGCCATTTTACCCAAGCAGTTCAAAAACAAGGAAAGCGATGAGACTCAAAGACGTTTTAGTAAACATTAATTTATTAGAAACATATGGACTAACACATGCCAACGAGTGGGCTCATCGGTAGATATAAAGCTGTTTCGACGATGAGGTGAGCAACTTCATGATTTAAACATGTTTTGAGGCGATTAGGGACATGGAGGCTCAACCAGCGAGAGCTATTTTACTCTGCGTTATAACTCCAGGAGAGACGTAACCTCCGCATATTAGCACCCTCTACTGGAAGTTATAATTTATGGCTAGCTCAGATGAGAGACATGAAACTCCGGCCGGGGGTAAAGTGGGATGTTTTCTTTGAATATGTAATTGTTATCTTTGCCTGTGCGCTGGAGCTCCTTTTTCAGCTCTGTCAACTTTAAATGTTTGCCCCTGACGAAGATCTCTCTGTGTCCTCTTTTGTTCTCACGTTCATCCATGCTGAAGTTCAAGTCTGACACTGACTGGTGGCAGCCTGGCAGGACAGGACAACTCGAAAATGTGCCTCAGTTAGTTGAGTCAGTTCCCTGAGTTTCGATTTAGAGTAAACTCACTAGTCTGATGTGCGGCGCGCAGAATGAGTTGTAGAGAGGGGGCGTGGGGCATATGTCCGTTAGTGAGATAGATGGGAGGAGTTTGAGCATTGCACATGTGTCACAGTCTGGTACTCTATGCACAAGTTTCCGCGGGAGTTTACTGGAGACTATCAGGACCAAACTTCCGGGTTTAACAGCAGACATACAAGCTCACGTCGCGTCGCAGATGCAACCCAAATGTGTTTTTAAAAAAACTTTAAATTGCAGGCATAAAAGTTATTTACTTTTGTTCTACTCACTCTCAACCTTATGGAAATACATTTTGTTTTTAGATATTTTATTGGAATCAGACTTTATTCAGCAGTTTGTTGTACTTGTGCCTAAAATCGTCATATGGTGTGACATGAAAATAATTGTTCATAAAATGAAAATGGAGTACATCTTTCTTAAGTTACTCACTTTATCAAAGTCCCCGTTTTCTTTAACTGCTTTTATTATATTTTGACTCTTGCTTGGCAATGTAAAAAGATGTTTTCTCATGTCAATAAGCCAATAAATCACCTTTGAATTGTATTTGAATTGTGTGCCATTACTTTTTGCATAGCTTTTCGGCGTCAAGCCTTTCTCAGCGTGGGAGGAACTTATCAAGATAATATCAAATATAATAATAAAACAAAGCTTCCGATTGTTACCCTAATAGTGATGGTTGGTTTAATTGTCTGGCTGTCATTGCCTGCGCAGTGGGCACAGTGGGCACAGTCAGATATAGACAGGCTACAGGGGGCGCCGCTGCAGCTGCCGCGCTTTATTGGACATAAAACATTTTTAAATATATGGGCAACCTCACTTAAAAGGGGGGCACCCTCAGCCATTATGGGCACCAGCCGGCCCTGAGTCTGACACTGGTGGCAGCCTGGCAGGACAGGACAAGTCGAAAATGCGCCTCAGTTCCCTGAGTTTCGATTTAGAGTAGCCTCGCCCTCACTAGAGTCATTGAAGTGATATGAATAGAATGAGTGAGAATGAAATGAGCGGCGCGCAGAATGAGTCAATAAGCTGTGTAGAGAGCATAGAGTGGTAAAGAATGGCGTGGGGCAGAGCCTTCTACCTTCGGACTCTGGCGTGGGGCATATGTCCGTTAGTGAGATAGATGGGAGGAGTTTGAGCATAGACCGTGGACCAGGGGTTTTCCTTCTTGGGTCTTGGCCCCTCTTCTGCTGCTCTGCTCCTGCTCTCACAGACTCACACTTGAGTTTTGCAGACAGAGATCTCTTTCTCTGATAGTATTTGTATTGAAGTAGACCTAAATATGTTCATCATTGCATGTGATATTTTATAACTGAATCCTGACCACATTATGTTTTGCTTTGCCAGCTTTGGTAACTGCTTGCCTACTAACCAAGGCCATTGTGTTTGTGTATTTCAGGGTCAGACAGAGAATGTGCTGTAATCAGAACTTGATAAGGGCCCAGGAGGGGAAGGGCCGGACGCTTATAGTTTAAACAGTCTGTCTCGGTATCTTTTACTTCCAGATGCCTCGAGCTGAAAGCAACTTAACAGCTTTGCAAGTACGGTATTCAATAAAATTCACAAACAGACAGCTTCTTGCAAGTTGTTTATTTCTCAAACCATTCTAGTGATAGGCTATCATACGATTTTAGCCACATCCGTGCCCACTTGACCTGTATTCATGTTGTGTCCTGTCTTTTCCTATAAACCACTTCTCTTTGATTCTCTTTGAGTTCAAGGAAAGATGTGAAGAACAATTCATTCTTCACTTGTGTATGCAGTATTATCAATTATATTTTAGAAACAACCCCTAGTATGCATGTATCACTATTATTTTATGATTTTTATACCTTTTTTTCCCCCTATGATAGTAACCAAACCTATTGCTGGTCGAAGGTTTCAGACTATGTGACCTCAACTACAGAGGAGATTGAGGTGAGATGCTGGTTGGAAACGTATCAGCTTGTAATTCACTTGTTTTGGTGTGGTATGAAACCAGAGGTTTTCTGTCAATCCCTCGCAGCTCTCCTCGCTTCCCGTCTGATAAATCCTCTTGAATTACATTGAAACAGAAATGAATTTAATAAAAAACTGTAAAAGTAACTGAACACACTGCTGCAGCAGATAATTGACTTTAATATCTCAAGGAAATGTATAGACTATTTTTTCTTCTTGCCATTCACACACACACGCACGCACGCACGCACACACACACACACACACACACACACACACACACACACACACACACACACACACACACACACACACACACACACACACACACACACACGTGAAGACTGTTGTCTTCATGTCTGCCATCTACTGTTCTCTCTTCATGGGGATCTTCCTCACAACACTGATCAAATACCTGATAATCAAGATAACCCAGCAGGAGTGTCGATGAGAAGACTTTTCTCACCTCTGGACTCTGCTGAGCCTTTTGTGGCTCTCTTTATTCTTTTTAGTGCATGGATGTTGCTATTTCATGTACACTTCATTTCTGTATACCAAACAAGTGAATCATTTCAGTTACTAAAAGTTGTGATAACTGTAACACTAACACAGCACATGCAGAAGATATTGCAACATTAACTACCTCATGTTTTAATATTTCCCTGGCATGATTAGACTTCAATGGTTGATTGAAGAGTTTATTAGCAGTTTTTAATAGAAAAAGGTACAGTTTCATGACAACACAAATCACTGATACAAGGTCAACGAAATGGAGATCCTAGTAAGCTTCACGGCTTATTTACACAGGAACCACATCATATAACATTGAAAGGTGGTTTTTCAGGATTGTCGAAGCCTGAAATGTGAATATAAGGCCTAGTTTGATTGACTAGAGAGAAACTCCTATGCATAGGGGAAAGTCCTGTTCTGGCGAAGCCCGAACTGGCGAAGTGGGGATTTGTCTCCTACCGTAGCGATCTGGCGAATCGATTGTCCACGACACTGCAAGCGGCGCGAAGGCCAGCGGACCTTGGTCCTGCTCTTCGCCCCCGAGCGCCGCAGGCGCGAGTGGCCGCGGCGCTCCGCCGGCCGCGCGAGTTACGAAGCCGTGGTGAATGCAATCGTTATATTTATGCCCAGGCCGTAAGGCCTGGGCAAGCGCACGATAAACGCCCTGTCCAGAAGACGTTCGCCAGATCGCTACGGTATCGGACATTTCCCCACTTCGCCAGTTCGGGCTTCGCCTAAAAGGTACGTGCCCATGCATAGTACTGTATTCTGGCCGGTCTGTCTTTCAATGTTATATGAGCTACATAAAGGGATCCTGTGTTAATAAGCCACAAAGTTTACTAGGATCTCCTTTTAGTTGACCGTGTACCAGTGAACTGTACTGTCATGAAACTGTACTTTTTTTTTTTTTTTTCCTATGCAACCTTCTAATAAAATCTTCAATCAATCAATCAAACTCAGTTCTGTACACCGGTAACGGGAGGAATGGAACATGGATGATGAGGAGTGGCGTATGGCAATGGGAGAGATATTAAGAACCCCCACTCACGCTAATCCCATTCCCTGCATGTGGTTTTTTACACCTTCCCCAGACCAACAGACAACAGTGGGGGCTGGGCCGGCATTGACAGGGTCGTGGACCTCATACACGTGCATGGGGGGAATTGGCGTTGACAAAATTTGAATAATAGGAGTTGTTAAGTCTTGTGCAAGATACATTGATAATAAGTGTTAATTTCCCAATTGTTCCAAGTTGTGCGCTGACGAGGCTTTTTCTCAAAATATCAGTTCACGATGGAAATAAAGAATGGATGCAAGAGCTGTCTTTTCGTGGTTTATTCAACAAGTAAATGAGTGCGCACGTTTGCTTTCCGGACAGACGTACAAAGCTCTCTCCGGGAAACAACAGAGAAAAAAGGGAAAACCAGAGAATATATAGAGCAGGGGTGGGCAACTTTGATGATGGTGAGGGCCACTATATTTCCACCTTCACTCCAGAGGGCCACATATTGCATATTGCTACGTCCTACTTTGTGATTCTAGTATCGCATACAATAGAAGCAAAAATAGCTGATCTACAAGCTCAAAACGCATCACAGTAGATCGGCTATTTTTGCTTCTTTTGAATTGGAATCCTGAAATATTTTTTGTTATTTCTTAATTGGAATCCTGAAATGTAACATTTTGATTTAATTTCAAACGCATTTAGCTATATACTCATGTTAACTTTATGAACCTAAATACAAATACATTGGACATAAAAAAATCATTTTAATACTAGTCATTAAGCTACTAATAGACTGACGGAATAAAAGCAGGTCATGTTTGGAATTGTAACAGCTGAAATCAATAATAAATACAGTATATTCAGTATTCCGGTATTAACCTGTGGGCCGCATTAAGTGAAGGTGGGGGCCGCATGTGGCCCCCGGGCCGCCAGTTGCCCATGCATGATATAGAGGATGAGTCTAAGAGACAGAGAACGGGAGGGGCCTCCCATCAGTCTGCAGGCAGGGGTGTAGGTGTGAGTTGCTATGCCAAAGGAATGACCTTGATGCTTTCACAAAGACTCTCTCAGTGGAAAAACGCTACTCCCTGATATCAAAAGACCAGATAGTGGCCAAGTGCATCGAACTATTTAACCAGTGGTCATAAACCTGTCACAGCAGAGCGCTAAAGTTGACATCATAATACCAATCTAGTAATTGATTAGGCACAGAAGTAAATATACACATATGACCTACACATGAACTGAGTTAAGTGAGGATGAGTCACAATGACGTTTTGTAAATGTACATTTAGGCACGGGTCAAAAGGTCAGATAGATCAGAGCTCCCGTTCAGTGGGGAATTACCCAGATGATATGTAAAAGTAAGAGGTAGTATCGCATGATTAGAAAAATCCATATCAATTTTGTGCGCCAGAGCACATTTTGACAGAGGACAGAAATGTCATGCATGTCATTATAAGTGAAAATACACACAATATAATACCAGCAAGACGCCTCAGGGCGACAAGCGACCTCGCCCTAAAGGGCGTCAATATAGTGTAGTTAGTGTATTGTGGGGGCTGAGGGGCTCTGCCCACGGAAACAAATGTAAAAGTCCAGTCAAAATTTTGTCCATAGTTGGATTTATTGAAGAGACGGGGAGTGCAGGTTAGTGTGTGTGCGCGTGCCTGCGTGTGTGTGTGTGTAAGACACACAATGTGTGTGGTTGACTAATAGAGGCATGTTCATCAGGACATAGCTAATATGTGTCCATTAATTGAGACCCAGGCGACCTGTCACATGTTCTAGTGGCGTGTGCTGCCTGGCAATGTACAGACTGTTCTAGTGTGTACCAATGCATTATCATATAATAATGTATAACCAGTTACTACGGTATAACCAGTTACTAGTGTCTGATGTGGCTATTCTTCTATGAACACTAGAACCTACTGAGAAATAAACAATGAGCCAGAACTGTCTTTCTGGAGTTTTATTGATACGTGCACAGATGCAGTATTGATGTTGTCAGCACAAGCTGAAGCCAAAACAACAAGGAGGAGAAGCACAGAGACATACTTAAGGCCCATTCCCACTGGGCCAGATAACAGATAAAAAAATCTCTTTCTCCAGATATTTTTCCATTCAAAGTGGATGGTAGATACAGATAAAAAATATATCTACCACAGCTATTTGCCACAGATACTTTTATCTGTGGCAAATATTTTTTTAATCTGTATCTAATATCCACTTTGAATGGAAAAATATCTGGAGAAAGAGATTTTTTTATCTGTTATCTGGCCCAGTGGGAATGGGCCTGAGATAGCTTTTTGATGTACCAATTACCGTGAAATAAAAAGTGGAAACCAGAGCTGTCTTTTTAGTATTTATTTGTTGAGTAAAAGTGTGTACACACGTTTGCTTCCAAGTAGAAACCTAAGAGAGTCTCTGTCCGGGGAGCAACAAGGGAGGAGAGCATGGGCAGCCAAGTATATCTTTGGAGTAGGAAGGGAGGGGGGCTACCTTCCTCCAGGGGTGTGTGAGTTGCCATGACAGCGAAGCGGCCTTGAGGTGCTATACAGGCCTGTAGAGGAGTCAAGTTACTCCTCTGATAATAAAGGAAAAACAGAAATGGGTCTGAAACAAGGTGGTCTAAAACAAGGTCCCTATATGGGTCACAAGGTACCCTATGAACCAGTAGTCATAAACAAGTCACAGCAAAACACTTAAGGGTAACATCTGTATCATAGTGTTCGGAAAATGACCCATACATAAATTGGAGTTAATGGACAGAAGTCAAAAGGTCAAAGTGCTGTACTCCCCTTGCACTGTAAAATCACATGGAGATCATCATATGGAGAAAATAAAAGAGGAATGTTCCAACAGACATTGTTAATTAGAAAATCCATATCAGGCCTTATGGTGTTTTTTGCCCCTCCTGAGGGTAAACAGAAAGGGAGGGAGTATGGCTGCAGGGAGGATGTCTCTTATCACCTCTCTGACTCTGAATAATCATGTGGCCTTGGCCATAGCAGTTAACAAGGCACAAACAGTCTGCAGTCAGAATTCCTTGTTATGCTATACAAAAGTCATAATAAACACAATTATACTGTGGTGGAGAAAACTCACTAAAGACAGAACAATTCTACCTTCTGACAAGAAAAATACTCAGACTTTAAAGTGTTAAAGTGCAAAAGAAGATTTGATGATGACTGTTCGTGAACAGATTCGGACTGCAACTGTGTTTTTAGTTTGACGTTTAGTACCCCCTTGGTTGCTATGCGGTTATGTGGTTGCTATACAGAAGAGGAAGCAGGTACCAAACAGCCACCTTGGTTTGCCATACACAACAATTGATTTGATTGATTGAAGACTTTATTAGAAGTTTGCATAGGAAAAGGTACAGTTTCATGACGGTACAGTTCACTGGTACAAGGTCTACTAAAAGGAGATCCATGAAAAGACTAAGCTTATTTCCACAGGAAACCATTTAAGTATCTCATATAACATTGAATGACAGACAAATAGAACACAGTACTATGCAGTAGATATGTAAAGAAAAGACAAATGAGAGAACAAAAAAAAAGAGTCTAAACAGTAAGTAAGTAAGTATATAAAAGAAGGGGCAGGGGAGGGAATTCATATCCTGAGATGGTCCTGAATGCATGGACAGGTTGCTTACGCTACCACCCATAAAGGGCCTTTTCTTCCCCTGGAGACTGGCCATGAATCCCCTGAAATTCTATCCCTCCACCCATAAATATGTCAATGTACAGGGGCGTCTGATACGTCGCACAGCTGCATCTAACCTAAGCCAAACTACTGTCATAAGTGTCTAGCCTTCATGATCTATCTATCCCGAATAGGGGGTTGTTATGCTATGCCTTCCAGACGAAACCTATACTCTTGTGACGTCTCGTCCAACCATAACGGTTCATATACTCAGGTCACCCCAGGATCATTTTCTGCATGTTCTGTTTACTCAGAAGGAGCACACACTGTGGTCCATAAATAACACATAGGTATACGTGTGTGTGTGTGTGTGTGTGTGTGTGTGTGTGTGTGTGTGTGTGTGTGTGTGTGTGTGTGTGTGTGTGTGTGTGTGTGTGTGTGTGTTATATAGGGATCTCTCAAAACTTTTTCTAAAGGTGTTCATCTCAGGAGTCCATCTCAAATATTTCAACTGAATGGCAATTGGCAAGAAGAAATTAAGAAACAATACACAGTTTGATCGATTGATTGAGTATTTTATTAGACAAAAGTGGAGAACAGAACACGTATAGTCAATACTTTAAAAGAATGTAATACAGTACAAGTACAGTTAAACACCCAGACTAAAAGGGGCATCCCAAATAAGTCCTCTTACGGTCTTTTTTACGTTGGAAGTCCTTGGTATTCAACTCATGGATATAACAAATAGCAAAAAATAAATAAAAAAACATTCAAATATCATCACAGTTATAAAAACAGTATAGGCTATGTACATGATAGAGGAGACAAGGGGGGTGGAGTTGATCCACTTTTCCTTTCCTGGAGGTAGGCAGCCTATGAAAGTCAATTACCTGATGCATAACTGTGTTCAGTTAGGCTACTTATATGGATTTTAGTACATTTCTATTTCAACAGTAGGCTGTACAGTAGGCTAATTCAAGAGGATGTAACGCACAAGGGAAGCGAGGATAGCTGCGAGGGATTTACAGAGAACCACTTCACCCGGGTTTCATACCACTCCTGTGCAGAAAAACAAGCAGAGAGACAAATATTCATGGGATTGATTGATTGATTGATTGATTGATTGATTGATTGATTGAATAAGCTACTTTATTAGTCAGAAATGTAAACAGCACAGTCAGATATTAAAGCAGTACCCAAAATGACTTTTTTTATATTGATTACTCAAGCCATGATAATATTTTTAGTTTTTGACGCATTCGCAAAAGTTATTATTATTGAACTTAAGTCTTCATGGCTTGAGTAATCAATAGGAAAAAAAGTCATTTTGGGGGTGAACTACTCCTTAAGGCTAAAAGGATAACTAAAAAACGCCCAGGGGACCATTGTGGTCCTATGTATTCAATTCATCAGCATAAAAAACCAACACAATTACACATATCATCAACAAATAGACAAGTAAATTAAGCTGATACATCAAGATGTTTCCAACTATAGCATCTCACCTCAATCTCGTCCGCGTACATTTTCAAGCTGAGGTCACTCTTAGTCCATAACCTTCGACCAACATAGAATGACTCCTACATACATTCCCACAGGAAGAAAGACTGTTAGTTGAACTTACATAGGGTTGTAACAATTAATCAAACTAATTGATTTATGTAAATAATTATAAAAAACTGTCGCATTAAATAAAACTAGAAGCTTCGGGCGGCCCAGCGTCTAGTCGGCGACCTGGCCAACTCGGAACAATGTAAATAGGGAATGAATGCCCCGCCCTTTAATGCAAACCCCATTATACCTGTTTTCATAGGACCCGTTTTGACCATCTGTCTGCCTGTGTCCATTTATGCCCATATATGGAGATATCTGTATCTGTCTGTCGGCGTCCATTTTATGTCCATATATGGAGATCACTGCAGTTATAGTTCTGGGTCCATTTTATGCCCATATATGGAGATATCTGTCTATCTGCGTCCATTTTATGCCCATATATGGAGTATCTGTCTGTGCCTCCAACTGTGTTGCTGTCTGTCTGCGTCCATTTTATGCCCATATATGGAGATCTTTGACCATCTGTTTGCCTCTGTCCATTTATGTCCATATATGGAGATATCTGTATCTGTCTGTCTGCAATCCATTTTATGCCCATATATGGGGGCATTCATTTTATGCCCATATATGGAGAACGCGCGTGCCCGTGGGACGAACGGTTCTCGAGATACGCGGATTACATACATACATACACACTCACAGAGATTTTTTGTTGACTCATGTGGCGTACGTGATGTCAGAGCCTTTTATGAAGTGATGTCACAATGAGTCAGAGCTTTCGCCGATTTCCTCCGGAACAGCCTGATGTCAACAATCAACCCCGCATAAGGAGATTCCGAACGTTTCGCGCCGGTTCGGGAAAACCGCGCGTCGGGTCGGGTCGAGACCCGGCACTGCACTCCGTGCCGCGGCGGGGAACGCGCGTGCCGAATCTGAAGCCGGTGGGACGAACGGTTCTCGAGATACGCGGATTACATACACGCAGACACGCAGAGACTTCTCGCATTTATAGTTTGGAGATAAAAAGAGTATATAATGTGCGAGTTTTATGGTCAGTATCTTGTCAGTATCATGGTCAGTATACTCATGTCAGTATCGGGGGGCTCTCTCCATTCCGACAGTGACTTCTTATTGTCGAGTGGCAACACTTCCATAGAGGTTAAGGTTAGGGTAAGAGATAGGGTTAGTGTCTGTCGGAAAGGAGACATGTCGGAATGGAGAGATGCACCCGTCAGTATCATGGTCAGTAGGCTATACTCATGTCACTATCATGGTCAGTATCTTGTCAGTATCATGGTCAGTAGGATATACTCATGTTAGTATCATGGTCAATATATTGTTTGTATCATGGTCAGTAGGCTATACTCTTGTCAGTATCATGTCAGTGTCATGGTCAGTATCATGGTCAGTATCATGGTCAGTATCATGGTCAGTATACTCATGTCAGTATCATGGTCAGTACATTATCATGTCAGTATCATGGTCAGTATCATGTCAGTTTTATTGGTCAGTATCATGTCAGTATCATGTCAGTTTTATTGGTCAGTATCATGTCAGTATCATGGTCAGTATCATGTCAGTATCATGTCAGTATCATGTCATTATCATGGTCAGTATCATGGTCAGTATCGTGTCATTATCATGGTCAGTATCATGGTCAGTATCATGGTCAGTATCATGGTCAGTATCATGTCATTATCATGGTCAGTATCATGTCAGTTTTATTGGTCAGTATCATGTCAGTATCATGTGGTTCATGTTGATGTGCTCTCACCCCACTGTCGTCCATGTCCTTTAGGGAGTCCTGTAGAGAGCTGTGTGCTGGACAGGTCTGTGTGTGCAGCTCCAGCATGGTCAACACCTCATCACGACTGACCCTTACTTCTGACTCTATGTGTTTCTCATCTAAAATACACACACACACACACACACACATTCACACACACACACACACACACACACACACACACACACACGCACACGCACCCGCACACGCACACACACACGCGCACACACACACACACACACACACACACACACACACACACACACACACACACACACACACACACACACACACACACACACACACACACACTCACACACACACACACACACACACACACACACACACACACACGTATGCATATTATTTATATTACAATTTATTTGTTTATTGTCATGATTCATCAGCACCCATTGGCTTTGTCAGAGGCGTAATAGATGTTTAAAATAAATACTTTATGAAATGTCTATGGATGAAATGAATGGGGAAATCGCTTCCGGCACCAGAGTCAGGACTGGGTGGGGCTTAAACTGCGACGGTCTTTGTTGCACGCATGCACACACACACACACACATGCACACGCACGCGCACGCACGCACACACACACACACACACACACACACACACACACACACACACACACACACACACACACACAAAGAGTGCCACTTGGTCACCCAGCGGTATTGCAGCTGTTGAGTCTGCCCTCATACATACAGACATACACCGTACTCATATATACACACTCGGTCAAGTGATGACGCGGCTGGCACAGCTAAAAAAAGACGCCGCTTTGGGAGATAATAATACAATACACTTCCCCACACACACACACACACACACACACACACGTGTAGATGGGATTTAGGAGGACATATGAGTCGGTGTATGTGTATTAACCGGACATCTAAAAAAAAGGTGGATTTGGGCTCTCTAGACCAATAGAAACACTTCTGCTATTTCAGAATTTCCATGAATTAGCAGGACACCAGTCCTGTCCTGCTAATCCAAAATGTCCTGTTAATGAGGTGAGTATTCAGGCCAATTGTTAAACCACATTTACCAACACACACACACACACACACACACACACACACACACACACACACACACACACACACACACACACACACACACACACACACACACACACACACACACACACACATCTGAAGGTATGTACTGTACCATCGGGGTGCTTGCGGCTATAGTTCATGTGGAACACAAAAGCCTCCAGAATGAAACTCACAATGATGGCAATGGTCACCTGGGGGAGGAGACACACATTAATACACAATACTGTAGTTGCATGTAGAATACAAGGGTACTAGGGGTTAGTATATGTTACCCTA
This sequence comes from Nannobrachium achirus, assembly GCF_963921795.1. NCBI lineage: Eukaryota > Metazoa > Chordata > Actinopteri > Myctophiformes > Myctophidae > Nannobrachium > Nannobrachium achirus. Next base: position 10,976,318 of record NC_137826.1, read on the forward strand.
AGAGTAACCAGAATACAAGGGTACTAGGGGTTAGTATATGTTACCCTAAGGGTAACCAGATGAGTGGGCACCTAAACATGTTTGCACCACAATGTTAAATTGGCAATTGTTTTCTCCAAAATGCACAAATAAATAAAAATCTCACCCAGTGTGAAGTGAGCGGTGCCTTTTATGAACTTAATGTCATTAAATGTCCCCTGAAGCGTGGCCATTGCCCAGCTTTGCAGGACGGACATACGGACTGACGAAGCGAAATTACATTATTATATTATGTTATATTGCTTAGTATTGATTACTTTGTATTGCTAACTTGATGTTGAGAGCCAAGGACATGATTGAGCTGCTGATAAGCCCAGTATATCGCCACTGTCGTGCAGAAACCTCGTATCTCCAAGTTTTTTTGTTTTTTTTTCCTCATAAAGTAAAGCCCTGCTTCATCATACAAGGCTGTCGCACAAAAGTAGTGAAAACAGCAGATCTACAAGCACACAACGCCTCGCGGTGCGAGGCGTTGTGTGCTTGTAGATCGGCTGTTTTCACTAGTTTAGTTCATTTTTTAAATGATAAATACAAAATGAACGGTTTTGGACATACAAGGTTTCCACTCGACAACAACGATTTATGTAACAGGTTGTGAGTTACACACACGCACGCGCACGCGCACACACACACACACACACACACACACACACACACACACACACACACACACACACACACACACACACATATATACAAACACATACACAAAGCATCTCACCTCGATTGTAATGTAGAAAGACATGAAAAACAGTCGGCTCCAGCGGGATGTCTCAGAGGTTATTCCTTCCTATGGGAGAGTACAGTAGATATCATAGCTGTCAGAGGCAACGCTTTCCTTCAGTCACTGGCAAGCAAAGACATGGCTATTGACAAACAGGTATGGATAGGTGACATAATCTTACCATGGTGATATGCCAGTTGTTGATTACCGTCAGCTCAAACAGTGTCACTAGACAGAAATATAGTAAGCAAATAGTCAATTTGGCAATTTCTTTAATGTATTGGTTTATAGGCAAAGAGAAAAATGGGGTTGAATGTTCCCTACGGAATAATAGGGATGCTGGGTTTCAAGGTAGCAAGGTAGCAACAAGTAGTGTGTTTACCAAAGCTTCTGAGAACGTTGTCAAAGTTATTGAGATAATAGTAGCCTCCTTCATATAATTCTGTCTCGTTGCCTACGGTGGTGATGGTCTGTTTGTAGAATTCCGAGACCCCACTGGTGCTGAGGAGTTGATTGGATAAGCAGAACCACGGTTAGTAGAAATCAATCAACAACAACGATTTTGTTGGCACTTTCAACTTGCCGTCCCTAGTTTGGGAATTATAGGCAGTAAATGAAATAAAATAAATAAAAATATTTCACAAAATAACAATAATAGTTAACTTATTACACCACCCACCCACCACAATTTATAGGCCTTTATAGGCAAGCTACTCACTTGCAGCAGTTGGGGTAGACCACGTTGGCAAAGGACTCCATCCCAACAATTGCATAAGCATAATAGAACATGAGCAAGGTCAGGCTCAGACTCGCCATTTCGGGGAGAAGGTCAAACATGATGTTCAACATCATGCGATAACGCGGCTTTATTTGAAAAAACCTGGGAGAGGACGAGAGAGAGAGAGAGAGAGAGAGAGAGAGAGAGAGAGAGATAAATACGGCTAGCCTAGGAAAATTTACCACAATGTTTTGGCACCTTTGCCGCATGTCGCTCCCCATCTCTCCCCCCATTTCCTGTCAGTCTACTGTCCTATCCAATAAAGGCATAAAAAAGCTCCAAAACATCGTAAAAAATAAAGAAAAATGAATGAACAATTGAGCCTTTCTCTTGCATTCTCTTATTTTGCCGCCACTTCTTCCACCTTAGTGTGGTAACCTTTTTCTAACAAGTCATGAGCACCCACTGCTGTTCAAGTACATTTACTTACTTGCTATACCTTTGTGATTTTTCTTTCTTTTTTCTTTTTACTTTACTGGAGTATTTCCAATTTTCATTACTTCTACTCCACTACATCTCAGAGGCAAAACATGACTTTTACTCCACTACAATTATTTGAAAACTTTAGTTACTAGTTACTTTGTAGATTTTGATTATTATTACAATTAACAAAACATACAGCCCACCACTTCAGCCCTATACAAATGCTGCTATTTTCAAAAGATTTTGAAACATTTGAGTATACTTTCTACTTTTGGTACTTTAAGTGCATTTTGATATTAGTACATTGCAATATTGATACTTTTACTGACAAATCCACAGAGCGGCAACCATAACTACGGTGTCAAGCAGCAACGCTTGGCACCGCGACACCGCAACTACAGGGCAGCGTCTGTGGATTCGTCTATATACCGGTATATGCAAGAAACATCGATTAAGTACATGAATACATCCTGGCTGACACTAGACACTACATTGAATGGAGGCCCACCTGAGAAGCCGAAGAGGTCTGAGCACTACTGCGGCATAGATAGGCGTATTACCAGTTACCAAGACTTCAGCGAACAAGCACAGGGCGCCAAACACCGTCAATAAGAAGTCAAACCTATTTTGAGGAAGCACAACTGTTAGCAAACACACAACATGAACTTGCTTTTCATATACGTTTTAATATACCTGTACTGCTTGTGTCGTTCAAAAAAATAGCACATTCTTGGATTGCTGTTGAGTAGGCTAGTGTCACACGTGTGAGAGGAGGCCAGTACTCACCTATTCCACCAGCATCTGAAGTAAGGCCTCGGCCCCAATCCTGTCATTTTCAAAAACACCTCTGCAGCATAAACTGGGGAGAGAGTAGGCGAGAACGAGAGATGGTGTCTGTTTGGGTGTAGGTCAAGTATTTAATGCCTGCTTATTACCAGCAAACTGCGGGTCACATGTTGATTGTTATGGCTTTTGTATGTGAGCGAGACAGAACATGGTGTACTCACTGCTAAGGAAGAGGATGTAAATGTATGGACCATCTATCTCTGGAAGGGCACTGATACTTCGCAAGTATGCCTCAATAACAATCCACACGGCATTAACAGCCACCACCATGTCTGCAGGTACAAGGAGAGGTTAGGAATATGAATAGACTACTGTATGTCTTTCCATGTTGCTAAGAACAAATAGGTATGTTAAGTAATTAATTGATGCACTCACACATTGTGTATTCAAAGGCCTTTGACTCCACCATAAGACTGATGCCTATTAAAAATGAACATGCACACACACACACACACACACACACACAAATATATATAAATACAACTTTTAATATAATAGGTAATAAGATATCATTCTCATTACCTGATGTATTGGGCCTACTGCTGCATCATGCACATTTTTCCAACGTGTTGACCCACTTGAAAGCTTCCCCAGAAAACACTGACTGATCTGCAGCCTTCATCATCACAAAAGCTTCACATTCAAAAACATTAATATTATATATAAAACATCAGCTGAAACCTTTATATTATTTTGATATCGGCTTGATACATATAACAGCTATTGGACTTTTAAGGCCATTATTGCCAATATCGGCATTCCTAGTAGAGAGAGAGAGAGAGAGAGAGAGAGAGAGAGAGAGAGAGAGAGAGAGAGAGAGAGAGAGAGAGAGAGAGAACTTGCCTTTGAAGATGGTCTGGTGTGGAAGCTCATCATACCAATGTCCTCTAGTTTGTCGCGGCTGGTCATCAAACACAGAAAACCATGTTTACAGGCAAACACAACCACAGACAATGCAATACAAGTGCATCTAAACAGATTGAGGTCAATACGTTGACTTACCTTCCATTTGAGGTGAATGGACTCATAGAACTTATACAAGTCTTCTTGGCTGTAAGTAACAGAGGAGCAAAAGTAGAATTAGAAATGAACCCCATGAACCTATAGCGTGATATGAACCTATGATATTGATATGATATGATATGATATGATATGATATGATATGATATGATATGATATAGTTCATACTGAAATGTGCCTTGCGACACAGCAGCCATGTATGCGACAACATATATACTATACTATTCTGGGGTGAAAACATTTGCTGTAGAGCAGGGTTCTTCAACGTTTTCAGGCCAAGGACCCCTTAGTTGAGAGAGAGATGAAGCAGGGACCCCCACTACCTTATCATAAATTCCATATAGTTTCATTGTTTGACAGCACAATCGTCAGTGTATTTTGGATTCATGTCAATTTGTGTTTTCAGATATTTGTAGTAACTCTGAGGACCCCCTGATGAAGACCCATGCTGTAGAGGAGTGGACCAAGTACAGAGGTCGACTGAGTAAATAGTGGTTCAAGTTTAGGACTGGATTGGGTCCATAATGCTCAGTGGATGAATACAGCATTACCGTGTTGCACCACCAGAGGTCTCTACAGTACTAGGAAAGCTTGAGTGTAGTGCTGCTGGTACCTAAGCATTGCAGCATCATGGGTGTTGAGAGCTTTAAATGTGAGTAAGCGGTCTCTTGCGGACATTAATGGCTTGTAGAAGCGCATCAGGCCATCAAAATGCTTCAGAGAAACACTGTTCGGCATCTGGAGACCACGCACACGCGCACGCACGCACACACACACACACACACACACACACACACACACACACACACACACACACACACACACACACACACACACACACATGATGTAGTGGTTATGATAAACACACATAGGTCCATAGTAAAATGATGTTATCCATGCACCTCATATCAATTATTACTGTTTTATGAAAAACTGATTAATGTAGGCTAGATGTATATTTTATCCAACAAGGAGAACTATGGGCATGTGTACTTTAGGCATCATTACCATTTACGGGTTTCTGATCCGGTCAGGAGCGGAAAACGTCATGTGTAGTCATCATATCAGACGGACTACACTTTGGCCAGAACTACCAAACCGGAACCAGTTCTAACCCAAAATAATTCCCTATGTTCAAATAGGACCCACCCAATAAAACCCTTGGTGCGGTGTAGTTTTGCTTATTTTGGTATAGTTCATTTGCTATATCCATCTTTTAGTCAAACTCGTAGCGACTGGCCAGACTGAACAGGGGGGACCAAAACAAAGCGACATCGCTTCTTCTTCTTCTTCCTTCCTTCCTTCCTAGACCGGATCACCATTTTAGAACGAATACAACAAGGCATTCCTCCGAGGTAAAAAGTCTGGTGACACGAGGTTACTGTAGGCCTACCTGTCGGCTAACTAGCAGTCGGAAGGCGTTGTCGATGGCTGTGCGTTTGTGAAGCAGTAGAGATTTGAACTTCATCTTTTCACGGTTGTTGAACGTTTCGTACACCACCGCCAGAAGCTGTGGAGGGGACAGAGAGTGCAATGCTGTGATATTGATAGGGATGTTTAAAACGCCACGTTTAATCACTATCAATGACAAAGAGGATGTGATATGCTCAGGAGTAGATACGAGCCTACTGGACCCAGGCCTAAGAGCCCAAGTATACTAGCCTATAAGCTACATAAGACTCATAGACCTTAAAGGGGCACTCCACCACTTTTCAACCTATGTTCATATAATAGAGGCCTTTCTGGGCCCGCCCCTTTCCCCCCTCCCCCTGAGCGGCAGCCATGATGGAGTTACTGCTGCAGCAGTGTGTGTCTATGTCTATGTCTATGGAGATGGGACTTTTAATGAAATTAGTCATTACCAGTCCCATCTCCATGATATTTAGATCTAATTCCTTCGCCAGTTCCATCCACATGATTTGTAGATCTAATTCTATGAGTCCCATCCCCATGATTTGTAGGTCTAATACCATCGCCAGTCCCATCCTTATGATTCGTAGATCTAATTCTGTCTGTTCCATCTCAATTATGTTTAGGTCTAATTCCATCGCCAGTTCCATCCAAATGAATCTAATTCTATGAGTCCCATCTCCATGATTTGTAGGTCTAATTCCATCGCCAGTCACATCCTTATGATTTGTAGATCTAATTCTATCTGTTCCATCTCAATTATGTTTAGGTCTAATTCCATCGCCAGTTCTACCCGCATGATTTGTTGATCTAATTTTATCAGATCCATCCCAATGATTTTTAGATCTAATTTCACCACCAGTTCTATCCTTATGATTTGTAGGTCCAATTCCATCGGCAGTTTCGCCAGTTCCATCTGTATGATTTGTAGATCTAATTCCATCAGTCCCATCTCAATTATGTGTAGGTATAATTCCATCGCCAGTTCCATCCACATGATTTGTAGATCTAATTCTATACAGTTCCATCCTCATGATTTGTAGATCTAAATCCATCGCCAGTCCCATCCTTATGATTTGTAGATCTAATTCTATCAGTCCCATCTCAATTATGTGAAGGTCAAATTCTATAGCCAGTTCCATCCCCATGATTTGTAAGTCTAATTCGATACAGTCCCATCTCCATATTCTTTAGATCTAATTCCCATGATTTGTAGATCTAATTCCATCACCAGTTCCATCCCCATAATGTGTAGGTACAATTCCATCGCCAGTTTCGCCAGTTTCATCCGCATGATTTGTAGATGTAATTATATCAGATCCTTCCCAATGATTTGTAGATCTAATTCCACCGCCAGCTCTATCCTTATGATTTGTAGATCTAATTCTATTAGTCCCATCTCAATTTTGTGTAGGTCTAACTCCATAGCAAGTTCCATCCGCATGATTTGTAGATCTAATTCCATACAGTCACATCCCCATGATTTGTAGATCTAATTCCATCACCAGTTCCATCCCCATAATGTGTAGGTCTAATTCCATCACCAGTTCCATCTGCATGATTTGTAGATCTAATTCTATCTGTCCCATCCCCATCATCTGTAGGTCTAATTCCATCACCAGTTCCATCTGCATGATTTGTAGATCTAATTCTATGAATCCCATCCCCATGATTTGTTGGTCTAATTCCATCGCCAGTCCTATCCTTATGATTTGTAGATCTAATTTCATTTGTATGTCTAATTCTATTGCTAGTTCCATCCACATGATTTGTAGATCTAATTCATGTGCCGAATCTGAAGCCGGTGGGACGAACGTTTCTCGAGATAAGTGGATTACATACATACATACTCACAGAGATTTGTCACATTTATTGTAAGCAGATGAATTATGTGGATGGGACTGTATCAAATTAGACCTACAAATCATGGGGATGGAACTGGCGATGGAATTAGATCTAAACATAATTGAGATGTGACTGATAGAATTAGATCTACAAATCATGAGGATGGAACTGTATAGAATTAGATCTACAAATCATGTGGATGGAACTGGCGATGGAATTATACCTACACATAATTGAGATGGGACTGATGGAATTAGATCTACAAATCATACAGATGGAACTGGCGAAACTGCCGATGGAATTGGACCTACACATTATGGGGATGGGACTGGTGATGGAATTAGATCTACAAATCATGGGGATGTGACTATCGAATTAGATCTAAAGAACATGGAGTTGGGAATGTATCGAATTAGACCTACACATCATGGGGATGGAACTGGTGATGGAATTAGACCTAAACATAATTGAGATGGGACTGATAGAATTAGATCAACAAATCATAAGGATGGGACTGGCGATGGAATTAGATCTACAAATCATGAGGATGGAACTATATAGAATTAGATCAACAAATCATGTGGATGGAACTGGCGATGGAATTAGACCTACACATAATTGAGATGGGACTGATGGAATTAGATCTACAAATCATAAGGATAGAACTGGTGGTGAAATTAGATCTAAAAATCATTGGGATGGATCTGATAAAATTAGATCAACAAATCATGCGGATAGAACTGGCGATGGAATTAGACCTAAACATAATTGAGATGGAACAGATAGAATTAGATCTACAAATCATAAGGATGTGACTGGCGATGGAATTAGACCTACAAATCATGGAGATGGGACTCATAGAATTAGATTTACAAATCATTTGGATGGAACTGGCGATGGAATTAGACCTAAACATAATTGAGATGGAACAGACAGAATTAGATCTACGAATCATAAGGATGGGACTGGCGATGGTATTAGACCTACAAATCATGGGGATGGGACTCATAGAATTAGATCTACAAATCATGCAGATGGAACTGGCGAAGGAATTAGATCTAAATATCATGGAGATGGGACTGGTAATGACTAATTTCATTAAAAGTCCCATCTCCATAGACATAGACATAGTCACACACTGCTGCAGCAGTAACTCCATCATGGCTGCCGCTCAGGGGGAGGGGGGAAAGGGGCGGGCCCAGATAGGCCTCTATTGTTCCTCACTCAAAAATAGCTTTTCTTTTTTTTTCTTTTTTTTTTTCCTCAGAGGAGGGCTGTGGGCAGGTCAGAAACCCATCGTCTTGTGACATCATCGATTGCCAATCCAGCTTATAGAAACTGCAGGCTTTCTATTCCTGAAAAGTTGCAATTTTAAAGTGGAAGCCATGATGTCACAAGACGATGGATTCTGAACTTCCCACAGCTCTCCTAGGAGTCTTAGACTGAGTAGAAAAAATTGTGATATTTTATCATGAACATTAGTGAGGACCTATTATATGAAGACAGGTTGAAAAGTGGTGAACTACTCCTTTAAGCCTCTGTGTCACTGTAATAACTTGGCATTTCTTGTCGCACAGTCAAAGCACTTAGTCATTCATGTCAGTAGGCCTAACAGTTATAAAAAATGTATAGCGTAAAGTAAACATTCTCTGAAAGCATTTGATCAGTTTATCAGTTTATCTATAGGACTTTACATTTGAAACAAACTTCAGTTCTACAGAATAAAAACTTTTGCATGAAACGATCGAAAAGAGGAGGGTCTTAAAAACTATTTAAAAAGCAAGGGCCGCCCCATTATGTTGTTTTTACCCTTATGATGTGTCTGAACAGGGGTAATTTACAGGGGTAAATAACCCCATACAAATTTGACTGTGCACAAATGACATTGATTAATGTAACAATAACATTAACATTAACCATGACTAATTCTAAGTTAAGACATAAGACGTGCAAAACAGGGACCCAGTCTCTCGAGACAGACTTCTTAGTTCTTAGACACATTTTCATATGCTTCCCTAAGGCCAGACCACACTAATGCAACTAGTCCCAATTAACTCCTTGCAACAAAACAGTTTTAAGGCCTGTCCACATACCAATGCAACTCCTTGCAACTGCCATTGGAGATAATGGTTGCAAGTAGTTGTAAGTAGTTGCATGTTGCAAGGAGTTTCAAGGAGTTCCATTGGTGCAGACTGGCCTTTAACAGTCCATAAAAATGTGCAGAAACTACAGCAGAAGTCCGCCCCACCACTTCCGTTTTTTGGTAAAATGTCTTCGTGTTGAATTCCTTGATTTAGATGATTATGAAAAAGTTATGTTTCAGGAAAGGAGCTTTTGTTGTAGCAAATCCTATATGTCAAGCTTGGGAGAGAAGACTGCGCTGTATAATTCTGAGCAGTAATGGAATGTATTATGTGAATATAAACAGCCTCAGTTTGCGACATTCAGTTGACAGAGTTTTCTGGCTTGAGAGGGTATCACACTCATCACACCCTTATGGCACCCTGTGAGGTGCCATAGTTCCCTTCCCTTTCTGTAAAGGGAAGTAAATGTGGAATGGCTATTGCAAGAAAGTGTCATATCTACATGTCCCACTTTTAAGACCCATTTCAAACTGACTCTTTTACGTGTCCATGCTCAGGCGAATGGTCACGTAATCATCCACCTATGGATGTTCTGACCAAAGTCATGTTTAAACAGTTTTCAGCATTCAGTGCTTCTCATTTGCAGTTGGGCTGCCGTGCTATACAGCTAACATTAACAGAACATTTAATATAATAGAGAGCAAGCTGGGTACCAGGTTCATGACGAAGTACAGTTCTGTGGAGAGGTAAACAACGAAGAAGATACAGGACCAGTGATTGTTGGCATACGCTGGCATCATCACATCAGGGTAACTACAGGAAATAGGGAAGATTGTTCTCAGCCATTGACACAAGTTAACTTATACAGCAAGTGGTTGATAAAAAAACAAGCAATCAAACAGCCAAGCAGACTTGTGGTATGGAAAACATTTAGTTGACCTACGAAATTAGGAAGGAATTGATGCATATTATAACTTTTTTGTTATAGCAGCTATACAAGCTCACAGCACGGCACGGCACCGAGTGCTGCGCTGCGAGCTTGTAGATCTGCTATTTCTGAAAAGTCGTGAAAATGTGTGCAAATCTTTGAATATACTGTATGTATTCTTTCAAGCGAACATTTGTAACTCAAATTTCGCTTCTGGGGGGTCTCTGCGACTAAATATTTTGAGATACATATCATTTTGGGGGTCGTTCACATGAAGAAGTTTGAGCACCACTGACATAGAAACATAGGTTTTTCAAAAAACCTTAGAAGGATTTGAAATATTCAAAGACTTGCACAAATCTTCACGATTTTTCAAAAATAGCAGATCTACAAGCTTGCAGCGCGGTATATCTGCTATTTTTCAATAGTTAGAGCACAAAATAATGCGTAATAATGAGTTCCCAGTCTAAAAGGGTTAAACCCCCTCCCCTATGAAGAACATTCATGGGGGGCCCGCAGTGAATCCTTGTACCCAGGGCCCACAATTTGGTGCGACACCCCTGGCCTTCCCCACCTGAACACGGGCCAATTGTGTTCGTATAGAATAGAATAGATGAGCGACAAAGCCGGATGCATCGTGGTGGATTCAAACCCACAACCTCTGCGGTTGTGGTCAGGTAGCCTACTTTACCACCGCGCCACCCCAACGCCCCTTGATGCATACAGTAGCTCGCATATTTATACAGTATGTGTGCAAAGGGCTCAGAAACAAAACAACTGGTGTGCTTACTTTGCCGTGGTCAGCAGCACAAACAGACTGACCATGCTGTTCTCCAGACTGTTGAAGTACTGCGGGGAGAAGGGTGGACTCAGATCAGTAAACTCCCACCACAAGTGGGACACAAAACCCTTATCCAGGAAACCAAACATACCACATCCTCCAGGCTGTGTGTCAAACATACCTTATCAGCAGGGTTTGAGGAGAACAGCCAGAATCCTGAGAAGAGACAACAGATTACATTATCAAACAAGATAGAGACCTTTATTTGGAGCAATGAAGGTCACCAGGAGCAACTAGGGGTTCAGAGTCTTGCTCAAGGACTCTTCTACACTAACTCTAAGGGAGCCCGGTTTCTCTACCCCTGAGCCACTGCCGCCCCATTCATTGTGTTTAGTATAAATCAGGCATAGATGTAACACTTACCCAAGACTGCAAATATAATCATGAAAAAGAACAACAGGAAGAGGATTTCAATGAAGGCGGGAAGTGACTGGAAAACTTGACGCAAGTTTCTGATTGGGAGAAAGGAAGGAACCATGATATCAGCGATGTAAAATTTTTAAATTATCAGTATATACGGTATGTAGCCTATAGAGAAACGAAGCCATGTCGTCATTTGTGCGTAATGTCGCCCTCTAGGGGGTTCATGCTGGTATTGTTTTGTATTCAAATCGCCATTGGGAGATTTGCGATCACCGCATATAAGAACTGTGTTAAAAATATAAACACACCATGTGCGCGTTTCTGTCAGCGGGGGGGTTCTGCATAGTTTATGATATTCATTCATATCTGATATAGCCTGTTGTAACTCGTTTCTAGCGTTTATTGTGTTACTCTTTGGGTAAATCTGTACATTTCCACCTTAGTCGATGCTTCATATCCATTTGGGTCAATCCGAGAGCATGGTGTGTTTATATTTTTAACACAGTTCTTATATGCGGTGATCGCAAATCTCCCAATGGCGATTTGAATACAAAACAATACCAGCATGAACCCCGTAGAGGGCGACATTTCACGCCATTTCACGGAAGTGACATCACACTTCGCTGCTGAATTATACATGTTGTATTCAATATACAGTATATACCATTGGTGCCTATTGAAATTGGCAGATTTCACCCAGGTTTTTTCATCTCACTCACTTCATGCAGTCTACTGTCTTCACAAATGTAGGAAAACATAGGCATACACACAGAATAAACATTAACAGAAAGTATGTAGGCTACTTATCATTGACCATTTGGAATACAAGACCGTAACAAGGCAGCAAATCGCAACTGTCCCTTAGTAGTGGACAGTGTAAAATCACAGTGACATCAGTGATCTGGGCAGCTTGCCCCAGGAAATGTGCCAATCTCAATAGGTACCAACCGTATGTCCATATTATTTACTCATCTCCATATTTCAGAAATGAGTTCATTATCTCCTTTTGCACAAAGTAGTGAATTGCAAGATAGAGGGCGCCAGATCCCTTTGAGTCACACCCTACCACTACTTCCTGTTCATCCACAGAGCATTGATTCTAGTTGTTTTCTCCAATAGATTAAAGTGCTTTCTTTTCACTTTTTTCAACTTTTATTACTTGTCAAAATACATTTGATTTGTCTGCCTCATCTTTTTACCATCCCAAGTAATAAAAGTTGAAAAAAGTGAAAAGAAATCTAATGGAGAAAATGACTAGAATCAATGCTCTGTGGATGAACAGGAAGTAGTGGTAGGGTGTGACTAAAAGGGATCTGGCGCCCTCTATCTTGCAATGCACTACTTTGTGCAAAAGGAGAGTTGTATGACGGAAGATGAAAAAATACCATTTTGGAAAATGTTCACCTATAATGACATGCAAAATAGGGACGCCAGGTTGGAAGTCATTAAGTCTGTCTATTGATTTTATAAATATTCAACAAATGAAATTTGTATTACTTGTGACTATAAATAATAATTATATTGAATCCATTAGAATACAAGTTCCTTTTTCTATTTCTAACGGCTTTGGACATACAAGGTTTCTTCCCGACAGCGCCGATGTTCTGTACCTGCGCACTGCACCGCAGTATGAGCAGTCCACCAGGAATATGGGCCTGAGAGCTCTGGTCACACGCACGTGAGATCTCTGTCTGGCCAGAACCACTGCAGCCTCCACGAACAGTAGCACCAACACGCACGTCTATGCCACAGAGAGAGAAGATGAAAGAACCAGGGACGTGCTGGCCATTGGGAAAAGCGGGACAACTCCCGAACGGCCGGTTCATTCCCGGCCGGTCCAGGCCGGCCATTAGGAAAACATTTAAATGTAAAATGTAATAAAATGTCGGCCTTCGTTCCATTTTGGGTGCTGGGCGGCCAACAAAGTAAATCGTCACTGTCTGGCAGAAACCTCGTAACTCCAAGTTTCAAATTTGTAGATTTTTTTCGCAAAGCAAAGCCCTGCTTCATCATACAAGGCCGTCGCACGAAAGTAGTGAAAACAGCCGATCTACAAGCACACAACGCCTCGCGGTGTGAGGCGTTGTGAGTCCCGTAGTTTAAATCATTTTTAAAATGATAAATGCAAAACAAACAGTTTTGGACTTACAAGGTTTCTACCTGACAACGACGAAATATACAGTAACTCATGTAATTGGCCCACTGGCTTGTCACTTGTCATAATCTGAAATGGCAAATCTTTGAGTAGCAACAGCGCTATAGAGAGAGATCTCTCTCTTTATAGCGCGCAATGAGGGCCTCTCCAACTCTTTTTCCCGGGCTGAATCAGGGGCCCAGCACGTCCCTGGAAAGAATACAAATATATACAGCTGCATCTGGCTCACCCTGAACACCGGCACCAATCTTTTCTCATAGTTGTTCATTTTTCTCCCTAATCACAACCCATTATAAAGCATTTTATAATAACTGATAGAGGATAGCCTACTACCTGTAATAAAATAAAAGCTCAAATATGTTATTATGAGAGTCCACTTTGGTGTTTTTGTATGCATTATTTTGTCCTATTAAATCTAATGACCTAAAGTTTCCAATTATATTGTACAGAGCACTTTGAGAATCATTGCACAAATTGAGGTTTAAGTTAGTTCTCTGCACTTAGTTACATTTCATTTATTTCTTTGTGTTTACTTTGGATGATCATATTTGCCACTTTTTGTGCATCTTATATGATCTACTGGGCAACAAATGTCAACGTGAAGTTGACGATAAAATTGACAGCTTAGTCTTAGTAAGCATAGCCTTATAGGAACCAATGGTTCCCGAGCCGCAGACAGCGGACACTATTACCACAAGGCCACTGAGCCTGGATATACTCAGTTATACTTCTGTCTTTTTTATCTGTTTGTCATCAGTTTCCTCCGATAGGAAGGAAACTGATGACAGTGCAGTAATGTGCATTACAATAAAGTATAGTATGGTTTGCAAAACAGGCCGTAGGATCATGTTCCCTTAACGCAAAGAAATATATAATAAAAGATATCACGTTGAAGCCCTTTAGATTCTTATTTGATAGACTGACTGATTGCTGCAGCTTTCACTACTTAATTATTTTAGATTTATTTATGCATGCTTAAAACTATACTTATACAGTGTTATAAGCAGATTGTAATGCATTATTAACATGTTCAATATAATGGTTTTCGTAGAAATTGTACATCCCCATCCCACACACACACACCCGTCCCTTACCTTGAATATGGACCTTGGTTGTCGCTTGAAGTTGTGGAAGCCCAGCCAGCGTAGTTTCATGCACACTTCAAATGCCACCATGAGCAAAGCCAACAGCTCCACAGTGGCATGGACCTATAAGAAGCATGGCGTACACTTATCATTAATTATCCTGTTATTATTGGGGTGTGTGTGTGTGTGTGTGTGTGTGTGTGTGTGTGTGTGTGTGTGTGTGTGTGTGTGTGTGTGACACAAGACATAGAGTGTGTGTCTCCACAAAAAATATTTTACTGTATCTTGAAAGATTTACATACAGTATTTACGTATCGTTGATATGAGGTTCTATTACAGTAGTTCTCAAACTTGGGGTAGGGACCCCAAGTGGGGTCCCCACATTATTTTGTGGGGTCCCCAGATGATTAGCTTAATGTAATTTATTTTTCTCACTCAACGGTAAACAAACCAACATACAGTATACAATGCCAAGTGCTTGTCAGGGTGGGGGTCCCCAGTTCAAATATGTTTAATTTGGGGGTCATGGCCTAAAAATGTTTGAGAACCCCTGTTCTATTACTATGTCATTCAGGGGTGCCGTGGATGAAAAAGTTACCGTACAGGGCTGACCTGAGCCAAACATGTTTGAGAAGCACTTACATCATACATGGGCAACTGGCGGCCCGGGGGCCACATACATTTCAGGATTCCAATTCAAATTAACAACAAAATTATTCAGGATTCCAATTCAAAAGAAGCAAAACATAGCCGATCTACAAGCTCAAAACGCATCGCAGCGCGATGCGTTTTGAGCTTGTAGATCTGCTATTTTTTTGAATTTTTGTATGAGATACTAGAATGACAAAGTAGGACGTAGCAATATGCATTGTGGCCCTCTGGAGTGAAGGTGGAAATATATAGTGGCCCATCATCAAAGTTGCCCACCCCTGACTTACATAGACGTCCACTGTAAAAACGGCGGGCTCCTCGCACAGCGTCAGCATCATCAGCAGCAGGCCCGTCAGGAGCTCCATCAGGTAGAACGGGTGGTTGTTGGCGAAGCGGTACGCAGCCAGGGCCTTCTTGTTCTGAGGGTGGCTTAGGAACGTACTATGGTTTTCCCCCTCCTGTATTATTAGCACACATAAGAACAGCTTGTTATAAGTAATTAACATTTATCTAAACAGATCTTGAGCAAGAGTTTTAACTACTCGGGGGCGTCAATTGGGTATGGCAGGGGTATGCAGCTGCCATACCCTGGGTCCAGGGGGGGAAGAATAAAAGTTACTTTTAAATATAAATCCATGAATGTCTCTTTGTCTCTCTGTGCTGGTTATTATGTTAAATAATTACAAATGCACAATTTAACAAAATGGTCACTTTAACAAGGTATTATAATTATATTCTCCACACTTGTATTCTCCCCATCTTGACAAAATGGTATATTCCCGGGTTCCGTAGGTCAGCTGCACAGGTGCAATTCATTATTGTTAATTGTGGCACGTTTAGCTCACTTGAACATTACAGGCTGCCATATCCAGCCCAAGAAACCGTAGAAAGGGGGAAAAATAGAATGTACTTCTTAAAATAAATGTATCATGCCTGTTGCTAAGGTATGGCAACATGACATGACACGACAGTCAGGTTGCCATACCTTAGCTTTTTCTGAACTGAAGCCACTGTAACTACTTAAACCCTCTGGGGCTCTATTTTGTCTTAAGTATCAGTTCTTATACCTTAAATTAAAGGCCTGTGCATACTGTCTTCGACCACCCAACTTTTTGTTGGAAAGGTCAACGGTTCAACTACAAAATGACGTCACTCGATCGCATCTTCTGAAAAGCATTACCCCGAATTAGAGTTCGGAAAACTGCACGTCTGAAAGTCGAAACTCTCAGACGAAAAGTTGGGTGGACAGGCCTTTAAGTTAAGGCATAAGAGCTGGTACTTAAGACAATCAAAATACAGCCCTCAGGGTTCTATACTAGTGTATTTTCTGTTTTTTGTCCATCTGCTATTTTCTGCAAAAGCTTTCCCCACAATAAGGGCGGCATAGCTCAGGGGTAGAGAAACCGTTATTAGAGCACGAAGGGTTCCCGAAGGGTTCCCAGTTCGAATCCGGGCTCCCCCTGAGTTAATGTCGAAGGGTCCTTGGGCAAGACTCTGAACCCCACATTGCTTCCGGTGAGCTGGTTGGTGCCTTGCATGGTTTCCTCCGCCACCGGTGTATGAATGAATGGGTGAATGTAATGCACGATCTCTGTAAAGCGCTTTGGATCAAAAGCGCTATATATATACGGAATATATATATTCTTTTTATTTATTTTTTATTTTTTTATACGCCGTGGAGACTTGATCAAGTTCAATAATATATTTTTTTTGTTGCATTCCTAAGAAAATGTATTACAATACATTTACCCACATTGAATCTGGATGGGGACCCAAATGTATTTGGGTCCCCATCCAGAATCAATGGGGGAAAAACAGCATTTTTGGGGTGAAATAGTCCTTTAAGTGGTTGAAAGGTAAAACGTTCTGAAGATATAATAAAAGCCATTATCATCATCATCATAGAATCATCATCATCAGCTGGAGTTCATCACATCATCACGTGAGCTAAATGCTACTAGTGTTGGTAGTTCTGCTTTTGTCATTTCAAACACTGAAACAGACCCAGTTCAGTGCGTGTAAATACCTGCATGTAGATGGCTGCCTCTTGGTAATTCATCTTCCAGATGTGCTGCAATGATGCATCTTGGGCCTTGCGGTTTTGAGCGCAACTACCAATGGAGTCCAGTTCTGATTGCTCGATGTAAGAGTTTTTTTCAAGTGGAATATCCTCGTGGATCTGACTGTCATGGTCCTCAGCGGTTGGTGTTTTCTCAGACACACTCTCCATGGCTCAAACTGAGCGTGTGTACTTGCCTCAGCGCGTGTGAACGTATTATAGTCCCTTTGAGGTCCACCACAGCATCCTTAACAGAAAACTGTCACCGGCGTCACTCACCACTGATGATCAGAGTCTTCTTACAAGTCCTTTCATACCCAGAAGTGCTGTATCTAGTTCAAGCGGATAGCGTGGCCCAGGGTGACTCTCGACTAGAGGAACCACAATTTGTGGTTTCTCAACTTGTTGTTCCTGCTAGAAAACATCTCGTAAGACAGTAAGCTCAGCTGGGTTGCAGATCGTGATCATGATTAACTGCATTAACGGAACTGTTACACTAACTTTAGTCACACCCTGAGGTGTGACTAAAGGTTGGCATTCTCCTTATGTGGCTTTTTAATTTAACATTATGCCCTAAAGTAGACCGTAGAGAAAGGAGAAGCCAACGATATCGTTAGAATGCCTTTATTGCAGTGTTTCTCAAACTTCTTTGACTCAGGGCAGCCCTGTAAATAACCTTTTCATCCATGGCACGCCTGAATTACACTGTTCATTTTTAGAATCTTATCATATTACGCTACATGCAAATCTTTCCCCCTAAAGACATACATGGGCAACTGGCGGCCCGCGCGCCTCATGCGGCCCCCACCTTCACTTAATGCGGCCCACAGGTTAATATCGGAATACTGATATATTATATTAATTTCAAACATGCAAAACAGGACCTCCTTTAATTACTTCAGTCCATATTACCGTATTTTCCGGACTATAAGGCGCACTTAAAAGCCTTTAATTTTCTAAAAAAACTACAGTGTGCCTTATAGTCCAGTGCGCCTTATATGGATCATTCATGACATTGACATTCCCTTTAGCACAGCTCCATCTGTTGGATGCATAACGCACCGGTAGCGTCTATTATGTGCGCCTTATAGTCCGGTGCGCCTTATATATGAAAACAGTTCGAAAATAGACCATTCATTGACAGTGCACCTTAGTCCGGTGCGCCTTATAGTCCGGAAAATACATATATATATATATATATATATATATATATATATATATATATATATATATAAAATTGATGACTAGTATTAAAATTGTACTCTTTTTTTATGTCCAACTTATTTGTAAAAGTTCATTAAGTATAACTAAATAAAGAACACTCCACATTGCGCCACATTTCGTTACTTATTCGTGACAGTAGAATTATGGAGTGGGACATCAATTTACGAAATAAGTTACGTTCAAATAGGGAGATAAGAGGTCTCTGTCGACAGCAACAGAATGCAATGTGGCCCCCTGGAGTGAGTGTGGAAATACAGTGGCCCCCTCTATCATCAAAGTTGCCCATGCAGCCCTGCCCTAGGATCACAGAGGAAAACGTGAGACTATCCATTTCCATTAGAACAGACTGAAACACTTGGTGTTTAACCTCTTGAACCCCAGCATCCCTATTCTGGGGGGATTGTTCACCAGAAATAGCATACAAGCTCTTGAGAGCTTGCAGATCTGCTATTTTTGGTGAAGAGAGTTGGTGTAGATGGAAAAATAACTCAAGTACAGTGCAACTTAGGTCTGTTTGACTAAGCATGTGGTCTATGTGGTTTAACTGAAGTGCTATTGATGAAGTGATATTGATGAATTCCAAGTATTCTGCAGCACCGCGAGGCGTTGTGTGCTTATCCCAAGCCAGTTATCCCTGTGGTAACTTTTCTGACACCTCCCGCTTAAAACCCAAAAAGCCAGAAGGATCGTGAGGCCGCGCTTTCACGGTCTGTACTCATACTGAAAGTCTAGATCAAGCGGGCTTTTGCCCTTCTGCTCAAATGTATACATTTGAAACTTGGAGATACGAGGTTTCTGCCCGACAGTGACGATTTACTTTGTTGGCCGCCCAGCCTCCAAAATGGAACGAAGTCCGACATTTTTTTTTCCCTAATGGCCGGCCATGTCAGTATCATCGTCAGTATCAGTATCAGTTATTTCTCAATTGAATTCAATTGAGAAATAACCTTCAGAAGACATTTTTATCATGCCACATGGCTGCCAAGTTTGAATTGGACACCCTGAGACTCAAACCAGGGACCTAGAGTTTTCAAGATAAATTAATTACTCATTTATCTAACTAACATAATCAACCTAAAGTCTGTCTGTCTGTCTGTCTGTCTGAAACTAAGCTTTGAGGAGTGGTCAAGCTTCACATTTCGGTCAAGCAGACTATAAATATACGGGTAAGGCATAAACGGGTAAGGCTGCGCACAAGGAGAGTAAGGACTAGTTTGACTTTTGGCCAAAGCAAGTTGAACAGTAACACCCACAAACTTTAACAGTGTGACAGCAATTTTCACGTTGAGCAAAACAGAGTGAGGAGAGCTGAGTGCAGCACTGTGGGTGAGAGGCGGGGCAGCCACATGTGGGCAACAGAATGTGTGAGTGTGAGTGTGTGTGTGTGTGCGTGTGTGTGTGTGTGTGCGTGTGTGTGTGTGTGCGTGTGTGTGTGTGTGTGCGTGTGCCTGTGTGACACGAGAAAAAATGCTGATTGTTTTCTTGACTTTTCCACCAAACAGAGATGAGAAGAGAGCAGTGGGGGTTTATGGGGTGGATGGCAGCTGCCACTTCCTAAGAAGTCCTTACAAACCCCAATTGGCCACCCCAATTTCAGATGCAAATAATGATCCTATATTAAATCTGGCTTTGCAATTGGCCTTTTGCGTATTTGCACAATAGGACCGGGCTGCACTAATCCTCCCTTAAAAGGGATTTCCATTTCAATCGCAAAGTGTAAGCCTGCGTTGTCAAGTAGCATACAATGTTTTTTGCATTAGTATTTTACAAAATTATGCATGACGGTTTATTGAATAGTTATTCACCTACTTGGAGTTGGTTTAGCCTAATTCAGAGATCCACAGTAAGATGCCTTCTGATAGTGGCAGTACATCTTTTTATCTCTGATTACCTGGTGATGAAAATGAAAGGAAGCTAAATGTTTCTGTCAACCGTTTAGTTGATCATATATTACACATTAGACATTAAATCAGCCTCACTCTCAAAGTCACGAACAACGTTATCCATATTTATTAAACCATCCACTGCAGCCTTAACAAAGGCATCATTTACACAACGAAGCATGCCTGTATTGTACTGTAAGGTTATATGTTTTGCACGGGTTTGCACTGATTTATACTTAGTCATACGACAGTGCCAAATAGTAGATCTACAAACACAAAGCGTCGCAAAGTAGTGACAAGCTTGCAGACAAGCTGCTATTTTCTGCACAGGACACCGTCGTAAGACGGCGGATAAATTAGGCAAACGCGTGATGCGGTCATAAGGCTTCACATCAACAAACGGACAGTTCCCACAACATAATCAAGTTGGAGAAAATGCTGCAAGGACCAACGGCTGGATTTCACAGGTGCTGCACAGTTGATACAGTTATTAAGACATTTATAGCAGCCTACTCCTTCATCTACAGTATGGTCATTTTAAAATAGAACATTTAAGTGGCTTTCGTGGACAAACTGGACATGGCTGTTAAATTGCTCAAGCTCATTCCGATTTGTTCTGATGGAGCTCCTGTTGAACACCTTCGAACATGTAAACCCCCCAAACTAACGCTTCTCGCGAAGCTCACGTGTCTTGAGAGTTAAGGACAGACCTTGATACTTGCACTTTTTCCTCGAGTAGTGTCATGTTTGGCATACATATAGTGTCAACAATGAAAAACTAGTATCACATACGCAAAGCACTGGTTCTAATTATGTGGGCTGGGGGCGAATATTGCAGGTGGGCCCCCAAATAATTGGCAAAACACTAAGATTTGAATTACAATACAACATCAAAATAAAAAAGTATAAGAATGTAAATTCACAATTTCATGGTATTTGTTTCTTTAAAACCTTGAAATACATGTGTTTTCATTCTGATGCCAATAAATAAAGTATACCACGTTAGCTCCATTGATCTAAGGCGGAACAGGATTTGATTGATTGATCATTAAAATAAACATGCTCTGAAAATGCATGGGTGGGCCGCCCGTGAACGCTTTCAAGGTTTTCAGAAAAGGTTGAAAACCAGAGGCATCATTTGGGTATGGCAAGGTATGGCAGCTGCCCAACCTTGGCTACAGGGGGAAGAAATAAAATGTACTTCTTAAAATAAATTCATCATGCCTGTTGCTAAGGTATGGCAACATGACTGATGTCTTAGACAGCAGTCATGTTGCCATAACTTAGCTATTTGCTGAACTGACGACACTGTTGAAAACCACTGACAGAAGCCACACTGAGGGATGCTGGGAACACACGAGTTGCTTAGTGCAGTACAGTGCTAGAACAGTACAGCGACTTGGGCTTGGAGCCTTTTCAAGTCACATCAAGTATTACAATTGAATATTGAATGAGCTACACGCTATAGCAGAAATCAAAGTCATCGCGAGTCAATCACACCGAGGCCTCACGCTAAATGCATTTCATTCGATTTTAGGATCGAGATACTGTCATTTATACTTTCATTTAATGGAGTTGACAACAGCCTAGACTAGGTTTTAACAGGGGTCGACTATGAAAGCTGATTCGAGCAAGTTATTCTCAAACAGGCCACTTTGTGGGATTATACCTGCAATTGGCTCTAGCCCCTAACAGCTACAGTACAAGTCCCGAATAACAATCCAACCATAAACCGCACAACACTGCAAGGAAAACTATTACACTGGACTTTTCCCCTCATTGCAC
This sequence comes from Nannobrachium achirus, assembly GCF_963921795.1. Taxonomy (NCBI): domain Eukaryota; kingdom Metazoa; phylum Chordata; class Actinopteri; order Myctophiformes; family Myctophidae; genus Nannobrachium; species Nannobrachium achirus. Next base: position 10,998,461 of record NC_137826.1, read on the forward strand.
AAGATACATCCGTGTGCAATTAAATCCACAGATACATTCGGCCATTCACAAAAAAAAAAAACCCCGGGGAACACATCAGGCCTCAGGAGGCAGTCACTTCTTCATCTTGAGATCAGCTTCAATGGCACAACGGCGACCTCTAGTGCCCCCATCCTGCATCATCACAGAGAGAAAGAGAAAGACACAGAGAGACAGAGAGCGAGAGAGAGAGAGAGAGAGAGAAAGAGAGAGAGAGAGAGAAAGAGAGAGAGATCTTTTATTACAGTGAATGTAACTTCAATCAATACCAATTTGATTATTTGAGCTATCATACTGCTATTGTATAAAGAAAATCACATTTCTCAATGAAGTAACTCACATTTTTCCTTTTTGTTCTCAAAAAGCTATACCATTTGAAATTGTAATTGTATGACTGAAAAGACTAACAAAGCACACAGATTTACTAAAACAATTTTACAAAACTACATCTATTTAAGTTATGAGACAGAAAATGAAGAGGGTAATTATGGAATAGAGGTAGGGAGTGCTGTGCTGTTCCATGGGCCTGGGAGACAGGGGATGTGCATGGGCAGAAAGCAAGTTGGAGACTTGATTTGTGTTGTGGGGTTTGCAGTAAACAACAGATTGTAGGACAAAGGCTTGAGAAGGGGTACTTACAAAGAGAGAGAGAAGGAAGGCTGGAGACGCCATGGATACACTGTCCTGTAAGATGACCGATATACATAAATCAGACAAGACAACTAGAGGGGAAGATAAAGGATTTGAGAGGAAGTAAAGCAATGCTGTGCAATGAAAGATCTGTGTAGACTGAATGTTGCATTTACTATGAAATACAATATTTGCTGTACGGGGCAACAGATACAGCCTCACTACACAGTATACAGTAATCCTCAGTGTTAATATAACTCTGAACAGTGTACAAATTGAACTAAATATACCCTCTTCAAAGATAAATTAACACTTATCTCATGGGTGTTCTCAAGGGGAAGGTTGGGCACTAGACTCTCTAGATACTTTAAAATCACGCAAAGCGGTACACAGTATCTCTAAAGTCATCATGTCATCAACATGGATCTGTCCCATTTCCCATATTCCCTCCTGAGTGGCTACGATTGTCTTCTAAAGTTTGTGTATGCAACGTGATGGTCGCCATGGGGTCAGCCAAAATCAGTAGGATTTATCCTCCGGGGAGCATGAAGGTCAGAACCAAGAATGCAAATTAAATCAAATGGACCTTGTAAATTAACACTATGGATTTACTGTGTATCAAATACTAATTGTGCTGCATCACTTCCATGGTCATGATTATTCATTATGACCTCATCGAGACCTTGTGGAATTACAGGTATAGGCCCATAATCTGTTCCCTTTAGCACAGCTACCGCATTGCATGGTTCCCCGTTAACTGCAGGGTCCTGTCACCTTATCCGTGGAGTCCTGCTTGCGCGCGCCCTCGCGGCCACCTCTCAGGCTCTTGGCGCCGATGCCCGAGGACTCGGAGGTCTGCATGATGAGCTGCGTGGCCAGGAACTGCTGGATCTGCTCCAAGACGTCACGCTGCATCTCCACGGCCATGTGGAACACGTCGTGGTCCGACGAGTTGTACATGACGGCGTTCTGGAACATCAGCATGATGTCCCGCTGGAACTCGGCCGTGGTCCGCACCAGGCCTGTCTCGATGTTCTTCTTGATGGTGGACAGGTCCATGGGCCTGGGAGAAGGTGGGCGTCACAAGAAGGGGGAAAGTGGGACTGAGTTACTAGGGCCCAAGGTGGAGGGGTCTTAATTATATTATACTTTAGCTATTTTTGAAAAGTGGTGAAAATGTGAATTGAATATAATGTATTTTTTAAGCGAACATTTGTAACGCAAATTTTGCTTCTGGGGGGTCCATGGGACTAAATATTTTGAGATGGGAGTCCGTAGCCAAATACATATCATTTTGGGGATCCTATTCAAAGACTTGCACAAATGTTCACGATTTTTCAAAAATAGCAGATCTATAAGCTCGCAGCGCGGCACTCGGTGGTGCCGTGCTGGGGGATGGTGGGCCGTGGTGGGGTAGGGAGTGTGGGCCAGTGTGGGTCGGATGGAAAACGAGGAGGCCGTCATCATCACGCGAGGAGAAGAAACAATAGACGAAGCGGTCCCTCAAACCGTTGAGAGACGTGATTTGTCCCAAGTTTGGGGTAAAGGCGTGAACAACTCTAAATGCACTCACCTGTACACAATACTGTGGTATCCAGGCGCAATGTCGTCCGTCACAGGTTGCAGGAACACATTGGCGTATCTAAAAACGAATTCAACGTTAATCACATCAGCAATTTCCGTCATTATTTAAAACAGATTTTTTTAAATCATTGTAATCACTTTGGTTGTCGCAACTCCTTGCAACAAAACCGTTGCATTCAACATACTCGCAACCATTATCCCCATTGGCAGTTGCAAGGAGTTGCATTGGTGTGACATGGCCGTAAACCTGTTTTGTTGCAAGGAGTTTCGACGATTGTTGCGGTCTGGGCTGGCATGAGCAACACTTGATAAGATACCCACCTGTGATTGGCTGCTGCACGCCACACCAGCATAATGGCCTTTTTCCAGATCTTCTGAGCTTGTAGAGCTTCCTGGTCCTCACTGCTCATTGAACTGGAGAACAGTGATGAACAATCACACCAATATAATGTAATATAACAATATAAACAAGGGAGAAAGGAGAAGTAGGGGCTATTTTAGGGCAACGTTTAAGCTCAACCTTCATGCTCCCTGAAGGATGGAAGAGGATCCCATAGCCTTTCCTGTTAGGCCAAAATGTCCCCTTGCACACATATCTCTAATCTAAAGGGTTGGATTGCCATGAAACCTGCTTGGTGCATTCAAGCTGCCCAGAGACCATTTGAATGACCCCATGACCTTTCCTCTAGAGCAGTGTTTCCCAAACATTTTACACGAGAGACACAAGAGAGAAATTACACATTCTCCCATGGACCCGAGATAGTGACAATAGCTGATCTACAAGCTCTCAACGTGCCACGCTGAGAGCTTGTATATCTGCTATTTTCACTACTTCTTAATTATTATTATATTTTATTGATGGAATTTCTTAGATAAAATTCTATTTTCTTTTTTAACAAAAAAAAAAGAAAAACAATTGGGGAAGGGAAGGGAATTGGAAATTGGGTTTATGCTATAACTTACTGCAATAGAATGAAGTTTTATGACTATAGTACTTTACGTATTACTCTCGTCAACTTAGATCTAGTATCCGTGTGTGTTGCTGCTGGGTAGGCTACTCACAACTGGGAGGAGGCGGGGCTGCTTGGGATGGAGTCTGCGGCGGTGTGGAGCTGCAGCGACGAGGACGCCGTGTGCAGGCTGTAGCTGTCCTCGCTCTCGCTGGCCGTGGGCTCCACCTCCCCGTAGGTCTGCCACAATTATTACATAATATCGTCTAATATTTGACATGATCGCATTCGTTTTGTCATGATCGTTAATATAATGTCATAATGCTGGAAAATGTTCATGTATTTTCAAACAGTTTCAAAAATAGTGGAAATAGCATATCTACAAGCTCACAACGTGTCGCATTGACGTTGTGAGCTTGTAGATTGTCTATTTCCACTATCAATGTTCAAAGTTGTCAAATATGTCAGTCATATTCTTTGCATATTTAGGTTATGCGTCACATCTGCCATGTAGCAACTTCGAAGCCTACAAGCCAAACAGAAATGTAATTGTCAAACGACAAACAACACAATTAAATCGTCAATCGCAAATATTTGAGTGACAATTAATCGTCATGTCAAACATCACAATCGTGCGTGAGAGCCCTACCTCCCCGTCCGGCTCCGACAGGAAGGCCTCCGCCCCGTCGGCCTCCTCCTCCGCTTCTCCCCCGCACGGTTCTGGGTCCGGCCTCTTCCTCGGTTCCGCCTCGGCTTTACTCCCCGAGACGCTCTCTCCTTCCCCTTCCCGCTCCCCGCCCCCCTCCTCCGCCTCCCCGGGCCCCGACGCCACCTCCTGCGCAACAACACGGAGGGGAAACACGCACGCTCGGATTGGGATCTTAGCAGTAGGGCATTCACCAAATATTCGAATCTTCGAATATTCGAATATCAAAGTCACTATTCGACGTTGTTCACCGAAGTCGAATATTCGCTTATTTTTATTTTTCTATTTTCTCTTTAAAAATATATATAGTTTATAAAGCTTGGCTAGATAGGAAGTCATAAGAATGAGTTGTCAATGGCCCTGGTGGATGAATTTGTTAATGCTCTATACCAGGGGTTCTCAAACCTTTTTAGGCTGTGACCCCCAAAATAAACATATTTGAACTGGGGACCCCCACCCTGAAAAGCACTTGGAATTGTAGGTATTACATTTAATGTGACTCGGTTCCGCAGATAAATATTGTGAAAATAGCAGATCTACATGCTCACAACGCCTCGCAACGCAAGGCGTTGTGAGCATGTAGATCGGCACAATGTTCGCCTCTTGCTTACTTAATATTTGACAGTTTGGCCAGTCCTGTCGAATATTCGACTATTCGAATACTTTGAGATCGAATAATTCAAATACTAAAAATCACAATTCGTGAATGCCCTACTTAACAGTCAACAAAAAAAGCTCGGAGTAAAACTAATTGTAACTAGAACACTGAAGCTGATAAAGTTTTCCTATTTTTCTTTCTTTTTTTTTTGTTTTGATTGGCTGAAATTGGCAACACTAAAGAGATGGAGGAAACGGGGTGACCCTGTGAACACTTAGCCGAGAGAGATAAAGCTGGGACCAAAAAACATATTGTGCAAAATGGTGTTGTAGATCAGTGGTTCTCAACCTTTTTGGGCCGCAACTCCCAACATAATCATATTTTAACTGGGGACCCCCACCCTGACGAGCACTAAGATTTGAGGCATTACATTTTGTATAACACGGTTCTTTTGTGAAAATAGAAGATCTACATGCTCACAACGCCTCGCATTGCGAGGTGTTGTGAGCATGTAGATCTGCTATTTATGGTATTAAAAAGTTGTCACTTTAGAAATGTGCATGTACCCTCTATACGCTTAAACTTTATGTTGGTTTGTTTACTGTTGAGTGAGAAAACAATGTTGCACATTGAGTCAATCATCCAACAGGTTGAGAACCACTGTTGTAGATTATGACTTCATATATGACATTTTTTACAAGTACAGAGTACAACAATTACAGGCATCACGTTAGCTCTGTCCTCATCGGGTGATGGTGTACCTTGGGGCGTCTTTCTGTCAGTGGGCTATCTTCTAATACTGAGTCTGCCAAGACAGTAAAGACGAATAATAAAGAGGGAAATTGGTTATGCCAAAATGCACAGCTTCCATGCAATACAAACACAGGTTTTTTCAGAAGCAAATGAACAAAGACATGACAACGGTCTTAACATACCTCCTCCACGTGGCTTCTCTACTTCCTGCCGCACCCATTGCTCGCTCTCACACTTGACGGTAATGTCCGGCGAGACGTGTCCGTTCCGACACCCCTCCTTTCCGCTCCCCGCAGCCTCGGCCTGTGGAGGGGCCGCGGCCTGGTAGTTTCGCTCCGGCGCCGCCGAGTTGCCGCACGACAAGGAGGAGAGAGGAAGGCCGTGCAGTCCCAGCGGGTACCCCGGGGGACAGCCGTCGTCCTCCTGACTGCCGCTCGCCGATGTGGAGTGGGAGAGCGGAGCCAGAGACATGCCCTGGATCTCCAGCGCTTCCGTCTTGCCCACCAGGCCGCTGTGGAGGAGGGAGGAGGCGTGCCCCGCGGCGGGGCCGGGCTCGTGGGTCTTGAAGGGCCCCGCTTCCCAGGCGGCGGACAGGGCATGGCCGTTCTCTTCACACAGGGACAGAGCTGCCTCCACCGCGGCCGCATCCAGAGCCTCGGAGTTCTCATCTCCCTGTGGAGCACAGCCACTCTTTACATTAAAGGACCATACAGAACCACCATCAATGTCATTTGTCTATTCACAGCGTCTGCCAAATATATCGTATTTGCACTTAGTTCTGAGATTATTATTAATTTTATTTTTTTGAAGATTTGTTTTGGGGCTTTTATGCCTTTATTGAGTGGACAGTAGACTGACAGGAAATGGGGAGAGAGATCGGGATTCAAACCAGCAACACGCTGTCAGGCAGAGCGACAAAATGTGCCACATCACGACACGTTTTGAGCTTGGAAATAGAGCTATTTCCACTTTTTGAAAATGTTTGAAAATATATGGAATTAAGCAAGGAATAATTGTGATTCTCTCAAATAAATTGCGATAAGGCGATTAGGTTATATTATTGTGACAGGCCTATAATAGTCTGGTGTGGTACCTTGTCCTCAATGATGGCGATGATGTCCCCCACGGTCTTCAGGTCCAGCTCGTCTCCCATGTAGGACACCGAGACATCATCTTCGCTCAGTTCACAGGTCTTCTCCCCACCAACCACAGGCTGACACCCAGAGGCCAGCGATGACATCTCACCCCCTTCTGCACACACACACACACGCAGGCACGCACACACACAGTGTTAACTTACACTAACTCTGAGAGGATACAAATACAACCAAATTGACCCAGTATGGATAAATGAACACGGATGAGGATTTTACAGTTTAGGCATTCAGCAGACACTCTTCATCTAGAGCGACTTTCAACAAGCAAGGTAATAAATACATCAATACAATCAACATCAATACATCAATTGCATAGAGATATCAATCTAGAAAAAATAACCTGGGTAGACCGAGCACCAAATCAATAAAAAAAAAAAACGTTATATAAACCCTAAGAATAGGGCTGTCACAATTATTACATAATCGTCTAATCGCAATTATATGAGGTAATCGCAATTATTTTGCATAATCGTCATGATCGTTTCCATGTTGAGAAATGTTAATATAGTTTCAAACACTTTCAAAAAGTAGTGGAAATAGCAGATCTACAAGCTCACAACGCGTCGCATCGCGACGCGTTGTGAGCTTTTAGATCGGCTATTTCCACTATCAATGTTCTTTTTTAAGTATAAAGTTGTCAAATATGTCAGTACTTTATTTGTATATTTAAGTTATGTGTCATGTGCAACTGCAAAGCCTAAAAGCCAAACAGAAATGTAATTGTCAACGACAAATACACAATTAAATCGTCAATCGCAATTCTTTGAGTGACAACTAATCGTCATGTAAAGTTTCATAACCGTGACAGCCCTACCTAAGAATGCTATCTACTTTTTTACTGTGCAGTATAGGGTTCGTCCTATTTTCTGAAGATACAGGTATAATGTGTCCTAGCTGCTTATAAGTCTATTGTAAAGTATTGCACTTGAGGGAGATATTTCTTAATTGAACAACGCCCCATCACACACAAAATCATTTTTTATTTTTGTATCCCATTTATATTAAAATAAAGAGGTAATATATATAAACGGTCACCTGGTAAGAGCGTTACCACATAAATAAGGCTATATTCCTTTGAAAGCTGGCCTGGGTTCGAATCTGACCTGCATGTCACTCCCTTTCTCTCTCCCACCTTTCTCACTGTCGCTATCGAAAATAATGCAGGAATGCTGAAAACAATAATCTTAACAACATGAACCCCAGCATCCATATTCAGGGGGGGAAATTACCAAAAAAATCAGATTTATAAGCTCTACAAGCTACAAGAGATTTTGGTGTAGACAGAAAAGAAGAAAGAGTCTCCAGTTTACTAAGTCTAGAGCAGGGGTGGGCAACTTTGATGATAGAGAGGGCCATTATATTTCCACACTCACTCCAGAGGGCCACATCCCTTGGTATATTGTTACTGTCGAGCAAAAACCTCCTATCTCCAGTAAGAGTAGGAAACATAGCCGATACAAGCTATAGATCTGCTATTTTTGCTACTTTATTGGAATCCTGAATTATCTCTTGTTATGTATTTTATTGGAATCCTGCAATGTAACATTTTCCAATGCATTTAGTTATACTTATGGTAACTTTATGAATTTAAATACAAATACAAATACATTGGACATAAAAAAAGAACATTTTAATACTACTATAGTCATTCAACTACTAATATAGACTGAAGTAATTAAAGCGGGTCATGTTTGCATGTTTGGAATTGTAACAACTGTAATCAATAATATATCAGTATTCCGATATTAACCTGCGGGCCGCATTAAGTGAAGGTGGGGGCCGGCCCCCGGGCCGCCAGTTGCCCAGGTATGGTCTAGAGCAGGGGTCTTCAACAGGGGGTCCACGACCCCCAGGGGGTCCGCGGAGGTACTGCAGGGGGTCCGCAAAATTATTGCTTAAAAAAAAAAAGATTTCAAAAAATGTTTTTTTTTTTTTTTTTTTTTTTTCACATTTGCTAAAAATAAATCTATCTATTTTGAATAGCTTTTATACATGATTACTATGCAATTGACAGATTACACTCAGCACCCCTAAAAACCAGTACTTGGGATTTGTTGATGTAAATGTTCACATTTTACTGGTAAGTAGTATGTTTAGAAATGGTAGTGGTACGGCCCACCCTGCTCGCTGTAACTTGTATATGTTTAAAATAAAAAATATGTCGTAGCCCCGACCCCCCCACCCTACGAGGTGGTAGGGGGTCCCTGCTCCATCTCCCCATCAGTTTGGGGGTCCCCGGCCTGAAAACGTTGAAGACCCCTGGTCTAGAGGGTTAACAACAGAGGTATGGGACAGACCTGAACTCAGTGAAGCTTGGGGGTCTACAGGCTGAGAAGTGGCACCAGAGAGGGGGGCACTGGAGCTGTTGTCTGGACTGTCCAAGAAACCTAGCCGGGCGGAAAACTGGGGGGGACCAGCCTCCAGGAGTCGAGACAATGTGGGGGCACCTGACACAAACGCACGCACAAACGCACGCACGCACGCAAGAATGCACGCACGCACGCACGCACGCACGCACGCACGCACGCACGCACGCACGCACGCACGCACGCACGCACGCACACACACACACACACACACACACACACACACACACACACACACACACACACACACACACACACACACAGAGAGAGAGAGCTACAGTATGACTCAAGCATTACAACGAACAACTGTAAAACCAGTCAAACACGCTTGACCGCAACCTGGCTATCTGCTATTTCTTAACTGATACCATTCCAATCAGCTGTACTATAATGCTTGGCACGGTTACGGTAAGGCCAAGGCATGGCCTTGAAGTGCCTTGTGAACTTACCGGTATGTCTGTATGCATACTCTGTGCATGGAAACATTTCTGCATGTGTGTGTGTGTGTGTGTGTGTGTGTGTGTGTGTGTGTGTGTGTGTGTGTGTGTGTGTGTGTGTGTGTGTGTGACTGTGTGTGTGTGTGTGTGTGTGTGTGTGTGTGACTGTGTGTGTGTGTGTGTGTGTGTGTGTGTGTGTGTGTGTGTGTGTGTGTGTGTGTGTGTGTGTGTGTGTGTGTGCGTGCGTGTGTGTACCTGTTGCCTGGGAGACAGAGGGACTTGACAGCGCCAGCTGCATGTCATGTGCTCCAGTCACATGACCAGGGGCAACATCAGCTTCCCCAATCTGGGAAGTACAACCACAGATATTCAATTATTTATTAGCTTTGATTTCCAGGTAGGCAGGTTTCTGAACTGTCCACAGCCCAAGTAGACAAAAATGTTACCATTGTTATTATTATTAATCCCACGATTTTTTTAACCAGTTTTTTCACCCAGTGCCAATTGCCTAAGCTGTAATCTTGGGTTCTGCCCATCCCTCTGCCACGCCTGGGGAGCCCTGGCTGTCCAGGGGGGAGGAATTATAGAGGACTACTGCATGTTTTTGTGAGGGTATCTACCCTAGGAGACACGGGGAGAACATGCAAACTCCACACAGAAAGGCCCTTTTGCCAACCCCTCCTAGAGATTCAAGTGTCACACTGTAGCAGGAACAGCAGTGAGAATGAAACGGGAGAAGTACCAGGCAGGCACTAGATATGAATAGGTCCCTCACAGCCATACCAGTCTAGAGGAACTTGCCGGTAGGAGACTGCTCTTCTTCAGTAGCTCAGACAGCAGGGGAGAGGACGGTGGTGGTGTGGATTTCTGAACGATCAGCTTCTTCTGGATGCAGTCATCCAGCAGAGAGCCGTGGTCGACCTCTCCGTTTCCAGAAGGCTCCGCCAAAGCCATGAATCTTGCTGATCCGGAGGCCTGTGCAGGAAGAGGGAGCCCTTTGTAGTATACTGTTAGCAGCTGATATTACACGACTCAGAGGCACTATACAGTATTTACAGTATGAAGGACATACAGGGATTGGCTCTGATCAAAGGTACCTTAAAGGACAAATTTAGTTTTTTACAACAAGGGTTCATATTTTAGATTGTAATTAAAGAATATAAAAGATGAGTGTTAAAATTATTTCATTTACTTCTTTCTATTGTTTTAGAGATTCTTATTTCAGTGGTTGTGGGCATGCGTACAAGTGGCTAAATATGTCATTTTACACAGAATAAGTCCATTCCCAAGATACAACGCAACCTTTCATGGTTGGATGTAACTTATGGGGGCTAGAAGTGTTACTGTAAATAGCAATAAAGAAACTGCTGGCTTATTGTGTCTAAAAATACATATTTAGCCACTTGTACGCATGCCCCCATGCGTACGCATGCCCCACATTTTAGCACGGTAAACGCAATAAAACAATAGAACGAAGCAAATGAAAACATTTTAACACTCACTTTTTCTTTTCTCTAATTACAATCTAAAATATGAACCCTTGTTGTAAAAAAACAAAGTTGTCCTTTAATGAAATATAGGACAATAACACTTTACAAGATGATATCAGCAAGGAAGTATGAACCACTTAAACTCTGTTTACTTAGTTGACCGGTGCCCCCCTAGTGGTTTATACCTGGTCTTTTCTTTTCCCCTCTACAACAAATCTCTTCGGGCGAATGTTCATCTATTCTTTTTTTTTAATGTCGTAATATTATGACATGCACAGAATAGGGACGCTATGTGGTATTAATATACTGTGTAGAGATGGGAATCTGTATTTTCATACCCAACCTGCTCTCCTTAGCTCTCATCTTTCCTTTAGCCTTTCAATCAATATTCTTCTATGCGACAGGTAGAGTCTGTTCTTCTATATGGCAGTGAATGCTGGACCCTGAAGCCAACTCTGCAGAAGTCTCTAGACGGGTGCTACACCAGAATGTTACGTGTAGTGCTCAACATCAGCAAGAGTACACATGTTACCAACAAGAATCTGTATGCTGGAATATTAAGGGTGAGCGATAAAATAGCAGCCAGGAGAATGAGACTCTTGCAGGACACTGCCAAAGACACCAGTCCAGCTGCCAGCCAGCAAACTGGTGCTGTGGGAACCAACACATGGGCACCGGTCACGAGGACGTCCCACACTAACATGTGTGGATGTACTAAAAAAAGACGCACGAGTACCAACGAGTAGAACAGATGTATGGAGAACCGGGATGACTGGAAACAACGATGGAGGGCTCGTCTGAGGACGACCTAGAGAATATGATTAGCTTTCAAAAACCCTCAGCCTATCTGTCTAGTAAGCAGTGGGGACTCACGTTCCTCGGGGTGACAGGATCCTCGGCCAGGCCCTGCAGTGTGTCCCCTGGTGACAAGTCCAGGCCTGGCGAGTGGCACTCTGAGGGTGAATGTACACTGGGCAGTCGCTTTGGCATGTTCTTTAACGTCTGTCTGGCTGGATGGATGGACGACAACGAAGCTGTCCTCACTGACGTTGTCATACAATTTACAGCTTTGTTAACTTTACCCTGAATGAACTTCAATTTAGTTCATTGCTTAGAACAGGGGTTCTCAAACCTTTTTACGCCGTGACCCCCAAATTAAACATATTTGAACTGGGGACCCCCCACCCTGACAAGCACTCGGAATTGTAGGTAAAACATTTAATGTGACCCTGTTCCACAGATAAATACTGTGAAAATAGACAAACTACATGCTCACAACACCTGGCGGTGCGAGGCGTTGTGAGCATGTAGTTCGGCTATTTTCACAATGTTCGCCTCTTGCTTACTTAATATTTGCCAGTTTGGCCAGTTTGGTATTAAAACCCCAAAATAATTTGGGGACCCCACTTGGGGTCCCGACCACAAGTTTGAGAACCACTGGTTTAGAACATAGAAGCATACTGAAAAAAATGTGTTTTCTTTCTTTTTTACATAAAAGAAAAATAAATTACAGTATTTTCCGGACTATAAGGCGCACCGGACTATAAGGCGCACTGTCAATGAATGGTCTATTTTCGAACTGTTTCCATATATAAGGCGCACTGGACTATAAGGCGCACTGTAGTTTTTTGTGAAAATTAAAGGCTTTTAACTCATACAGGGCCAGATTTCCAAAATATGAATATGAATGTGCGCTTATAACGCCAGGAAATAGCTATTTTGTATCCCCCCAGACCACCTTAACCAGACCACCTTAACGAATGCACGTTCATCATACCATACCACCAGATGACCACTAGAGACCACCATACACCATACACTGACATGGTCCCATGTTAAGCCTGTTTAAATCCACATAACAGGATGAGACGCTGACTTGGTCCTCATTGACTTAACATGGACGGGCCGCCGGTCACCATTTCAGCTCAATACTGTTCAATTCGTGCTTGATCGTCTCAAACCACCATTGGTATGGGCATCGGGACGTATATAGATGCCACACAGAAAGTTTCAGAATCAAAATCCGACCTAGTGAAGCTACGTGAGGGTCGGATGGTTGCATTGAGGCTAACGCTAGCAGAGGCCTGTTGTCAACAGGAAGCCCTGGTTTAAAGGTGACGTCATAATCGTATCCTTTTTTTTCACGGTTTACGTGTGGACATTAGCTGAGGTAAGCTAACCATTTCGCTCCGTCTATAAACACATATTAAAAGCTTAAACAATGCTTTTATATAAAAGTCGCTCCGAGTCGCTCGGCACCAAACGCCATAGTGAACTAGTCGCTCGTAAAGTCGCCCGGCGCTAACTGAGTTAAGTGCGCCTTATAGTCCGGAAAATACGGTAGTTGAAAGATTAGTTGAAAATGAGTTTAAAGACAATATATTTGTATTTGTAATACAAAGGTTATTAAGTATAAGGATACCTTGATAGGCAGCATCGGTGGTCTTTCTTTTCAATTCTGCTTCCCCTTCCTCCTCTTTCTTCTTCCTAACAGATATATAAGTAGGATTCACATCATCGCACAGAGCAACATCTGCAAATGGATGGTTGTATCAATGTTAATAAAACAAACACGAATGTCATAATGAACTTCTTGTTGTCTCTTACTGTAAGATCTCTTCACGCAACTCCTGTAGTGTGGAATCTAGATGACCTGCTTGGATCAATTCAGCCTCTCTCTTCAACTTTCTGTAAACATAACATCCATTATTAGTCTTGTCAATCCCTTTTGATTTGATGAGGTTTGTTGTCTAGTGTCTACATAAATCTCACATAAAGCAATCAGGCACATGCATACATAGACATCAAAGGGGGCTTGAGCCCCTGCCCTTTTATCTGTCTGTAATAAGTGCCCTCTCCAGACCATGAATGCAGTTTTTACTATGGTGAAAGAAATGCAAATGCCCCCTTTCCATGCCATACCTGAGGGCAGCATTCAAGAGTCCAAACTCTCCTGAACTTGAATGCAGCATCTTATGTTGAAAGAATTGCCCTCTCTGTGTAGAAATCCATGCCGTTACACCACATCTCCAGTATGGACTTGATTATGCTTAGTTCAGTGTGGTATCAAGCACCGAAAATAGCGTGACGCATTGTGAGCTAAGCTTGGAGGTCTGCTATTTTCGATATTTTCACCAAAAGGCCCTTTTAGAAAGTTCATTCCCTGCCTCTCTAACATTCTCTGCACGCGACGTCCCTGAAACCAATCATAACACTGTTGCTAAACTAAACTTCCACTAATTCCATTGGTTTGAGGGTCAGTGAGTTTAGCTTTCTGCTCAGGAGAAGAAACTGAAAATGAGCAATCTGTATGACCTAAAGCAGTCGTTCTCAAACATTTCCATAAGAAGGATCCCCATATTGATACACATTAGGCTGCAGACCTCCATTTTAGAAGATGTCGTGCCAGAGTGCCAGTTTACCAAATCTAGAGGGTTTTAAGTGGTAGAAGATATGGAATTCTCTGAACCTGTGCGCCTCTTGCGTTTCTCTGATCAACCTCTTCAGCTCCTCGATCCTCTCGGCTGTCAGCCGGCGTACGATCACGTCCTCCACCGTCTCCACCACTTCGCCTTTCTCCCCGCGTTTACGTCTGGCGACAACAGACGCAGTGGTTATTAGTGTAATACAGGGTTCCCCAATTAGTTTCCCCCAAGGGCCGAATTATGTCTAGGGTACCAAGCCGAGGGCCACAACATTGCAGGGGGCGACGGTGGCGTTCCCGCTACTCCAGCGACAGTTTTCGTTGTTGTCGGGTGAAAATCTTGTATGTCCAAAACCGTTTTGAATTTATCATTTTAAAAATGATTTAAACTAGTGAAAACAGCCGATCTACAAGCACACAACGCCTCGCAGTGCGAGGCGTTGTGTGCTTGTAGATCTGCTGTTTTCACTACTTTTGTGCGGCGGCCTTGTATGATTTGCGAAAGAACGTACAAATTTGGAGATTCCACCCGACAACGACGATATACTAGTGTTGCTGCTGCTCTTATACCACCATTATTACTGGGGTTGGTGGGGGCCAGACAGTAGCCCCCCGCGGGCCGCAAATGGCCCACAGGCCGCCTATTGGGGAACCCTGGTGTAATCTATCTATAAATGCGAGAAGTCTCTGCGTGTGTGTCTGTCTGTCTGTAATCCGCGTATCTCGAGAACCGTTCGTCCCACCGGCTTCAGATTCGGCACGCGCGTTCCCCGCCGCGGCACGGAGTGCAGTGCCGGGTCTCGACCCGACGCGCGGTTTTCCCGAACCGGCGCGAAACGTTCGGAATCTCCTTATGCGGGGTTGATTGTTGACATCAGGCTGTTCCGGAGGAAATCGGCGAAAGCTCTGACTCATTGTGACATCACTTCATAAAAGGCTCTGACATCACGTACGCCACATGAGTCAACAAAAAATCTCTGTGAGTGTGTATGTATGTATGTAATCCGCGTATCTCGAGAACCGTTCGTCCCACGGGCACGCGCGTTCTCCATATATGGGCATAAAATTAATGCTCCCATATATGGGCATAAAATGGATTGCAGACAGACAGATACAGATCGGTTTTCCCGAACCGGCGCGAAACGTTCGGAATCTCCTTATGCGGGGTTGATTGTTGACATCAGGCTGTTCCGGAGGAAATCGGCGAAAGCTCTGACTCATTGTGACATCACTTCATAAAAGGCTCTGACATCACGTACGCCACATGAGTCAACAAAAAATCTCTGTGAGTGTGTATGTATGTATGTAATCCGCGTATCTCGAGAACCGTTCGTCCCACGGGCACGCGCGTTCTCCATATATGGGCATAAAATTAATGCTCCCATATATGGGCATAAAATGGATTGCAGACAGACAGATACAGATATCTCCATATATGGACATAAATGGACAGAGGCAAACAGATGGTCAAAGATCTCCATATATGGGCATAAAATGGACGCAGACAGACAGATACAGATATCTCCATATATGGGCATAAATGGACACAGGCAAACAGATGTTCAAAACGGGTCCTATGACAACAGGTATAATGAGGTTTGCATTAAAGGGGGAACCGGCACTGTGTCTGCAACACAGTTGGAGGCACAGACAGATACTCCATATATGGGCATAAAATGGACGCAGATAGACAGATATCTCCATATATGGGCATAAAATGGACCCAGAACTATAACTGCAGTGATCTCCATATATGGACATAAAATGGACGCCGACAGCCAGACAGACAGATACAGATATCTCCATATATGGGCATAAATGGACACAGGCAGACAGATGGTCAAAACGGGTCCTATGAAAACAGGTATAATGGGGTTTGCATTAAAGGGCGGGGCATTCATTCCCTATTTACATTGTTCCGAGTTGGCCAGGTCGCCGACTAGACGCTGGGCCGCCCGAAGGGCGGCCCAGCTTCTAGTACATAGAATTGACCAGTACGTACAGTTGTTGCTCAAGGCCTTTGTCACATTTTTGCCCCTAAAGGAGTAGTTCACCCCCAAACTTACTTTTTTCTTTTGATTACTTGTCTTACACCATGGATACAATAATATATATTTTTATATTTGTCGATATTCCTAAGACAAAATTTTGATTTTATTAAATTTTCCCCCGTTTGCACGCATTTGGGTCCCCACCCGGAATCAGTGGGGGTAAATTTATTGTAATCAAATGTTTGTCTTAGATATTAATAAACTCAAGTCTCCATGGCGTGAGTAATCAAAAGAAATGTTTCATTTTGGGGGTGAACTACTCCTTTAAGGGGCGGGAGTACAGTACAGTACAGTACAGTAGTGTATTATACACTAACAAACTAATTAGTATACTATTATAACAGAAAACTCTTGGCCATGCCCTCCCCTCTGAAATGAGCAAAATATGTCATTTGTCATTTGAATTGAGGGTGTAGCAAACATGCAGCAATAGCGCAGTTATAGTGCAGCCATGGAGTAAAATGGTGTTCACATCTGCATAGCAAACACACACACACACACACACACACACACACACACACACACACACACACACACACACACACACACACACACACACACACACATCTAAGTTACTCTAGTTAGACAAAGATATAAAGGCCAAAGCCTAATTTATAGTTTGGCGTCTTTGGGCTCACTTTGGTGCTTCAGTCACTTCCAGCAGCTCAGAGTACTGGGAGGCGCAGTGCTAGGACAGAGGGAAGAAAACAACAGGAACTTAACATTCAATATTTTATCCCAAGTTGTAATTCAACAACAGACCTGACGTCTTCTAACCCATCAAGCCCCACGTTGACTCACAACTTTCTGCATTTCTGTAGATTTATTAATTAACAGGCGTTGGTGCCTATTTTATTACTGTTTGTGTGTCTAGGGCAGGGGTATGCAACTTTGATGATGGAGAGGGCCTATATTTTTCCACACTCACTCCAGGGGGCCATTTTAGTATGTCATACAAAAGAAGCAAAAATAGCCGATCTACAAGCTCAAAACGTGTCGCAGTGCTTCTTTTAAATTTGAATCCTGAATATTTTTTTGTTATTTTTGAATTGGAATCCTGAAATGTAACATCCTGAAATGTAAAAATCGAACATACCTTTTGAGAAAACCAATCAGGTGGTCGGCCAGGTTCTGCGAATGGTTTGATAGCTCGACTGACAGACACCCTGTTGAGTTGAACAAATGTCAGCTTAATTAAAGAGTGCAGTAGGCTACAGGCAGTGTTGTTTTCGTCGACTTAAACTATGACGAAAAATGTTTGTCGACTGCGTTTGTTTCACTGACGAAAACTAAATAAAAACGAAATAAAAGCTAAGCTGTGATGACTAAAACTAAGACTAAATATATTGACAATTTCGTCAACAAAATAAAAACTAGACTAAAACGTTAGGGAGGGACTAGTGGAGAAGAGAGTCATTTTATGTTTGGTTGCTCTCAGGTGTTCCGTGCTGAAAATAGCCGATCTACAAGCTCACAACGCGTCGCGCGCTCAGCACGCAACCAAGTGTAATTACGATGCCAATATCAAGGCCTGCCAAAATACATTTTAGTTGACTAAATCAACTGTAGATTTAGTCGCCTAAAATCTTATGATATTTAGTCGACTAAAACTCGACTAAAACTAAACCTTTTCAGGTGACTAAATTATGACTAAAACGAAATGAAATTTTATTCAAAAGACTATATCATGACTAAAACTAAATCAAAATTTGCTGTCAAAAACAACACTGGCTACAGGGCATCATGAATTCACCAGCAGACCAAAACAAATCAGGTACTAGGGTCATTATGGAAAGGGCACTTAAAGGCATCATAAAACATATGCCTGCTGATAAGCAAAATGACATTAAACTGTCAGATGTTATCTTTGCTCTCACACAGCGAAAGAGGATAGACATAGATTACTGCGGTTCAAAATGGCTAGCAAACAAATAGAACCAAATGAATTAATTATGAACACATTAACAGAGCACTGAGGATTTTACACCCCATCACACACGCACACGCACGCACGCACGCACGCGCGCACACACACACACACACACACACATAGGGCTGTCACGATATGACATTTTACATGGCGATTAATTGTCATTCAAATAATTGGCGATTAACGATTTAATTGTGTTTTTGTCGTTGATAATTACATTTCTGTTTGGCTTTTAGGCTTTGAAGTTGCATATGGCAGATATGATACATAACCTAAACACACAAATACATTACTGACATATTTGACGACTTACTACTTAAAAAATAACATTGATGGTGGAAATAGCCGATCTACAAGCTCAGAACGCGTCGCATCGCGACGCGTTGTGAGCTTGTAGATCTGCTATTTCCACTATTTCGGGCATTTTTCAACATTCACGATTATGACGATTATGACAAAATAATTGCGATAATGTCAAATAATCACGATTAGACAATTATGTAATAATTGTGACAGCCCTACACACACACACACACACACACACACACACACACACACACACACACACACACACACAATTTAGTTTTATTTTTGACAGTTTTTGATCATTTTCTAAAAGATATATAATGAATTTATTTATTATGCAAATAGAAAAGTATGCAAATAGAACATCTGTCTTGAGAGATTAACTTTAGGCTACAACGGTTGACAGCTGATTCAGTACCAGTTTTGGTCTCCACTTTTCATGACAGATGTGGCCAGACACAGTTTCTCCCTCACTGACCATGGTTCAGTTGGTCCAATGGCAAGCAACTTGTGTTCTGGGGATGGAAGGACAAAAAAACGTTAGCTTGATTCCATCCCTGCAACAGGAGACGACTGGGAACTGACATTTAACACATTGGTTCTCAAAGTGGTGTCTGGGGACCCCCAAGGCCAGGGGTCCTTGAGGGAGTTCCAGGGGTCCCCAGCTAAATGATAGTTAGGAACCAAATGGACCCTTAGTTTAGTATGTGAAAAGGCACATGCTGACTCCGTCTGGACGTGTACACTTTTTACGGTCTATGGGTTTACCCCTCTGACATCATGCTCTGACATCACTGTGATGTCAGGGGAACCACACTAACAGAATCCCTTTTATGCCCTTATGTCATCAATATTAAGCCCATGTAACAGGACTTCATATCGGAATGCCCATATATGGAGGCCACATCGGCCACATACTGTACACCACTAACAGAATCCATTACTCCAGTACCTGGCTTAAAGTCCTGCTCGCAATTTGGTGTTAGGGGAGTTTCTCACCTGAACTGAGTCAGTGGGTCCCTAGACATGAAAAATCACTGAGGTGCTCGTTCGCCATAGTGGCACGAATGGCGCAATGGCCATATCAAATATGGCTGCCATCGGCTATGATGAAAATCCAACTTTTCTGTTTCTGGGTATATATGCACATGTAATACCTCTATTTGGACTAATTGGGGTGTGGGGAATTCATTTCTGACATAGTTTTGACCATGTTGGGTGATCTGGACCTCGAAAAGGTCATGGTCAAGGTAATTTTGCTATTCCGAAGACCGTGGCCATAACTTGGCCATTGTTAGGAGTAAAAACAGGTGTAATAGGTCTAAATCAAC
This sequence comes from Nannobrachium achirus, assembly GCF_963921795.1. NCBI lineage: Eukaryota > Metazoa > Chordata > Actinopteri > Myctophiformes > Myctophidae > Nannobrachium > Nannobrachium achirus. Next base: position 11,018,192 of record NC_137826.1, read on the forward strand.
TAATTCTGACATGTATAATTCATTTCTGACATTGTTTTGACCATTAAGGATCATCTTGCCTTTGAAATATCAATGTCAATGCCATTTTTCAAAAACGATTTTGTTCATTACTTGCACTTTTATAGTATTTTTTCATAAGTTTGTTTTGTTTATTACAAAATACATACTAGTGATAAATACAACAAGTAAAAATCCCCTTTAACTTTAAAGTGGGGTTTTAAATGGGTGTTTAAATGAGAAAATAAGACCCTTTACGAATAAAAGTGACAAATAAAATCAAAAATCACACACAAAATGAAATAACAATTTCCCTCAAAGTGCACCATATTGTGATTGTGTGCATGCAAGTTGATATGATGTGTTTTTACAGGATGGATTTGTCATTGTTCCATGGCAAAATATGATGCACAGAACTCCATCAGCAAGGCAGTCATATTGTCGAGTGTCACGCTTCAGATGGCAGGAGTGTACTTAAGTCAAAGTGCTCCTCCCATCCATCAGAGCTTGACATTGCCTTTTTGAGGCACTTGTCCTTTGGACAAGTATATTTCCCATTAACTTGTCCGGACACAAAAGTCACTTGTCCGGGTAAAAATGTTATACATTGAAATAGAATTAATAACAAAAGGACTGCTAATGACCCCCCTTGCTCCCTCCACTCCATAGTATGGGCAGTCCATAGTCTGCATACAGCACAAAGCTGCTAGGAGCGCCACAGAAAAAGTGAAACCAAGAGCCACTTGTCCTCATTTTTAATGCACGGACAACAGGACATGCCCTGTTCCATGTTCCATTGGTTCTATTCTTTCCTCAGGTTCCTTGGCTGTTGCAAGCAGGTGGCAAGAAATGCACTAGAAAGGTGCCTTCTTGGTCACAGCAGTTGTACTTCTCTGCTACCAATGCTTAGTCTTGTTCTGTCAAGGTCTTTGCCTCTACACATTTTGTTAGATATTGTACTCGGTCAGAAGCCATAACTGCATGTTTATCCTCACCTGGCCCATGTAGTAATCTCCTGTCTCCAAGGCATAGGCCTACAGTATGTGCCTTGATCACTGTCTTAGCTATTGGTACTCAAAGATGAGAGACTGCTTGATGCAGTGGAAGCATGTGCTGATTCTCACCAGTGCCATACTGCTGCCAAATCTCCTTCATCCCCAACTTGGAAATATGGGGTGTAGTATAGCAGTTATGCGAAGGAGACAACAACTCTCTGGGGTCCGCTCATAGTTCCGACATCCCATTATTCCGACCATTAGGTTAATGAAGATTAGGGATAGGCTTAGTTATAATGGAGTCAGTACATGCAGTCATGCACCATGTGTCAGCCTTCTCAATCCTATTCAAAATGTATGGGCCGCCTATGTCATCATCACCAGAGACAACAGAGCTGACAATGGTAAATGGACTGCATTTACAGTATTGCTTTTCTCCAAAGCGCTTTACTATGTATTTCACATTCACCCATTAACACACACATTCACACCATGAAACCATGCAAGGTGCTCATCAGGAGCAGTTAGGGGTTCAGTGTCTTGCTCAAGGAACCTTCCATACATAACCAGGAGGAGCCGGGAATTGACCCTGGAACTTTCAGATTCCAAGGCAGCCGTTCTACCTACTGAGCCACTGTCGCCCAACAATGTGGGTAGCATTGCCACAGGCTTGATTGGACACCATATTCCGAACACACAGCTGGTGTTCTCCTCAGACACCCAGAATTTGTAAAGTTGCTGAGGGATGGGTGCGTCTGTCGACTCTGTTAGCTCTGATGATAAGGGGCTGGTGGTGAAGAGATCCCAAAGATTGAACTAGATTGAGGAGGATGACACCAAGCTGGTGGTACATGTGGAGTCAACTGGCCATTATTACTAAATCTATCCATAACCCTAACCTAATGGACGGAATAATGGGACCCCAGGATTATGAGTGGACCCCAGAGAGTCATAGTCTCCTTCGCATTAATGCTATACTACACCGCATACTTCCAAGCACTGGGGATGAAGTAGATCTGGTAGCAGTATGGCTCTAGGGGCGCAGCGGCACATGCTTCAACAGCGTCAAGCAATCTCTCATCTTGGAGCACCACTAGCCACGACAGTTATCAAGGCACATATGCCTTAGAGACTGGAGATGACTGCATGTGCATGGGCCAGGTGGGGACTAAACATGGCTTGGCTACAATATCTAACAAACTTTTGAGAGGCAAAGACCTTGACAGAACAAGACACAGCATTGGTAGCAGAGAAGTACAACTGCTGAGACCAACACGGCACCTTTCTAGTGCATGTCTTGCTACCTGCTTGCAACAGCCAAGGAACCTGAGGAAAGACTAGAACCAATGGAACATGGATGGATGCAAGGAACACTTAGATACTCGACAGCTGACTTGCTGATGGAGTTCGGTGCATCACATTTTGCCATGGAACAATGGCAAATCCATCCTGTAAAAACATACTAACTTGGAAGCACACAATCACAATACTGGTGCACTTTGAGAGAAATTGTTATTTAATTTTGTGTGTGCTTTTGTTGTGTGATTTTTGTTGTGTGATTTTATTTGTCACTTTTATTCGTAAATGGTCTTATTTGCTCATTTAAACACCCATTTAACCCCCCCCCCCTTTAAAGTTAAATGGGGATGTTTACTTGTATGTATTTCTCACTAGTATGTATTTTGTAATAAACAAAACAAACTTATGAAAAAATACTATAAAAGTGCAAGTAATGAACAAAATCGTTTTTGAAAAATGGCATTGACATTGATATTTCAAAGACAAGATGATCCTTAATGGTCAAAACAATGTCAGAAATGAATTATACATGTCAGAATTAGTTGATTTAGACATATTACACCTGTTTTTACTCCTAACAATGGCCAAGTTATGGCCACTGTCTTCGGAATAGCAAAATGACCTTGACCATGACCTTCTTAGAGGTCCAAATCACCCAAAATGGTCAAAACAATGTCAGAAATTAATTCCCCACACCCCAATTAGTCCTAATAGAGGTATTACATGTGCATATATACCCAGAAACAGAAAAGTTGGATTTTCATCATAGCCGATGGCAGCCATATTTGATATGGCCATTGCGCCATTCGTGCCACTATGGCGAACGAGCACCTCAGTGATTTTTCATGTCTAGGGACCCACTGACTCAGTTCAGGTGAGAAACTCCCCTAACACCAAATTGCGAGCAGGACTTTAAGCCAGGTACTGTATTACATATATGGCCAAGATAGATGGCCAAGACTGATTGAAGGCTTTATTAGAAGTTTGCATAGGAAAATGTACAGATTCATGACGGTACAGTTCACTGGTACAAGGTCTACTAAAAGGAGATCCATGAAAAGACTAAGCTTATTTCAACAGGAAACCATTAAAGTATCTCATATAACATTGAATGACAGACAAATAGAACACAGTACTATGCAGTAGATATGTAAAGAAAAAAAAGAAAACAGTAGGTCTATACAATCAGTAAGTACAGTATATACAATATATACAGGGAAGGGGCAGGTAACAGTAAGTCTAAACAATCAGTATGTACAGTATATACAAGGAAGGGGCAGGGAGGGTAGGGTTGGGCTAGGTTTTTACCAGTTGTGAACGGCTGCTGCCTGTAAGTGGTTTTTTAGGGCAATTTTAAAGGATGCTAGTGATCCACACTCCTTTATGGCCTTCGGTAAGGCATTCCACATTTTTGTGGTGTAGCAGAAGAACGAGTTCGACCCTTTCTTTGAGTTGACTCTGGGTTGAACGTGATCTGTGGCACTGCCTCTGGTGTTGTAATTATGGACATCCTTAACGTTTTTAAAGTATTTTGACAGGTACTTGGGTATCATAGTGGTGTAGTGTATCTTGTACACCAGGCCCATTGCAAGTTGCTGTACTCTGTCATCTACTCTGAGCCACCCCACTCTTAACTGGTGAGTAGCGGTGAGGTGAGTCTGATTGGGAAGGTTAAGCAGGACCCTAATTAGTTTATTTTGGGCTGTTTGGAGTTTAGTTTTTAGGGCTTGTGGGGCGTCACGATACCATACGTGGACTCCATAGTCAAAGAGGGGCTGGATTATTGCACCAGCTATGGTCTTCAGTGTGTTGAAGTTGACCATTGGGGCGATCCTCTGTAGGAAACGAGTTCGTTGGTTGATTTTTTGTATTACTTTTGAAGTCATCTTTTCGCTGGAAAGATTAGCTTCAAGGATACATCCTAAGTAGGAGATTTCGTTTTTTCGTGTTATGACCTTGTCACCCACTTTGATTGTGAAGTTCTCTACCTTTTTGAGGTTATGATTTGATCCAAAGAGGATGGACTCGGTTTTGCCCAGGTGAATTGATAATTTGTTGTCGTTAAGCCATGTGCAGATCTTACTCAGTTCAGAGTTAAGTGTCTTTTCAACCTGCAAGTGGTCCTTGCCCGAGACTAGGAGAGCCGAGTCATCCGCGAACAGGAACAGGTTGCAGTCGCAAGCAGATGCCATGTCGTTCACGTATATTAGGAACAACAGAGGTCCCAGTATGCTACCTTGGGGAACTCCACAGCTTACTGGGAGGGGGGGGGACAGGGTACCGTTAATCTCCACCACCTGTTCCCTCCCCACCAGGTAAGATTGCATCCAGCTCACTGCTGCGCTGTCAAGACCGATGGCTTTTAGTTTCTCAATCAGAATAGCATGATCCACGGTGTCAAATGCCTTCTGGAGGTCCATCATGACCATGCCACTATACTTGCCCTGATCCGCTTCGCCCATATCTGTGTAGCTGCCTGGTTCTTCAGACAGGGATCTCCATGTATGGGCATAAAAGGGATTGTATGTATGATGTCAGATGTTATAGACGTCATAGGACTTTCACGAATATCTGAGTAAGCATGTTTGGGCTCTCACAGCATATCTCAATATACAGTACATGGATCTCCATATATGGTTACCAGGGGTCACCATATATGGGTAATTGGTCTGATATACATCACTGGCCAGATGGCCAAGACATGCCGCGACCTCGGTCGCTTGTCGCCCTGAGGCATCTTACTAGTAGTGGGTATTTAACTCTGAGTGTGAACCAAATGGACCCCTAACAGTTCCATTTGGTTCCATTTGTACACTCCCAGAGTTAAATGAAAATTGATTTTACAATATAAATTAGGGTCTCAGAGATAGATGTAGCCTACCGGTACCATTAAATGGGGGTCCGTAGCCTAATGCATGTCAAATTGGGGGTCCTTGAAATTAAAATTGTTTCAGAATCACTGCTATAGAGCTGTAAAAAATCTTCTCTCATATGGGGGTCCCTGGCATATCTTTTCAAATGGGGGTCCGCGTGTCAATTTGGGGGTCCTTCCTTAACAAGAAAAGGTTTGAGAACCACAACTGGTCTAACAAGCATCAATCATCAACACCACATGTTTCCATTCATAGCCATTCCAGGGTTTCCGGCCTTTGTCATTACTCATTATCAAAGTTTGAATACATTGTGTCAACTGATATTTTAACGTCAGCTAACAGTTGGTGTTCTGGACGACCACAGCTCGTATAGCTACTATAACGTTGGTACAGTGATAGCTACAGAATGGCAGATAAAGCATTGGTTTCCCATTGTATCAGTTAAGCACTAGCAGCATGATTGCGTTGCTGTGTGTGTATCGAGCTGTCAGCTGTAGGCTACACAGCATGAGTGCTGCTGATGACACGCCGTTCTTCCATCCACTTTACTGTATGAATCGGTGGCAGACAGTCATGCAGGAACTTGGTAGCAACACAACGTTATCGGGTAGAAATTGTGTATACGATTGCGTTCTTTCTTCTTTTTTTCCACAAGCGAACCAACAATGTTACTCACTTCCAACCCCGCTCGCCATCTTCGTATTATCATTCCAACCTCCCACTCATTCCTCTCGCAGATCGAAAGCCCACAATTGCCAGCATTATTATCAACAATTCGAAAATGGTGCCCAGAATAAAATTATATAACATGGCACACAAATCCGCACGTTATGTTATGTAAAAGGCGTTCTCTCGGCGGCAGACTTCAGACAAGTGGCTGCTGCTGGTTCTTCTTTTTGGTGAGATGAGGAACGTGGAAATACCGTACTGTTCTGGGTGTAATTCAGTCTTGTTGTAACTGGTTTAACTTGAGGGGTTTCAGCTCAAATGCAAGGATGCCCCCATAGGGTTAAAACACTTCCTGCGGTCGTGAATGGTCTCGTTTTGTTATTAAATTAAAGGCGAATAATGTCAATTGACGTCTAATTAATGTTGAGTTTGTATAGACGTTGCAGACTGTCTTTTTATTTCTCGGGAAAGCAGCTATGTGTTCGTTCGTGCACGCCCACATTCAGTGATGATGGTACATCCCTGAATGCTGTTGAATATTTTCTGAACTTTATTTGAAGAAGGATAAGGGGGCGTGAACTGCCCAGTAGCCAGTACAGAAGGATGTCTTCAAATACATTGTAATTGTAATGTTATTATAGTCATGATTACCGCTACTACTATTACTATTAGTGATACTATTACTAGTACTGCTGCTGCTACTACTAGACTACTACTATTACTAGCCTAGGCCTACTATTACTTCTACTCAATCTACTCCTACTACTACAACTACTACTACCACTACTACTACTACTACAATACTAGCAAACTAATTATAATAACAATAAAGTAATAATAATAAAACATTTCATGATTTTATTGTATTGGAAGGAATTATTCAATGTGTGGAAAGACAGGGGTAAATTACAATTAGTAGGACAGCAATTTAGTGATGGAGAGCATTGTTAAATGATTGAATGAAACTGTGTAATGAAAATAACATAATTATGAGCCTACCCATATTAGACTAACCCTGATAACAAGTCTGCATGCAGTCCCTCTTCTTTGCACTTACTACATGCTGTGACATGGCCGCAGTCATACATTAATAATATGAAAGGGGGGGGTGGATATTATGTTTATTGACAGGGAGAGACAGAAGAATGCAGGAAGAGAGAGGGAGGGAGAGGAAGAGAGGGAGAAAGGGAGGGCGATGGAGGGAGGGAGAGAGAGGAGAGAGGGAGGGAGGGAGGGAGGAGTTAAACAATCAACAATTCTATATTTTCTTTAACCCTTTGCTTTGATTTTTTTTTTTTTTTTTTTTTTTTCATTTTTCTTCTAGAAAGATGACCCTAGAAGTTGACCTGCCTCTCATCTCCCTTTACTTGTATATGATATCCAGGAGGAAATGATACCCAGGGACCATTTTCATCACAGGTATGTAATCACTTACACTCCAGCCATTATATACACTGTGTCCTAAAGCTGAAGTACACATGAAGTATACTAACTAGTAAGACGCCTCGGGGCGACATGCAACCTCGCCCTTGGCCTTCTGGCTATTGATGTATATCGGACCAGTTACCCATATATGGAGACCCCTGGTACCCATATTGCCCATACATTGAGATCCCTGTCTGAACCAGCCACACAGCTATGGGCTGTCTTCCTCCATATAATGGGCATTCCCATATGAAGTCCTGTTAGATATGGGCTTATTATCGATGACATCAGGGATCTCCATATATGGGCATAAAAGGGATTCTGTTAGAGTGGTTCCCATGAGATCACAACATACAATCCCTTTTATGCCCATACATGGAGATCCCTATCTGAACCAGCCACACAGATATGGGCCATGTTTTGGCCATCTGGCAAGTGATGTATATTGATGACAGGGATCTTCATATGGGCATACCCATATATGGACTTTTACATGGGTGATGTCACCTGATATCACCTGTGATGTCACAGTGATGTGTCAGGGGAACCACAGTGTCAGGTGTGACCTTCAGAGATACACGGACAAGATGTGCTGGTTTTCACAGTAAACTTGTGACATACGGTCGCAATTATACTTAGTTGGCCTCAGTTGGACTCGGGCTTAAATCATTCAATATATAAACAAGGTGGTCACAGGTGGGACTGAAGGCCCTGATTGTAGTGATGAGGATGAATATGAGATGAAGCCAAAGGCAGCTTCCTGTGGTGAACACTTCCTATGATGCACCAAACCTCACCATGACAATGACTCAGCCATTGCTGAGAATGAGGGAGAAACTATCACCACTGTGGTTTTCTCCTTATGCAGTGGAATTCATAAAGTATATCGTCGTTGTCGTAACTCAAAGTTTCAAGTTGGTACGTTCTTTCGCAAAGTAAAGCCCTGCTTCGTCGTACAAGGCGCCGCACAAAAGTAGTGAAAACAGCAGATCTACAAGTAAACAACGCCTCGCGGTGCGAGGCGTTGTGTGCTTGTAGATCGGCTGTTTTCACTAGTTTAAATCATTTTTAAAATGATGAATTCAAAACGAACGGTTTTGGATTTCACCCGACAACGACGATATATATGGCAAAACAAGGTCCAATGAATGCATTGGTAGAAACCTGTCTACTCTAAACCATATTAACCACATATTCTGGGGCCGAACATTCTGCAAAAAATAGCCATCACTATGTGACACGTTGTCAGCTCATAGACAATACAATTTCATTAGAGATTTGGTGTGTAGGTGAGGGGGGGAAAAGGAGGGGTGTCCAATTTAGACGCCAGGGGTACTCCAGTCAACAAGGTATGTACAGTAGGGTTTCAGCAGGTAGACAGTTAATTAGGCAGGGAAACAAATGCTAATGAGGCATTTGACCTTCAACTCCACAAGGCTACTTTGCCCCCTGCTGCTGTGTGACATGTGATGACCCAGCAGCAGCCTGATAGAAGATGACTACCAGCATGACGTCTGTCTGCACAATGCCTTCTCATTTCCTGTCAATACAAAACAGCAGCATGGGAATCTCTTGCATATATACCTGTCCAAGTAGCATTATAGAAATGTTGTAGGCCTGTATACTATGTATACACGATATAGGCTATACTTATTTGACTGTAGTCCCCCAGGGGTCTGTACTCGGACCCTTGCTTTGCCTCTTCAACAAATCTCTTCACCAAAAATAGCCAATCTACAAGCTCACAATGCCTCGCAATGGAACGAGTTGGGAGCTTGTAGATCTACTATTTCCGTGGTTGCCCAGAATAGGGATGCTAATCATGTGGTTAATCTACGGTATGTGTAAGGTTAAATACAGTCTAATAGGATAAATGCATGGTGAACTTGCACAACAGCTACCACTACCACAGCACAATACTTTATGTTCTGAGAAAACTTCATACATGTAATCAAAACCTGACAATAACTCCAAACTGCTGAACATTTGGTATTGGATATGTTGCACTGATCCAAACGTCCTGGTGCCGTTATTGTACTATAGTGGTATACTGTTGGATGAATATTAGATCATTGTAATGCAAAAGATGATGACTGAAGGTGACATGTATTTACGACAATATACAGGCACAGTGGCTGTGGTTGATGCTCTCGTGATAAGTTGTGGCAAATGTTGTGTTGTGTTATTCACGGATATCCTATCTGTAGCTATCTCATTCAAAGCAATTGCAGGAATAACAGTTAGAAGGGAGAATTAATTAAAGTGACACAGATTCATTCTCTGGAGATCTCCCATCTCACAGCCCGAGGCTGCGTACGTACAGTAGGTTCCATGGTGCTTTCAGCTCTCTTGAATATGATAAGCCCTGAGCTTCATTGTACAGTATACTGTACTTACACACCTACATTAGGCTACTTCATGCGTTTACATTGTACTTAAGATGAATAACACCATATTTCTTGTGACAAGTGTGTTCAAAAATGTTGTTAAATAAATAAAACCATTAAACCAACCATTTTGCAATACATTTTATTTTTATTTTTATTTTATATATAACATTTCTAGGTTTATTCCAACAAAACAAATTGCGTGGACAGTGAACAACTATGCTCTATTTCGAAACAGAAGCTTGTCACTCTCATCAAAGTCGAGTAGAAGTGATAGACTGCGAGTCGAGAGAGGAAGGTCACACCACATGTTGCCTGCACAAGAGCCCAACATGGGGCAGAACCAAAGCTAATTATTTGAGGAGGTAACCTATTCACGCCCTCCCCCTCCCCTTCTCTGCAATTAATCTCACTTCATTTGAAAGTGCAAGTGCATGTGGGGCACCTGCACACACAGACGATCATTCTAAGGAACCCCCACCTCCTGTAGCTGTCACACAGTTCTTCTTGTGGTAAGTGAATTTAATGATCAGCGTTCACAAAGGACAGATATTGTTTTTCCGTATCTATGTCTTGTGAATCACTGAGATATTGATACTTGTGCAATGTGTAGACATAATTTCTGTTTTGCCAGCTGATCATATGAAAATGTATACAGACATTACAGAGAACAGAATAGTGTTGTTTTTTTATGTTGCAAGGGATGGCCAGAATCTTATCAAACCTATGGTGCATTGTTGTTGGCCGGGAATGCTTATTATTGCTCTCCAAATGCTCAGTGAGGTTGAGGCTACATGAAATAATACTGTGCTAGTCTGAGCGATTGATCAATAGAATAGGTTTGACCAGATGTGAAATATCATTGCTCCGGTGTGCATACGTTTTAAGTTTGCAGTTTGTGTGTTTAATTAAGTGTGTTATTTAATAGAAAGGTTATTTTTAAAAGAAAATATTCTGGAGAGCAAAAACAAGGGGAAAGAAAAGAGATTTATTGAACAGATGACAGTTGCAAAGTGTTGCACTGACAGATATTACTTAGATGTATTTACATTATAGTCTAAGTGGATAGAAACCCCTGGGGAAACACCCTCCCTCCCATCACCTCCTCTGAGACCCATCCTGTGCCACTTCCAGCTGAGACCCAGTGAGGAGAAATAACAAGCAAATTGAAACAGAGTTTCATCACTGCAATGGCTACCTTCAATACTTCAGTTAGTTTAGTTAGTTACGGACACAGAGAATGGAATAATGTAAAGGAAAGTTATGCACAAAACGATTACAAGATATCTCTCTGGGAGCAATATACTGTACAGTATATAGCCCTAGAATATTAACATTGAAAATTGTCACACCATCACTAACATTGGGTATATTTTACCCAATATAATACATACAAGAACACATGGAAAACTGAGGTAGCCTACTCTTCTTTAAAATGAAAAAAAAGGGGAAAAAATAAGATTTTTATGGAAATATCATAAAATAGCAAACATCTGTGAAAAATGTGGGTATTGTTCAAAAATAAATCCTAAAAAAACAAACATAATTGAGCTGGGAAGTGGGAACTTCTCCTTTGGTCCACCCATTCCTGGGACATGTGAGCTTAATTGCATCAGCTGACCATTGTGGGAGTAAGGGATTTTTTTTTACCCTCCATCACTAATGTTGGGTGAAAATCACCTAAAGACCTGCCCGTTGAAACAGGGATGAGGACAGAAACAAACCTAACCTCTATGACGTCAGTACCCAAGGGGGTGGCATAGCTCAGGGGTAGAGAAACTGTTATTAGAGCACGAAGGGTTCCCGAAGGGTTCCCAGTTCGAATCCGGGCTCCCCCTGAGTGAATGTCGAAGGGTCCTTGGGCAAGACTCTGAACCCCTAGTTGCTCCCGGTGAGCAGGTTGGTGCCTTGCATGGTTTCTTCCGCCACTGGTGTGTGAATGGGTGAATGTAATGCACAATCTCTATAAAAGCGCTATATAAATGCACCATTAACCCAAGTACCCGCCCACCTCAGACATCAGCACAATTATGAAAATCACATAATTACAATTGTTTGGGTAATTTCACCCAACGTTAGTGTTCTAGTGTTCTAAGTGTCTACTCTGGGCTACATGCAGTCAATGGGGTATCCTAATGTTAAAGGGAGGCGCAGCAAATACTTTGTAGATCGGCTATTTTAACTTAAATCAAAATGTTACATTTCAGGATTCCAATTAAAAAAAAAAAAAAAAAAAATCAGGATTCCAATTCAAAAGAAGCAAAAAATAGCTGATCTACAAGCTCAAAGCGCATCGCAGCGCGATGCGTTTTGAGCTTGTAGATCTGCTATTTTTGCTTCTTTTGTATGAGATACTAGAATGACAAAGTAGTACGTAGCAATATGCAATGTGGCCCTTTGGAGTGAAGGTGGAAATATAGTGGCCCTCGCCATCATCAAAGTTGCCCATCCCTGGTCTACACCCAGGAGACAGTGTTTTGTCTACACACAACAACCACGTGGCTCCTCCCATACACATGGATGGAGTCACCACCACAGCTGTTTATTTTCACCTGGGGAGGAGGATAGTAAGAGCGTTTCAGGCAAAAATCGTGCACTTTATGAAAGAAGCATGAAATTTGGCACACAGTTAGAACATGCCATATGGAAAATGTTTGGCTATAGGGGCATCACAGATTTGTCTTAGGAAACTTGTGGGAGCCAATCAAAGTTGCTCTCATAGACTTTACTATACAGAAAAATAATACAAAAAATAAATATGCTTTAAGTAGCAGGTGAGGGGTCAAACTAAGTGTTTTTCGGGATTCTGAATCCAATGCAAGCATTTGCTTTGCACGAAAAACATTCCTTTCCGAGAACCGGCCGCCACAAAACTTTAAAAAGTGATGACTCATCACTAAACCATAGTTATTTGGGGTCCGTTTTTAGCCCAAGGAATGTTTTTCCTGCAAAACAAATGTTTGCATTGGATTCAGAATCCTGAAAAAACCCTAGTTTGACCCCTCACATGCTACTTAAAGCATATTTATTTTTTGTATTATTTTACTCTATAGTAAAGTCTATGAGAGTCCAACTTTAATTGGCTCCCACAAGTTTCCCAAGACAAATCTGCGATGCCCCTATAACCACAAATGTTCAATATGGCATGTTCTAACTGTGTGCCAAATTTCATGCTTCTTTCATAAAGTGCACGATTCCATCAAAATACTGCCCGAAACGCCTGGACTAGGAGGAGTGTGTGTCAGTGGGAGAGCATGCTGAAGTTAAACCCTATCTGTGCCAGACCAACCAGCAGGTGGTGCTATAGTGCAGCAACAGAGACACAACGCACACTCCACAAACAAAAACTATTGTGTGTTGGTTGGAGCCTGGGTGAGCCAGCGGAGGCCCCACTCTGCTGAGGGAACTTGAACTTTATTTTCACATTTTATGTGCAGGTATTAGAATATCAAACACATTGTGTTTTCTGAATGATCAAAAGTGTTCTCCTGGGGTGCGTGGTGGCTCAGCCTGCTATGTGCTCCTTATGAGCCACAAGGAAGGGGGTTCAAATCCCCCAAGTCCTGATTGACTCTCCTTTCTCTGCCCTTGGTTTCCTGTAGGCCAGGGATATGCTGGGCCCCTGATTCAGCCCGGGAAAAAGAGTTGGAGAGGCCCTCATTGCGCGCTATAGAGAGAGATCTCTCTCTATAGCGCTGCTGCTACTCAAAGATTTGCCATTTCAGATCATGACAAGTGACAAGCCAGTGGGCCAATTACATTAGTTATATTTTGTTGTTGTCGGGTGGAAACCTTGTATGTCCAAAACCGTTTGTCTTGTATTTATCATTTTAAAAATGATTTAAACTAGTGAAAACAGCCGAGAGGCGTTGTGTGCTTGTAGATCTGCTGTTTTCACTACTTTTGTGCGACGGCCTTGTATGATGAAGCAGGGCTTTGCTTTGTGAAAAAAATGTACACATTTGAAACTTGGAGATACAAGGTTTCTGCCCTACAGTGACGATTTACTTTGTTGGCCGCCCAGCCCCCAAAATGGAACGAAGGCCGACATTTTATTTTCCCAATGGCCAGCACGTCCCTGCTGTAGGCCTATTTCTACACTGTCCCATCTAAGTAATAAAGTATACAAATCATAATAAGAGCTGTTCTGCTGCTTTTATGATCATTTCAATCTTGTCATCTGATACAGGTTCACTGACACTGGGTAAAGAGACAGCATGTCTAACAATATGGCCAAGATTGCAGACGCCCGGAAGACCGTGGAACAACTGAAACTGGAGGTGAACATAGAGAGGATGATGGTGAGAGATCGTCAAAGAAATGTACATTTCACACATAAATAGCCTGCAACACGTTGAATTATTCTGCACATCACTTCCACAACACTCTTAAAGAGGTAACGAGTTAATTAACTGAGTCTGTCCTGGTAGCTGGTAGTTAGACCTGCATGTACAATAGTGACAAATCCATGCAGTGTACACAAAATCTAAAAGTATAAGCCAATAATGGAGAATTGTTTTATGTTTATGTACGATCAATCCGGGAACCCAATCGGGAGGAAAAATGAGAAAAGAAAATGTCTTTGTTTTTGCCTCTCTGGGTACCACCTGGCTCCTCACCTTCCTTAGTCCACTTCCTCCCGGGTGCTTCTGTGTTTAATCCTAATAACAACCAGATTACATGTTTTAGGAAGTAGTGCTGAAACTGTCTTGAGAGATTAATGTACAATATACAGTATAACCATGAATTGTAGCAACCCTATAATGGAGCGAACATTAGGCAAAAATCTATTTTACGATGTAGACATTTGGTGTTGAGGCAAAGAAAGAGTGGGTTTGGAAGAGGGGGCTTGGAATAGGCCACTTGGTATAGAGAGGTTGATTAAAGTGTCATGAAAGTTTGTAGAATCTCAATGAAAATCTGTCTTTCTCATGCAACAAAGTAGGCATATAGCTAAACTAGCCCATACACAGTCAAATCCTTTCATTTTAACTCATTCTGTGCCGATCCCAAACTAGTTCGGCTTTATTTCAATCCAATACAATTTTTTTTTTATTAATTCACTTACCCCGAGCTGCTTGTAGAGTCGTGGGTGGTCCTGGCTCGCTAGCCGCTAGCCAGTTAGCCATTCTACTCTGTCCGACGATATATTCCATTAAAAATGGTTTAAAATACATTTTTGAGCTCCCCAATGTTCACCCGATGTTCGGCGCAGCTTCCGATGAGTACACGAGTGTGCCGATCCCGAAGTAGTCCGGCTTTTTTTAATTAAATGAATAAAATGATAAGAGGCCTTCTGAAGCCTGGCCTGATTTTTCTAGCTACTAGCCAAAAGCTAGCAACCTCCCGGTTGCTAGCCAATCTCCGCCTAATCCAATGAAAGACCACATCTTTGAAGGCTTATATCTCTGGATTGTGTCTTTAGGGAAGCGGCGCGAGGTTTATTTACGGCGAAATCGCCCAAAAATGATCTTTTAGATGACAAAATGGGAATAGCCATTCTGTTAGCATTATCATCCGGGACATTTCCATGACGTGCATGAACGTGAGCACGTGAGGTCCTGGAAGGTGAGGTCCTGGAAGCTAAAGCGCTCGCCTATGAGAGATACCCTGGCATTCCTTGGCCCCTAGAGGGCGCTGGCACAGAATGAGTTAATGTAACTGTGTACCCACTGTTGTACAGGTTTCTAAAGCGGCAGAAGATTTGATGGCCTACTGTGAAGAACAAGCCAAAGAAGACCCTCTGGTGACACCGGTGACACCAAACCCCTTCAGAGAAAAGAAGTTATTCTGCGTGATATTATAAAAAGTGTTGTTGAAAGTGACTAAAGGCCCAATCAGTGATACAAACATACCATGAAAAAGAATGAGTGGATACATGTTTTTATTCTCTAGGACTAGTCATGGATCTTCAACAAGTGGTCCAGGGAGGTCAGATTTACTAAAGGGCACATTGAACATGATGACTCAAACATAGGTCCTATTATTAGTAATAAGTTAGCATTATGTTTTATGCGTAACAGTTTTATACAATATGCAGTGGGGGGTCCCTGCGTTGTGCTTGGGGTCCTTGGCCTGAAAAGAAACAACAATGATTCGCCATGCAAGTCCTTGCAACAAAACAGTTCTAAGGCATGTTCCACCAATGCAACTCCTTGCAACTGCCATTGGGGAATTGGATAATAACTTGTGAGTAGTTGCATGTTGCAAGGTGAATTTGTTTGTGTGGTTTGGGCTTGGAACTTACAGTTACATTTTGACTTATGTGGTACAGCTTCAAACTGGTGTAAGAGAAGTTAGATTGGGCCTTTAAAAAACATACTGATAACAATCGTTGATATTTTAGAGACTGTAGAATTCAGTCTGTTCTATTGTTAAAACAGGAAAACTGTCTATCATTTCACCTTTGTTTTATATTGTATTTGTATTTATCCCATTCCGATTTCCAAATACATGAATGTAGACACTGGGAACTAGCTTTAAGTGACGATTGATTGAACTTGATAATAGCTGCAATAAAACATTGTTTTTAAAGCGAGTGCAAAGTTCATTTTAAAAGTGGCCGATATGACTGCCTCTCCCTGAACACACAGAGGGAGTTTATATATTAACTCAGATGGGTCACAGTCACTTCTCTGTTCCATAGCGGTTGACGCTGTGCACCGTCTGTAAATAGTAACATTTAATAGGATATACAACATAAGGTATGTTTAGGTCTAATCATTATTGGGTGTAAATGGAAGTTATTATAAAGGATGAAAAAATAAATGATTTATTTGAAGTGCTTTCAACCTAGTGCCCGTATGTCAGTATAAGCGGAAATGTCCTAACATTTCCAAACACTTAGCTGATCTACAAGCTCATTAGTTAGCGTGTAGATCTGCTATGTTTTTTTTCCCATACATTTTAATATATTATAAAATAGGGTTTAGTGGTGGTTAAGCACTTTCAGATTCCGTAATGAACAAACTTCCTAATCTCTCACTAATCCCACACTTTTTATTTAAATACATTCATTATTAAACCAGGTGCAACCCCATACCCATTTGTTTGTCTTCATCTCATGCTTAGTTGCTCCCAAAAGGATGGCTTGAAAAGCCCTGATAATTATGGGCGGGGCTTACATGATGACCTCAGCACAGGGTAACAGGTGTGTGTAGTGTGTGTAGTGTATGTGTGTAGTTAGCAAGGAACCAAGAGCTGTCATTCACACCTCAACACTGGGAAGACACACACCCACACACACACATTTTGAGCATAGCAGCACAGCCACAGCCATCTAGGAAGCTACATCACCAAATAAGGTATGGACACTTTTGGTTACCACTAGAATGCATATTATTTTATGTTACAGAAACATTTGACCTATGACCATATAATTCAATATGCTGTTTGGTATGTACCTTATCTTAAAACCCGTCTTTCAGGAAGTTAATAACAAAAGCCTGTATTTGTAACTGAGAGTGTACTTTAATTTAACCCAAATTAAACCAATGGACCCATGAAATTGGGTTAATTTGGTTAAATTTCAGTTAAATTAACACTCTTTATTTCTACCTACAGTATGCTTACTATTTTCTAATATACTGTAGGCTATATAATATATCTTGTTATTGTTACATGTTTAATGTATGTTTGAATGAACCATTGTAAACCACTTTGAGCACTTAGAAAAGCGCTATAAAAATGCAATTCATTAATATTATTATTATTAACTCTTAACATATTTACATTTCATCCTCAACTCTACGGTATTGTTTTTGTATTCATCAATATGTGCAATCCCGCCCAGATAAACAAATAAAGTAAAAGTAATATTGCATAGACATGTTAGTAATGTAAGCAAGCCGTCTGTGACTAGTCAAGAAAAACTAGTCTAACTGAACATACCACTGCCTTCTGTAAACACACCTGGACCACATGTCCATGACATCTCTGACTACGGCGTGTTTACTACAAGCAAATTAAATTAGATCACCACACTTGATGCGTGAAATTCACAAAGTGCAGTACAATTTGTCTACTTTTAAAATAAACTCCTCATCACCACTAATTTGACATATAAATAGATAAAATAACCCAGTGATGAAAAGTGCCAGTGACTATGGACTAATTCAATGCATCCAATTGCAAAAGGATAAAAACAAACACACACTATATCACCCACTATATATAGACTATACACTATAATTTCTAGAGTCTTCCTGATACTGAGCCTTTACACCTTGGCTACAGGATGTATCGTTTTCAACTTTGACCCAACTTGTGTGGCCAGTATCGCTCCCTTTTAGCATGCAACTCTGCCCCATTTGCATTTGAATTTAGCCTGGCAAATGAGCTTGTGTATTCTGAATGGAAGCACGTATGCCTAAGCAAATACAGTAAATTGCACAGATTAAAAAGTGAGAATTCTTTATTGAGCAGTCATCTGTTATACTGTAGCAGTATATTGTTGGGGTTATTGTAAGTACATTAAGTACATCCCTGGAATGTGTCCTCAATTCAATATATTATAAACTTTGTTGACCAGGGTCCAGCAGGATCTATACTTGTTCCCCTCATTTCTCCATCGACACCAGGGGTCTTCAACGTTTTCAGGTCAAGAACCCCTTAGTTGAGAAAGAGATGAAGCAGGGACCCCCGCCACTTTTTCATAGATTCCATATATGTTCATTTGACAGCACAATCATCAGTGTATTTTGGATTCATGTCAATTTGTGTTTTCAGATATTTAACCGCTTGAACCGTCAATACTTAAATTGACATTTCACTCTGTACTTAGTCTGCTCTTTTTCCCCGCTACACCAAACGTCTTTGCCGAAAATAGCAGAACGAGGCGTTGTGAGCTTGTAGATCTGCTATTTTTGTCTAGTTCTCAGAATATGGATGCTAGGATTCAAGTGGTATAAAAAAGGAGAAAAAGGTTTCTATCACACAAAGATTTGGAGGACCCTCTGTAGTAACTCTGAGGACCCCCTGAGGACCCCCTAGGGGTCCCGGACCCCCTGTTGAAGACCCTTGATCTACACCAAATCTCTTGGCCCAAAATAGTCGATCTACAAACTAACATTGCAACATGAACAAAAAAAGTTTTTATTTTAAGGATTTATTTTCTGAGCATGGCAACATGTTATAACCAATGTGTATCGAGGTTTTCCTAAGAGGAAGACCGCTTAGGTTACTTGATATGCTTATGATTGAGATGAGTGCGTTGGAATTATTTTCTTTGTAAGACTGCAGTGACAGTCCACACCATTTTGGAGCTAAGCAGTATTAAAAACCTTGTTTTGTTCATACTGTATATTCCTACCTGTATCACCAAAGAGTACCTGTCTATTAGAGCCACTGATCCCTTCAGCGCTTCTTTTTTCTCTTTTCAAACAATGCAACATGTTAGGAAGATGTGGATCTGCTATTTTTGGCGAATGTTGGCCTGGCCCTATATTCGTTGAATGGTGAATATTATTCTAACATAGATTATTATATTCTCTGACATGATGCCAAGAATAGGGACCGGAGGGTTCATGTGGTTACTGTAGGAGCAGTGGGAAAATATTGAACAGCAACCAGAGGGGAGTTGGGGTTCATTGTCTTGCTCAAGGGCACTTTGAAGCCAAGAAGAGCTGGTTCCTCTGTTGACTGAGGTAACTATCAGTAGAATAAATAGACTTTATGAGTGCTTCAGTGTCTTGTATAGTGTACAGACTACAGCATATTAAAACAACTTGAAGCTTGGCCTATATTGTCTTGTCCTTTGCACTAAACCCTTTCATTCGAAACGTGTCTGCAGCACGTTGGATTTCACTTTTGTGTGCAAGATTTGTCTCACATATCAAGTAGGTAGATATTGGACAGCGACATTTTGTCTGATATTTTGTTTCCATATAGGCCTACATTTGTTTGGTATTGGGAATGCCACATTTACAATGAGGTTACAAGGCACAATTTCAGCTGAGCACATTCAGCCATAATGGATAAAATAACTAAATACTTAATTGAATTACCGTCATATAAAGTTATGGTTTGTAGTAAAACACAAGAACTCTACTTTTTACTGCATCTCTCTGTCACAAAGTTATTAAGCTTGACTCAAAGTAACCCCCGGAGGCCTACACTGTCTGTATGCAGCACATAGTTGGTCATGCAGGTGAGCATAGGGGTCTAACTTGTCAAACTAGTCTTTAATGTTCATGTTCAGCATCAGGGTTGTGTCATCTTTTATTTAAAGTAAAAGCAACAAAGAAGGAAAACATCAGTCAACGTGTCCCTGTCCTTTTACACAGTGACTCGTAAATCTGACAACCATTTCCGTCTACTCACTCTGCATCTCATTTGTGGGCTATGGACCGTTCAGAAACACCAGTGATCTCATCGATAGGGATTCCAAGTTAATAAAAACAACCTTCTCTTCCTGGAAAGTTAGCATGCTGACATAGAAGCTATTGTTCTTGCATTAATAATAATAATAATAATAATAATAATTAAGAGTTGGTATTGAAATTTGGAAGACAGGTTCCTGAACTGTCCAAGGCACTTCTCTGAGACAGAATGAGAAGACAGAAATGGCATTATCAATAATTACATTATATGAAGAAGAAAGGTTGAAAATGGGTGAAGTGATCCTTTAAGTCCTATTTCATACTTGCCGTATGACGATGTCACGTAAAATGAGCTCAAATATAGCTGATCTACAAACTTTTCTTTTACCAGGGTCATCACCATGCTTGTGATGGATATTTCCATCAATATTGTATTAAAAAAAAATAGTCGATAATTTTACCAGAAACACAAATGACTAGTCCTGAATGTAAACAAATGGACTCATAATTGCAACCGCTATGTCGCAGTTACTATCTTAAACCTCCACCGGCTGTCTGTCAGTCACGTCATGTCACACTTATGCCCTTCTCCTATCTCCACCACCGTTGCCCCTATCCATGCCAAACTTTGCACACGCACACTCCTTGGCTGCCAAACCACAACCTCCACCCCTCAATTCTCACATGGCCCTCTTCTAGCGCCACCATTAGGCCGATTCTTGCAAAACACATTTTTGAACACTGCTCCTACAGATCTTGACCTAAAATCATGCAAAGCGGGACACAGTATGTCTACAGTCATGTCATCAACATGGATCTGTCCCATTTAGCGCCACCATCAGGCCGATTTTTTTTAAACATATTATTGGACACAGCTGCTACACATTTTGGCCTAAAATCACGCAAAGCGGTACACAGCTGATCTCTAAAGTCATGTCATCAACATGGATCTGTCCAATTTCCCATATTCCCTCCTGATTGCCTACAACTGCCTTCTAAATTTTGTGTATGCGACCTGACGGTCGCTTATCTCCTGATTAGGGAGTCTTACTGGTGTTCCATAGTGTCTATGCCACTGAATGCCAGTGTGCTACACATTCTGCACTATTTGTAATGGGCTCGGGTTACGAGCTCCATCCCTACTGATGACATCTCTATCCAGTTCCATGTATTGGTACACAAATACATACAGTATGGCTAAGATTTCACTTCCATTTCTTTTTTTTTTTTTTCAGTTCTCTGTCTGCTGGAAATGATTTGTGGTTTGTCCTTAAGTGTCTTTCCAAGTTCCCTTCCTTCACCATCACTGCATAGCTGTTGCAATTCATTTTCCCATGAAATGTTATTTGTTGTATAGTAATGTATACTATAATGTAATGTGTCCCATGAAGTCTGTTCCCAAACTCATTCTACTGATGTCTTGGCTCATTAGTTGTGGTTGAAAAACAGTATCAGCTTAATAGGTAGACGGTGGACAGATTTTGAATGCATTTTTTTGTCTGGGTTTTCAAGTTGCTCCACAATGGATGAGCTAAACTCGTTTTGTTTGCCAAGGTACTGTAGTTTCAAGAGTTGTGGTGTCCGTTAAGGTGAACAAGTATACGATTGTTGATGAGAAAAAGCCAGACCACACCAATGGAACTAGTCCCAACTCTTTGCAACAAAATAGTTTTAATGCCAGACCACACCAATGCAACTACTTGCAACCATTATCCACAATGGCAGTTGCATTGGTGTGTACTACCGTATGTGTAGGTAGTGTGAAGTATATGGACCGATGAAAAACTATTATCAAACATTACTTCTAGGTGTCTGTCTTGTCTTGTACCCTCACCTGATCAACCGAGCAATCATGTACAGGTACCAATACGACAACTCTCCAGCTGCAACATAACATGTCATCCTGACACTTTATGAGTCACCAAAATAACTCAAACTAATTATTTAAAAGGATTATTGTGAATAATTAGGAATCGGTTAGATATGTACACATTATAATCAAAATACAGAATGTGCCACGGACATGGACAAGTCTTGCCATAGACACGTCAGTGTATGGACATGTTGATGACCCCTGTTTTTACATCATGCCCAAATTAAGAAGTCAGGGAGGCCAGGTTGAAAGTGGTTGAATCTACATGTTATGACAAGAGGTTTTCTCACTGGTTTCAGGCCTGCAGATAAAGATGGCCAACTTTGGAGGACATGCTATTCCTGGTGGCTTTTTCCTGCTGTATGGTTTCTGGCTGACAGTGAAACACACGCTCCAACACTACTGGAGGAGCAATCAGCCTAAAGGCAGACACAATCTACCCCCCTGCTTCAACAGAATGAAGTACGTTGAAGGGGGAATCACAATCTTTGCTGCATTTGTTGGTGAGTGTGACATTTTAGGGATTCAGACCGACTTGAACACAAGTGCAACCTTAGATAAAACACAAAATGCAAGCCTAGACAGTAGACACAAATGTAAACGCAGGGGTGCCGAATAGTAGTTGCTTGCAGTCAGTATCTAGACTAGCATTATATCAAGCTACTGCCAGCAAGCAATGTACAGTAGTAGTGTACAGTAAATGTCTTTTTCATTAAGTCCTCCTGTTCATCACTAAAAATCATATGAAATCATACTGACAGTGAGTCAGTGACCATGGTGTCTAATGTCAGATAATGTGGTTCATTTGCTGAAGCTGGACAGGCCCCATCTCTAAAGCCTCATTCACACTACAGATATATAGTTGAACGTTTAGCTTGGTAATTCAATGTAATCTCAATGGAAACCAGCTTTAAAGCTTTCAAAGCTTCGTTCTCAGGGTCTCCTGCATCTTTAAAGCTGGTTTCCATTGAGATTACATTGAATTACCAAGCAAAACGTTCAACTATATATCTGTAGTGTGAATGAGGCATAAGACAGCCAGAGTCAAGTCTGACCTATTTGTGGTTCCTTCTTATTTACATATCATTCAAAATTGGAGTTTAGAAATGGGGAGGGAAAAGAACAATGGTTAAATACACGCAAGCTATCTTGCCATAAAAGGACATACGAATACAAACATTCTTTCATAAACCTTTGTAGGGTAGAATGCATCTGCACGAATTATCCTCTCAAACATTATGTCATACCTGAGTAACTTCACTCCTGTTGTCATCCGGCAGGTATTATGGTTGAGCAGTTTGTGGTAGACGGACCTCACGCCCACCTCTATGACAATAGCACCAGTTCCTGGGTCAAGCTGATGAACTGGCAGCACAGTACCATGTATTTGTTCTTTGGAATCTCGGGAATCGCGTGCGTCCTCAGCACCAAATATAAATCTGTGCCGTCTGGTTTCGACCGCCTCGCCCTTTCCATGGCGCTCTTTGTAGAAGGTACAGTATATCAGTGCATCAAACGGCCAAACAATATTTATTGGTGCTTTTCCATCCATGGGATGTGTTGCTTGACTCACTTGCAACTAGGGCTGTCACAATATGACATTTTACATGACGATTAATTGTCACTCAAATAATTGGCGATTAACGATTTAATTGTGTTTTTGTCGTTGATAATTACATTTCTGTTTGGCTTTTAGGCTTTGAAGTTGTACATGGTAGATATGACACATAACCTAAATATACAAAGAAATTACTGACATATATGACAACTTACTACTTAAAAAATAACTTTGATAGTGGAAATAGCCGATCTACAAGCTCGCGACGCGTTGTGAGCTTGTAGATCTGCTATTTCGGACATTTTTCAACATTCACGATTATGACGATTATGACAAAATAATTGCGATAAGGTCAAATAATCACGATTAGACGATTATGTAATAATTGTGACAGCCCTACTTGCAACCCTCTCTACACTGCAGGGTTTCTGTTCTATTTCCATGTGAGCCATCGCCCCCCTCTGGATGCCCACATCCACTCCTTGCTGCTGGTGGCTGTGTTCGGTGGATCAGCCTGTGCGTTGTTGGAGGTGTTTCTGAGAGACAACATAGTTCTGGAGCTGCTCAAATCCTCTCTTTTCATTCTGCAAGGCTCCTGGTTCTACCAGGTAATCAGAACTAGAGAATATCCTCGATTACGTCATGTTTGAATGTGAGGCCAGTCCTGTCAGATTTGTGTTGTAGAGAGAGAAAAAAAGAATGAATAGTGGTATAAATCCAAATTTGATTGGAGATAAATAAATAAAAATACAGTAAGTATATATATACAGTATATATAAAATATCTGTCTTGTTTTAGGCTAAACAAAAACTGTGCTTAGCATTTTCATGGAGTGGCATAAACTTGCAACCATCCTGGGAGACAAGTGTTTATATATTATTACTCTAGCCACAGGGAAGGACATTGTCTAAAGCCTGATTTAACCCATTTAGGCCTAGGATTATTGACCGCTTTAACAATTGAAAAATAGCAGATATACAAGCTCACAGCGCGGCACCGAGTGCCGCGCTGCGAGCTTGTAGATCTGCTATTTTTGAAAAATCATGATATTTCTTTGCAAGTCTTTAAATATATCTATTTAAAAGCGAACATTTGTAACTCAAATATTTGCTTCTGGGTGGTCCCTGGAACAACATATTTTGAGATGGGGGTCCGCGGCCAAATACCTGTAATTTTGGGGGTCCTTGACATGAAAGATTTTGAGAACATGATTTAGAAGAAGGATTTAGAAGTCGGGTCAAAGATCGGGTCAAAGATATTCAAAGACTTGCACACATTTTCACGATTTTTCAAAAATAGCAGATCTACGAGCTCGCAGCGCGGCACTCGGTGCCGCGCTGTGAGCTTGTATATCTGCTATTTTTCAATAGTTAAAGCATAAAATAATGATACACAAAATGTGTACCCGTTCTAAATGGGTTAAATGTTGTCGGTCGACAGTGTCGCTTGCCAAAACTCAGTCAACAAGCTTTTTCAAAACGGATGTATATAAATCTGGAACACAACTATCTTTCTGTAGATGTGGGCAGGCTTTTAGGTCCATCCGTTTGTTTCCGTTATGTCTTCGAGTACTGATTTAATGAGCTACGGGTATATTTTGGGATCATTTCAAAATTGCTCATGCATGAGGCACAACAACAGTGTGTCCCCTTGAACCATACCAATGTGTTGTTTTAGATTGGAGTCGTGCTCTACCCACTAAGTGGACCACAGTGGGACCAAAAGGAGATGGGGAACATCATGTTTGTCACAATGTGCTTCTGCTGGCATGTGGCCCTGGCAACACTTATAACTGGCATCACTGCTTTCTCAGTTTGGCTGTAAGTATCCTTTTCCTCAAACACCTTAACCCATTCAGAACGGGTACACATTATTGTGTATCATTATTTTATGCTTTAACTATTGAAAAATAGCAGATATACAAGCTCACAGCGCGGCACCGAGTGCCGTGCTGCGAGCTTGTAGATCTGCTATTTTTTTTAAATCGTGAAAATTAGAATTTTGACCCGATTCTTTAAGTGTCTTTTGAATCCTTCAAAGATTTTTTTGAAAAACCTGTGTTTCTATGTCAGCAATCTGGCTATGGCCATCGTCAAAGAAAAGGTCCTTTTCACTTAACTGGAGCTCAGTTAAGTCTGTTCTTGAGAGACTACTATGTCAGTGGTTCTCAAACTTTTTCATGTGAAGGACCCCCAAAATGATATGTATTTGGCCACGGACCCCCCATCTCAAAATATTTAGTTCCAGGGACCACCCAGAAGCAAAATTTATTACAAACGTTCGCTTTGAAAATACATATATTCAAAGATTTGCACACATTTTCACGACTTTAAAAAAAATAGCAGATCTACAAGCTCGCAGCGCGGCACTCGGTGCCACGCTGTGAGCTTGCATATCTGCTATTTTTTAATAGTTAAAGCATCCACTAATTTTAGGCCTAAAGAACATGGCAGTACTTTTTCTAACTATTAATTTAGCGAATGTCTGTCTGACCATCTGCATGCTGACATCACTGATACTACACAGTTTTCGCCGCCATGGTAACCGTCTGTCTGCATGCTGACGTCACGTCATACTCTGACGTCACAGTACTGACATCACAGACTGGCCTGGACACGGAACACCATGTATGGGCATAAAAATCTGCCCAACGGGCATTCCAACATTACTTCTGAGGCTCCTACATTCAATCCCTCAGATACTGTGCACACACCCCCAGGCACAGGACTAGTGTAAATTGATTCAAGGATCTAACCTATACAAATTACAGAAGCATGTTATTTATTTTATATTCCTTCACTGGTGCAACATTATTTTCCACTATATCAAATTGCAAGGCGGTTTGTCCTATGCAATTAGTTATGGGTCAGGAAACGTTAACAGTAACATCTACATGGTAGAAACACAGTTGTCAAGTCGGTTAATGATTGGCATTTCAATAAGTGTAGCCAGCACACCATAACGCTATTTGATCACACACTGATATTGGCTCACCAACGCATACTACTCCCAGTCCCCACACACGTCTGTGTGTTGTCATTGCTGTTCTATCCAACTGGCTCACCTGCCAGTGAGGAGTCCCCACCGGGAGAACTTTTTTACAGTAGAGCTTTTGTCCTACTCCTCCCACCTAACACTCCCCGCTGACAGGCCTATAGGAGTACACGTAGTTACAAATATCACTATAAAACATTTGTCTACACAAAATAATCTTGAGTGTAAAAATGGACACACAATGGTAAATTGACTCTGTATTTTGCTGTGTATACATGTTCAAAACAACTGCCTTCTTCACCTTGTGTATCATGGTGGTGGGGCTGTATGCTTTACGTAATCCTTGTGCATTAAAAAAGGATCTCTCACTATAAAACATTTATAGAGCAATAAGCCCCAAGAGCCCATGTGATTTACAGTGGTTTTGGGACAGCTAAGGGACATGGTTAGGCACGGTGTGTGTTTATAGACTATTTTACAACCGCTTCTGATGCGCCTCAGGCAATGGAAGTATCCATTTTATACTGTCACTTTCTAGTAAATGGAAATGGGGTCATAGCTAATTACAACTCTCTTTTGTGTGAGGTAAAATTGAGGGGATCCTCTAGTCACTCCAATTGTTGACGTTTGCTCATTTTTCACATTCATAATGTTGAACAAATTAAAGGTATTTCCATGGAGACTGTAATTGGATAGTGTCACTGTTGGGTGGAAACCTTGTATGTCCAAAATAAAAAAATATATATATATACTTTTTAACATGATTTTTTTTGTTGAAAATACCAATCCACAAGTTTGTGAGTTTATACATCATCTGCTAATTCCACTAGTTTTTAGAGACACTCTTGTATGAGGAAGCAGGGCATTCATTTACGATAAGTTGAAATATGGAGATACAAGCTTTCTGCCCGACGGCGATGATATAACGTATATATATACTATCAATACTAACATGAACATTTTCCCACAGCTCTGTGAAAAGATGTGCTGGACAGGGGAGGGACATCGAGATTGGAATGAGAAAAACATCCAGCAGTTCAAACTCGCAGAAAGCTCTACTAGAGGAAACGGATGAAGAATAAACGCAATAAAACATCATTAAAGTTCTATGTATTTTTCCATTTGCTACTGTATGTATTTTGTTGACACTTGAAGGACTGTCTATTTTATATAATGTAATTATAAACAAATATATAAAAAAAATTAATTGTAATATATTTGATTAATAAAACCACGTACAATGTATGTATATATCTGTTGTGACTGTTTCAATGTAATATAACTTGCCACCTGCAGGTGTTGCTACGAGAGCAAAGTGAAAGAAGCTCTTGTGCGAGGAAAAAAAAGGACAATATTTCAGTCAGTCAGTATCTTTAAACAAATCAAAACCAAAAATAAGTGACACTGATCACATTTCCAGTCATTTACATATGAAATAGTTTACACATTAATATAAATAAGTTGTACTAACACTGTCTGACCTGATCCAGTACTGAATGCTTCAATTGTTACAGTAGTCCTAAAATTATTTCAGTTATTTCTTAGACAATAAGAGCATTATCAAAAGGATTTGTAGTCTGGTTAATTATACTATTAACTTGGTAGCAGTGCAACCTATTGATTAGGAGTCCGGTTGTCAATAGTAGCTGTATAATACGACCCATACATACAGTTTTCCATGACATTAGCACATACGGTCTGTTCCCAAATACCATGGTCATAATAATAACCAACACTTTCAAGAAATGCAGAAAGACAAAACGTCTGTCTTTGGAGGGGACAATTTAGCAACACAAAGCACACAAATATATATGTAAGGAATAAGGTGAATTTACACCCTGTTTAGTAGGAAATGCGTGTCAATATTATGACTGTCGCTTGTTATGAGTTCAGTGCACGCAGGCACAAATAGTAGCATGGTGTTTTGCGGAAGCGAGTATTGACACAGGGTGTGTGTTCGTTCAGTTCAAACAGTCTGCCTGTTATGAAGAAAAACCGCAGCCTTAAGAGCTTTTTCATTAGAGAATTAGAAGGAGGAAAGGGCGTCCGTTTCCATAGTATTACTCACAGTTTACTTGAGAACATCATCTAGGACTAGTGGCTTTACAATCATCTGTATTTTTAGCCTTGGATTTTTTCATCCCCCACAGCTGATCAGATCACAACCTCATGGAGGAGCTCATTGTAAAGCTTACTTCAGGCTAAGCAAGGGGTCATATTATTACGAAGACCTGTTGTGCGGGTGTCGGTACGGCAATCTCCGCTGTGATCATCACTGCGGAGGTGCAGGCGGGGGTTCCGCGGTGCTCTTGGATGCTGTTGTGACCACGACGGTGGAAACGGATTTGGGGGACCCGGTGGCCACATGCTGCTGGAGCTGCTGTGCTTGTACGGTCTGGATCCGAACCTAGGAGGAGGGAGCGCAAACAGGACAGAGATCACTATATAAGTAGGGCTGTCACGATTATGGCATTTTACACGATCAATTGTCACTCAAATAATTGTGATTAACGATTCAATTGTGTTTTTGTCTTTGAAAATTACATTTCTGTTTGGCTTGTAGGCTTTGAAGTTGCTACATGGCAGATATGACACATAACCTAAATATACAAAGAAATTACTGAAATATTTTACAACTTTATACATAAAAAATAGCATTGATAGTAGAAATAGCCGATCTACAAGCTCGCGGCGCGTTGTGAGCTTGTAGATCTGCTATTACCACTATTTTGGATTTTCTTTTTAAATATATGAACATTTTTCAACATGAAAACGATTATGATGATTGTGACAAAAATAATTGCGATTATGTCAAATAATTGTGATTAGACGAGTATGTAATAATTGTGACAGGCCTATACCACTAGGATCACTATAGAAGCTGCACAGGTATCTGCCCAGTCTATGGTCACACGATGCAAACAGATCGACATCGCGACACTCAAGCGAGCTCTGATCAAAATTATTAAATGATTATATCTCAATGGTTTACAGAAGAAATGTATTTCTTTGACAAATTTTGCCATTGTGGGCTATCTATAGGAAATCAATATATTGCCCACGTGCCCAAATTTCAATGCTTTGTGAAGTGCATACTAAATAATTACTTAATAATGTATATTCTTTCATTTTATGTGTACTTGTGCAGCCCCAGTTTTGTTTTCCGTCTACAACAAGAATGTTGGAACTAGGAATGGGCACAGGTGGAGTGTGTGCGTGTGTCTATGCCAACCTGTGTGGCCTGTCCTTGCTGCTGCAGTTGCTGTAGTTGCTGGGCCGTGACGAAGCTGACCGGCTTGTTCCCAGCGATCAGCTTAGTGCCAGCGGGCATGGTGGTCAGGATGATGTTTCTGCCCAGACTGCTGATGCTGTTTGGAGAAAAACAAGACGACAGTCTGTGTGTGTCAAAAAGTGTCAAAATCGTTCTTTTTTCAGAAATAGCGAAAATATATGAGAGCTTAAAGGTAAGTGAAATTCTTTGGTTAAAACAAAATGTTCTCTCTTTTTTCTAAGGTTAAAGCTCTCAAGCTCTTTAACTCATTCAGAGCCCCAGACATTAACGGATTATAATGTCCAAAGTGCCTCCTTCAGGTCCCATTCACTTGCGTTCTCTTATTTTGAAGGCCAGAAGTCCACCACGCAATCACTTCCGGTCTGACGTCATCGGATCGTGCGCCGGAACCGATCCGTGTCCACGTGGAGTTGTGTAATGGCCGACCGGAGCTTTTATCATTGTGTAACATAAGCGAGCATCTGCCTCCATCCTAGCTTCTAAAGTGTAGTTTTGAAATAATGGACATTAAAGATGAGATCCCCCGTCCACCTCAATGTTATGGATGGGACTATTTTGTGCTCGTGGAGCCGTGATGATGCGAAATCAGCGACGGATTTCGTCTCCGGACCGCCGGCGATTCTTCTCGGTAATGTACTCGCCGTTACAGTAATCTATTACTTTTCCCGAGATATCCCGTGAATGGCACTACAGATACTCGAGTACATTTCGCGAGACATCTCGTGAATGGCACTAGATGAGTTAATAAATAGAAAATACATTTCATGTGGGTGACACAATTTCAGTCAATCAGGAGAGAGTACCCATTTATCAGCTTCATTTTTGTAGTATTCCAGTACCAATTTTGTCTGCACACTTATTTGTGTCACCACTTGTTTAATCTGTATCCTGACTGAGTTAAAATTGGTATCCCAACCTGAAAATGCCTTTTCTGTTTAATAAAGACCTGGAGAGACATCAACGAGTACTATCAGAATATAGAGCTATTTAACACTTATTTTAAACAAAGAAAATGACTTGCCCTACCTTTAAGTGGTTAATGTTTAAGCATCTAGCCAAGTGACTTCAAAATGACTGCAACTGTGAAATGAGCTACAATGTCTGCAGACCCCCACAAATGTGTGGAAGTGAGGGGGCTGATCTGGCATGAGGTGAAAAAAGACATTAGTCATGGAAACTCACTTGGTGTTGAGGCTTCCTTTCATGATGGGAGAGGTCACTACACTCTTGCTCTTCAGCGGCTGGTTGAGGACAGACAGCGGCACAGTGATCCTGGCAGGCAGCTTCCCCTGTGGTGGGATGACAACGCATTATTGATAGCACTGGTAGTAGGTTTGGGACGATATGAATGAACATTTCATATCACAATTATTGTGCGATTTAAGATATTATCACGATAATCAAAATATCACCAAAATCCTGGGGCGGAACATTTGCCAAAAAATTGCTTATCTACAAGCTCACAAAGCGTCGCCCACCTTTAAATAAATCGGAGCATTTTAAAGTGTAGGTTTGGGGTCCAAGAGAATATTTACTTTTAATAAATGGGCGTCTGTGGCCAAATGCATATCAAACAGAGGCTTCTTGAAATGAAAACGGCTGAGACCCACGGTCTTACCGCTTGCGTGGTCACCACCGTAGCGGTGACGGGCACCTGCCGCACGGTGGCCGTGGCGGTCCCCAGCGTCAGGGTGGCGCACGAGGCCGCCACCGCCAGCCCTTTGGCTCCTCCCATGGCCACCACGCTGGCCGAGAGGGTGGGCTGCTTGCTGCCGGCCGTGGTCACCGTGATGGTGTGGCCCTGCTTCTGGGGGATCATGCCCAGGCCCGGCATGATGCGGATGGTCGTGCCTCCTGCGCCGCTGGTTAGGCCTGTAACAATCAGGATTTAATTGTTGCACAAATTAAGTGTTTTCGGCATTTAAAATTGGAACATAATACTCCCAAATGAAATTAATTAACAAGAATTACACAGGGAAGATATGAGAAATGACTTTAATATATACAGAAATGACCAATATTAAAAATAAACCATTTAATATAAGTATGTAAATATGTAAGGGGCGCCCGCTGGCCTACTGGTCCAGGCGCATACCACTTAGGCATTGCCACATAGGCATGGATGCCTGGCGGCGTCGCCGGTTCGATTCCCGATCCGGACGACCTTTGCCACGTGTCACTCCCCATCTCTCCCCCCCCATTTCCTGTCAGTCTACTGTCCAATAAAAGCCCCAAAACATTATCTTAAAAAAAAAAGAAGAAGATTATGTAAGAAGAACCGTGACAGAGAGTCCTTACCGCCCTTCGCCGCGTCCGAGGACGACACCGTGGAGAAGCTCCTGCCCTTCTGGTCGGCCACCGTCACCGCCAGCGTGGGCATGAGGCGGATGGCCGCGTCGCCGGCCGCCTTCAGCAGGGCCGAGGCCCCCGCCGGGACCCCCGCCGCTGCCCCCTTGCCGGCTGAGGAGGAGGAGGCGACCCCAGCGCCGTGGGCAGCCGACGTGGTGGAGGAGGTGGAGGTGGGGGAGGAGTGATGGGGCAGCGGAGGGGGCGGGGTGGTCACGTGGAGCGTGGCCGAGATGCTCTTGCCGCCCGCCGCGCCGCTCAGGAAGTCGGGGCTGAGCTTGACCGTGGTGACCGGGGACTTGGCCAGCGTGGCCATCATGTCCGGCGTGATGCGCAGCACCGTCTGGCCCTTGGCGTAGTAGGGGTGGGCGATATGGAAAGATACGTTATCACGATATTTTTACAAGCTGTGTCACGATACAGGATCTTATCACGATTCTTCATCATGTTGGTTTTTATGGTTATTTGTCAAGTTACTTAACTCATACCCTGCCAAAAAAGATGTTTCTATAATAAAAACGTCTTTAAAACGTCTTTTTCACTATGGACCTCCCTGCCAGACGTCTTCTGAGCGTCTTTAAAAAAAAAAAAAAAAAAAAGAAAAAAAAAAATTTAAAACATTTTTTTTGAAAAAAAAAAATTTGGACCTCCAACAGTGTACTAGGCATGATCGCGATCGCGAAATTGCATGTTTAACACCCATACCAACCCCATCTTTCAAACATGGCAGCCATGTTTGTTTACATTTGAAGAAAACATAAGGGCTCCTTTCTCCTGAATGCCTGAACGGATTTCCAAGCGGATTTTTTTGTTTGAAAGCTGTGAAAAGCAAATGTGTGCACCAGCGTGCACACTATTTTTTTAACCCTTTGTTGGCGAACCGGCAATATAAGAGGTCATCCCACTTTAAATATGGCACCGACTGAGTTAACAGTGAAACCACCTACAATGTAACAAAAACTAAAAGAAAAAGCAGTAACCATTTAGACCAGTGGTCCAAAAAGTGGGATACAGTGACTCTCTGGGTTCCTTGGGAGGTCTAAATTGACCCTTAAGGTCTTTGCACACTGCTGCGTTTTTCGGACCGAATATCGGAGTGATTTTCGGAGTGCGTGAATAAAAAAATCAACCTCACGTTATGTCACATCACGTTTGCACAATGCCGCCGGTTTTGTATTTATTTTCGGACCAGGGTTGATTTTTTCCGATTTTCGCAGCTGTTGCACTGAGTCCCTTGCTCCCTCTCTCTTTCCTCTCTTTCTCCTTGGCCTACGGCTTTCGGATTTCCAAAATGCAACGAAAACACGCAGTGCAGTGTGCAACCAGCTTTACAAGTATGTAACTCTGACCGTATACAAATAAAACCAAATGGACCCGTAACTACTGATTTAGACCAAAATGCAGGTTTAAATGAATTCTGCAGTGAATCTCTGTATTAACAATTCAACAGGATTTTTACAAGGCTCCCTCCCTCACTGTATCACGATATATATATACGATATCTCTGAAAAGGCACATGGTGGAGACATTGTATGGTCTCAATGATATTTATCACCATGTCGCCCAGCCCTACCTTGGAGTCCGTGGTGATGGAGGACGGGGGCAGCCGGAGGACGTCCTTGCCCTGGATGCGCAGGTTGGTGGCGGTGATTGGGATCCCCGCGCCTCCCGGGGTCTTCATCCCCAGCTGGCCTGTGATGGAAACCTTTTACACACACGCACACACACAAAGATAGAGTTCAGACAGATTTTCATCAGTAGTTTTAAGTGACCACCCTGGTGTGCCTACTGTGGGGATGTCATTTAAAGGCAAAAATGTTCATTGCCCATTCTACAAGCATAGTCGCTTTGTGAGCTGAAAGATCAGCTTTTTTTATTTTATTTTATAGGTCTTAACCACTTAAACCCTATACTTCACTGACAGGGGTCCCTGAGGAGTCTGTGATTGTTCCACTCCTTCTTTCGCCTGAAAATGGCCTATCAACAAGCTTGTGAGCATGTACTATATTCGCCTACTATGATATGCCCAGAATATCGACACTACGATTCATGTGGATAAGTGGCTAACTGAATCTTCCATTTCAAACTTCACCAAACACTTTTTGTCATAGGTGCCAGTGTGCCACACAAACATACGTATTGTAACACTGTAATGTAGAGGACTGAATTTATATATATATTTTTAAATTTTTGGTGAAATGTTTAAATCTTTGATACAACTTTTAGCTATATTTCCATTACTTTTCCAAAATGTATGTACTGTACAGTACATATTACAGGTTTTACATGGACCACAAGCACTCTGGGATACATAAGCTAGTTCTTTCCAGGCCATCCATCAGACAGATATCCCAGAGGTCAGAGTGGTGCACCTGTTTGATGTTCTGGCCGGTGACTCCCTGTAGGACGGCGGGGGAAGAGGGGTTGTTGGCCGGGCTGCCAGGGGAGCCGGCCTGGGCTTTAGACACAGACACAGCTGAGACCGACAGGCTGCTGGAGACCTGGACTGGACTGCTGGAAGACTGGGTCCTCAGAGGCAGGGATACCACTGTCTACATACACACACACACACTTTAACAATGTATTCATACAGTTCAGGTTACATAATACGAAATCATGGCATATGTCTTCATGATACAATAAGCATGTCACTCAGTACTCTATCGGTATAAATAACAGAGTCGCCGAGTTGCCAATTATAGCAGAGACAGCACAATACTTTACTAGCCTTTTTGGGCATCCCAAGTTGTTGAAACCCAATAACAAGTCTAACACACACACACGCATTTAATCAAACCGTCTTTTTTTTTCTTTTCTTTTTGCAGTGCTGCACGATGGAACATATTAATGGTCGAATGTGTAATCATGACTTTATATATATATAGCCTTATATTACGATAAAATGCCATTCTTCCACATTTGCTTACCTGTGAAATGCCCTTGGTGCTCACCGACACCGGCACCCTGATCTGGTGAGGGGACTGGTGTACCAGTGTGGCCTGGTGAGCCGCCGTGGTGGCCGCCAGGCCGCTCTGGGTCGACACCACGCGCACCTGCGGCAGAGAGCCGTGTCCCAGGTGGCTCACTATGCGAGCCGCGTGCTGAGAGGACGTGGCGGGCTGCGGCGCCGCCTGGCTGCTGGGCAGGATGGTGCCCAGCTGGGGCATGGAGGGAGGGGACACGAGGAGAACCCTGGGTGAGGGGACATTAACAGATTAAAAAAATAAAAAAACACTAAAAATGTCTTCTAAATGTAAAGATCTTTCATTAAAAAAAGTTTTTATATCAGTGGTGCTCAACCCTTTCATGTAAAGGACCCCCAAAATTACATGTATTTGGCCGCGGACCCCCATTTCAAGATATGTTGTTCCAGGGACCACCCAGAAGCAAATATTTGAGTTACAAATGTTCGCTTTTAAAAAGATAGATTAAAAGATTTTTCAAAAATAGCAGATCTACAAGCTTGTATATCTGCTATTTTTTAAATAGTTAAAGCATTAAATCATTCTAGGCCTACAGTAAATGGGATTTAGAAAAATGTCTTCTAAATCCCAATGGTTTTAAGAAAAAACCTCAGTGGTGCTCAACCTTTTCATGTCAAGGTCCCCCTAGAATTATACGTATTTGACCTCGGATCCCCCCCCCCATCTGAAAATATTTTGTTCGAGGGACCAAGATTTGCATACAGATGTTTGCTTTAAATACATATGCATTCAAAGACTTGCACAAAGTTTCAAGATTTTTCAAAAATAGCAGATGTACAAGCTTGCAGTGCGGCACTCGGTGCCGCGCTGTGAGCTTGTATATCTGCTATTTTTTTATAGTTAAAACATAAAATAGTGGTTAAACTCTTCTTTTAATATTTTTTATCCCACGTTTTTTGCAACCCATTTTCTCACCCAGTGCAAACTACCTAACCTGTAGTCCTGGTTTCCGCTCTCCCCCTGCCACGCCAGGGGAATTGGGGAGCACCTGGCTGGCTAGGGGGAGGTAGTATAGAAACCAGGACTACTGCATGTATTTTTTGTGAGGGCATCAACCCTAGGAGACACGGGGAGAACATGCAAACTCCACACAGAAAGGCCCTATCGCCAACCCCACCTAGGGTGTGGGCGCTGATGACGCGGAGGGAGGAACACGCCCCGAGCGCCCACAGCTTCCCCCGGTGGGAATCGAACCCAGGACCTTCTAGCTGTGAGGCGAAGCGCTAACCACTGCGCCACCGTGCCCCCGGTAGTGGTTAAACTCTAACGCAACTCGGATCTGTTCTAAATGTCTAAATGTTTTAAAAGGGGAAGGGGAAGAGAACAGGGTTGGATTTGAGTTGCCACAGCTGCATTCTTACAGAGGAAAATAACTATATTAAATAAAGTGTCCAAAAGGGTTACAACCGATCTTGCAATATCAATATACAGAATAAATCCGTTACAATATCACTCAAAACTACACATTATGTTGACAGTACTGTACATAAGATAGAAATATGACTACTGTTGTCTTCTACAGACCCTGGGCTGGACTTGACGCTGTCTGGGATTCCACTCTTTGTGGGTGTGCTGACTGTAGAGGGCATAGGTGACTTGGGGGTGCCAGGTGTGCTTGGTGTGGGGGTGGCGGGGGCCGGGGACATGGGATTGGTCCCCAAAACATCCAGTCCGGCCTCCAGCGAGCCAGGGGTTTTGCCGCCTCCTTCCTTACTGCCAGACTTCTACAAGGTAAAGCAAAGCCAAGCTTGAGAACCAGCTTTTGTGCAAACTTCATGGTTAAAAGTTTAGATTTCAAATTTAAATATTTCTCATAATAAATACTTAGAACAAAGTAATATTGACTCTACTGACAATACTTGTTCAATACCCCCCCCCCCCCCCCTCAGTGTTACTGCTCTTTGACTTTAAAGAACTTTGTAACTTTATTACAAAACCATATACTGTATGAATACACACTCTGCCCTTCACACATTGAGATGGAAGATTAATGTAGGAAGATTAAAACCTGGTAGGACTCACAGGCTTAGATGCAGGTTTAGGTTTTTGCTGTAGGGCTTTCCTGGCTTTGGCTGCAGCAGCCTGAGCTTGATGGATCCTCTCTGGATTGAAAGAGGCAACATTGATCAGTGTTGGAGAGTTAGCTACAGAGGCGCTGCACTGAAGAACTTACAGGCAGGATCAATTTAAAACATTGAGTATTGTTATAGTATAGTAGTAGAGTATAGTCTGCGGAGCATGCCACACAAAATATTGTCATTTGACGGCTTAAATGGCAGGATAAGTCATTGTGATATGTCACTACTTACCAAACTCCTCCTGACTGCGATCTCGGTGCAGGTAGATCCACAGCTTGCGTCCGATGTCATACTTCACACAAGGGTCTTTCTCGTAGTGGAGACGGTCCAGAGCCCCGCTGACGACTGTGTTCACCTGTAAAATGGCACCGTGAGACTCCATTCCACGCATTTCCACGGGGTGTGGATGTACAATTGATCTTATACAATGTTGTATTGTGATTTCAATTAACCTAATTATCATAGAATAATCAGAGTCGGTAATCATAATCAATAATCAGAGAACATTGAGAAATGTGCAATGTGCATCTTTGTGTTTCAAAATGTAATAATCACAGTATACTGCAAGCATTTCTTTTAAATGTGTGCCGTCTTTCAATAATTCATAATTTTGTGATCACACCTGTGCACTGGTGACATCTGGTGCTAGAAACTGGGAGTCCTTGAGTAGCTCACATATCTCGGCTCTGGTTCCTTCTCCATTTGGCAATCTGGCTGCTGCATCCCGCACTGAAGTAAAGAATACAACATCATGTCAGCGGCCACATAGACTGAGAATAATGTTTAACTAATTGATAATACGAGTTCCGACAAGATGGCGACCGAGTAGGACGCGTTTGTTGAGCTCTGTGGAGGTGCATAGTTTTCACATTTTTTAAGCCCATTTTTTACTGCCTTTATAGTTCTTTTGAGACTTTAAACGCCCAAAACACTGGTGAGCGTCTGTTTTTGCAGTTGTTTCGTGTTTCATGCCGAATACGATTAACACGAGGTCGAGGAGTACCAGGTCTCCGACCGCAAACGCCGACAACATGGCCGGCGCAATGCAGGGCGACGCTGACGCTCCGGTTACAAAGAGCATGCTGCGCGAGGTCCTCAAGGAATCACTGAAAGAGTTTATGGATGGTTTTATTCAACCCATGATGCTTGGCTTGGAGAAGAAATTACTGAAGAAGATTGATGACTTCGGAAAGGAGCTGCGTCCTGCAGTCGCCACGCTGAACACGACCGTGGCTGAACATGGGGAGGCCATTGAGAACTTTGGTTCCTCCATGGACAGTTTGCAGATGTGTATCACTGAATTGGAGAGAAGATGTGCTAATCTGGAGGAGAAGCTCGTCATAGCAGAAGACCGGAGTCGTAGGAACAACATAAGAGTGATTGGGATCTCTCCTGGGCTAGAAAAGGCTGACCCAGTGGCCTTTATCCAGTCTTTTTTGCAGAAAACATTCCCCGACGAGTTTCCCGACTCCCCCCCGGAGGTGGATCGTGCTCATCGGACCGGCAATCCACGTTCTGATAAGCCAAGGGCTTTCCTGGCAAGGATCCATTTTTTCCGGGTAAAGGAACGCATACTCCAGCTCTCCAGGAAAGCAGG
Organism: Nannobrachium achirus; assembly: GCF_963921795.1. Taxonomy (NCBI): domain Eukaryota; kingdom Metazoa; phylum Chordata; class Actinopteri; order Myctophiformes; family Myctophidae; genus Nannobrachium; species Nannobrachium achirus. The sequence continues at coordinate 11,056,878 of NC_137826.1, forward strand.
CCAACTGACATACAATGGCAAAAAGGTGTATATTTTCCCCGACTGGTCTGCTGAAACATCAAAGAGAAGGGCAGCTTTCGGGCCAGTAAAGGAATTCCTACGTTCCATCACCGCGGAAGGAGTTAAATACGGAATAAGGCACCCGAGCAAATTCTGGATAACCGTGGATGAGGCGACTTCTACTTTCAACTCACCCAAGGAAGCTCTGGCCTTTTGCAAGGATAAGTTCAAGACTCCAGGTGCTGCGGACGAGACTCTAGCTACGCAGGATGATGAGACGACAGTTACAGAGAACTAACTTTTACCAGGGACACTTTTGCTTTCGTGATCGCGTGCTTTCAAACACATTCTGCCGATGTGATATCCTTTTGCCTTTAATGGACTGTTGGTAAGCTGGCTGGGACTTTGGAGATGACTTTTACGCAGCGTCTTTCTTTCCTCACTCTCTCCTCCTCCTCCTCCCCAAAGGGTGAGTTGTTAATGTAAGCCTACTTATTGTTTTGGACTCATCATCTGACTTGACGTTGTGTTTTCAAGTGTTTCGTTTCATAATACCTATTTTATTTGTTTTATTTTTTAACAAGATCTGTAAGCAGATGGGTGTTACTCGTTTTAATTTAGGTTACCGCAAGGAGAGAGGATTTAGGGCTGCTAAAGCTATAAGCATAATTCACTGTCTTTTTTGTTTGAATATAATGGACATTGTTCTTGTTATTATTGTATTCCTTTTCTTTGCTCTTATTGAGCGTTGTGCTGCTTACTATATAGGTCTAGAGGGTTTTATCTCTCTCTGTTAAGCTTTGTCTAACGTGTTCCGTGTCGCGGTTCGGACGGAGCCTGCTCTCTCTCTCGTCTTCCCTCTATGTCTCTCTATCTATCTCGGCTTTCCCTCTCTCTCTCTCTCTCTCTCTCTCTCTCTCTCTGGCTCTCTCTCTCGCTGTGTGTGTGTGTGTGTGTCTTTCTCTCTCTCTCTCTCTCTCTCTCTCTCTCTCTCTCTCTCTTTCTGTTAGGTAATGGCGGCTATGTTGGTTGTTAGTTTATGGTTCGTTTATGCCGCCTAAAACGCTACTTTTTCGGGTAGGAGGGCGAGACTGGGCTTTGGCCTTTGTATTGAGTAATGTAGCCTACTGTTTAAGGTGAAACAGATATAAATAATATGGTCTAAATTGTGAAGGCTCCGCGGTTCCAGAGACCACTCGCTCTCCCGCCCTTTCTCTATGTCTCTCTACCTATCTCTGCTTCTCCTCTCTCTCTCTCTCTCTCTCTCTCTCTCTCCCGGGCTCATTGACTCGTTCTTTTTTTTTCTAATCTCAATAGCTGGCGGATGTACGATCTCGTGGCGCGTTGGTTCTACGTGCTTGTGGATCCGCTGTCTGGGGGGGGGGGGGGGGGGGGGGGGGTAGTTATTTACCTACTTTACTTGTTGTCTTCTAAAATGTTAATTTCTTGATGGGGGGAGAGGGGAGCTCTGTATTGGGATATTTATTTTGTAGTCGTGATTGGGTAGGTTCACTGTTTGAAGTATGGTAGTTTACTGTTTAAGACGGAAACAGACTTAACTAATATGATTGACATTTATCTAAGTTTGCACTGGCCTTTTGGGCATGTACAGGGAGCTGTATATGGCGCAGTATGCATTATGTGTGCTGTGTTGTATATGGTTTCCTGATCATACATAACTGTGTTTTATGTAAATACTTATGTATACAGACTTTTCTTTTCTTTCCTTTTTTTCCCCCTTCTAATTAGTAATTGTGGTTTGTATGCATGGATGCATGGGGGGGCTGTATGTGGCGCAGTATGCATTAACACTGTGTGTGCTTTGCTGCATATGGCCCCCCGGATGTGCTTTTAATTTCTATTTCTAACTACATATGTAAGTGCATATATTTTTTATATCATATACACTGATTTCCTTTTTTATTTATTTTTATTATTAATATTATATTAGTGCCTTGTCGTGGTGACAGCCTTATTTCCACTTATCTGTCACAAGTGTTTGGTTATTTGCATTAACGTGGCTTATAGGGCTTTATCACATTCTAAGTGGGCCTAATGCTGGACTGATTATTATTATTACAGTTGTTATAGTCCCCTCAATTTTTTTTTTTCCCTTTATTCTTTTCTTTCTTCTCTCCCCCTTCTTTACTAGAAATGTTAACATACCATTCTCATTTATTTAAGTGATATGAAGTGGGGAGATTGATCATAATTTGAGCTGATGGAATGTTTGAGAGCTATTCAGCCACAAGAAGGCACTTTTTTTGTTGTTGTTGTTTTTACTTTGGTGATCTGTTATATATTTACATAACCACCAGAGGGCAATGTATGGTTACTTTTGGGCAGTTACTTGTTTGCACTCTCTGACAGAGTGAAATGAAGGTTGACTAATAGGTTGATGGGGTGGGGAACTGTTTTTGTGCACTCTGATGCTAATGGGGTTTTCCCCCTCAAGCTTCAATGTTATGTGTTTTTTTATGTTCGTTTGATGTTGCTTTTTCCTTTCTGTTCCTTTTGGGGTTGTTTTGTTTTTCTGTTGGGAAGGTTTGTTGTGAGGGACCAACTAGGAAATTCTAAAATGTTCTACTGTGCTTGCTGTGCGTATGGTTTGAACCACAATTATGACAGAATATAAATTTCTAAGTTTCAATGTAAGGGGAGCGAATATACCGCATAAGCGAACCAGCATTTTGGGGGTTTTGCGATCTAAATCAATTGACTTTGCATTTATACAGGAGTCTCATCTTTTAAAAGAGCATTCCAACCGATTGGCTAATAAACATTATCGTGTTTTAGCCTTTTCAGCTGCTTCTTCCAAAACCAAGGGAGTAGCCATATTGGCTAGACGTAACCTTAGGTTGGATTTTTTGGGTGATTGGTCTGACAGTGACGGGAGGATAGCTGTTGCTAAAATCCGCTTGGAGGGTAAAATGCTAGCACTAGTCTCTGTGTATGCTCCAAATGTTTTAGACAAAGAGTTTTACAAATTACTAACTAAAACCTTATTGGAACTGACGGATTTCAAAATCATTGTTGGTGCTGACTTCAATGCAACATGGCAACATAACCTAGATAGATCCACTGGGGTAGAAAGCAGAGAACAAGCACTAGCGTCTGCAGAACTACGTGCTTGGGCAAACTCAACTGGCTTACTCGACATCTGGCGTTTAATGAACCCAACGGTTAGAGATTTTTCTTTTCTGTCGGGTAGGCATGCTTCATTCTCTAGGATCGATTACGTTTTTGCCCCTGTTAGCTTGTTTCATAAAATTGCCAAGGTAGAGTTGCTCCCAATGTCACTCTCGGATCACAAGGCGGTGCTGTGTGTTGCTTCACTGAAACAGGTTATAGATAGAGCTCCTAGATGGCGGTTTAACACCACACTGCTGCGCGATGCGGCATTTGTAGCTCAGTTTCAAACTGGTTTGCGTGAATTTATAAATATCAATACAGGCTCAGTTGAGGATCCCAGAATTCTTTGGGATGCAATTAAAGGCTTTATCAGGAGTAATACAACCCTCTATGCGTCCACTCAGAGAAAATTAAGGTCAGCCAAACTGGTGGAATTGGAATCTCGGTTTTCTACTTTGGATAATTCTCTCCAAAATAACTTTGATGTTAGTACAGCAACTCAGAGGGAGCTAGTTAAGAAAGAAATTAACTCCATTCTCAAGCGCCGCTCAGAATTTCAAATGAAACGCACAAGGCAAAACTACTATTTTAATAGTGCAAGACCCAGTCACTTACTGGCTTTACGTCTTAGATCCAATGAGCATTTTGCTGATATTGTTAGTGTCAAATCAACAACGGGAGCCATGGTTACAGAACCCAAAGAGGTCAATGCCACGTTTCGTGCTTTTTATGATGAGCTCTACACCTCCGAGGTCATTCACGATGATGCAGTATGCAATAATTTTTTATCCAACATACAGTTACCAACCCTTAGCGAGGCGGATGCGGAAGCCTTAGATAGACCGCTCCATCTGGCGGAATTACAGGAAGCTGTGCTCGCAATGCGTAGGGGCAAGTCGCCTGGTTTGGATGGGATACCCCCTGAACTTTATGCCATCTTTTGGGAAGATCTAGGTCAGCTGATGCTAGACATGTTTCGATATGCAATTGAAAGTGGCTCTTTCTCCAGGGATGTGAATGTAGCTATTATATCATTATTGTTGAAGAAGAACAAGGATCCCACAGATTGCGCAAGCTATAGACCGCTTTCACTTTTGAATTCTGATCTAAAAGTTTTTGCTAAGGTGCTTGCGCGTCGCTTGCAGGGTTTTATGACCACCTTAGTACACTGTGATCAGACAGGTTTCATAGGAACTAGACTAGCCTCTGATAATGCTAGACGACTATTGCATATCATCGATAGGGCTAAGGAGCTGAGGACCCCCGCCGCAGTGTTGTCGCTCGATGCGTTGAAGGCATTTGATCGTCTGGAATGGTCTTACCTGTGGGCTGTACTAGATAAAATGGGATTTGGTGCTTCATTCATACATTTTGTTAAAGTACTTTATTCTAATCCGTCAGCGATGGTCCTAACCGGTAAGATCTGTTCGCCGCTATTCACGATTGGCAGATCTTCGAGGCAGGGTTGTCCCCTTAGTCCTCTCCTTTTCGCACTTTCACTCGAACCCTTGGCTCAGACAGTGCGTCAGTCTGCAGATATTACTCCTGTTTCGATTAACAACACACAGCATCGCATTTCCCTATATGCTGACGATATTCTACTGTTCATTGAGAATGCACCACAGTCAATTACTCACGTCCTTCAAATCTTTGATCAGTTCAGTTCCATTTCCGGCTACAAAATTAATTGGACGAAGTCAGCCCTTCTACCTCTAAATGATCAGATGAGATCTGCTATCCTGCCGCCCATAATCCCAGTAGTAAGCCAATTCAAATATCTTGGCATAGATATTTTCCCCTCTCTTCAGGCTATTGTTAAGAACAACTATGGTGACACTCTAAATAAGATTTGTCTTGATTTAGATAGATGGTCATCTTTGCCCAACTCTCTCCAAGCTCGAGTTTCAATCATAAAGATGAATGTTCTTCCTAGGGTTAACTTTGTAAGCTCTATGCTCCCTTTGCCACCACCGCCGCAATACTGGAATAAGCTTCACTCTTCGATATCTAAGTTTGTGTGGAAAGGGAAACGCCCTCGTCTTAAACTTTCTCTATTACAACGTGCTAGAGATGATGGCGGCCTTTCATTGCCCAACTTTAAATTTTATTATTGGGCCTTCACGCTCCGCCCCCTTTTAAATTGGTTTAACCCAGCAAATAAGGTTTCTTGGAGAGAGCTTGAGGAGAGTTTAGTGCAGCCTGTTGAATTGAGAGATCTTATCTATTCAAACATAACTACACATCAATGCAAAGTTCGCTTTGGACCTATCATTTCTCATTTAGTGGCAGTATGGAGAGCAGCTGAAAAGATGTGTAAGATTGATTGTAAATGGAACTTATTTTCCCCAGTGTTCAATAATCAAAGACTTTTAATCGAGGATCGCCCCATTCGCTTTCCAAGGTGGAGGGCTAAGGGGATTCGTACATTAGGGGACTTATTTGATAGAAATGGTTTACGACCTTTTCGAGATTTGTGTGACATCTTCAATCTGCCTGGAAATACCCTTTTTTTCTACTTCCAACTGAGAACGTCCATGAGGACCTATGGGGTCCCATGGCAAGCTCCCCTTAGATTGCACCCCTTCCATGAGTTTATCTGTGATGGTAACAGAACAAGAGGTTTGGTTTCCACCCTCTATGGTTTTTTATTAGACTGTAGTTATGGGCCCCTATCTGTTGATACTGTTTGGAGGAATGATGTACCAAATTTGGACCCTGACTTTTGTTGGGACACAGTGTGGTCTAACATTAGGCTATCTTCTAGAAATCCAGACCATCAACAAATTCATTTAAATTTTGTTCATCGGACTTATTTAACTCCCCGCAGACTATGTGCTATGAGGATTTTGAATAATCCCAACTGCACTCTCTGCGCCTCAAATAGTATTGGTACCTTCCTTCACATGGTTTGGGAATGCCCAAATGTGTCGTCATTCTGGAATATGGTTGCCTCAAAACTTTCAACTATTTTTAGTATTAATATCATATCTTCTCCTTCTTTATTTTTATTAAATGACGTCTCACAGTTGCAACTAAACAATATACGCAAGCGCATCTTCTTTGCTGGATTAACGGCGGCGAAGAAGATGGTAGCTACGCGGTGGAAACCTCCTCATACGTTAACGTTTCGCCAGTGGGCCTTAACCTTTCTAGATATAGTATATTTAGAGCAGTCGATAGCAAGGTTACACGGAGCAAAAGAAGAAAACATTAATATGTGGTCGGACATTGCAGATAAGCTTAAGGCTATGATTCAAGAAATCACTATATAGTGGTAACAGCCTAGCACAGGCATGCACTATTGTACATTCCGTGTTGGTCCGGGGAAAGGGGGTGGGTGGGTTTTCTTTTCCTTTTCTTGTTTTGCTATTGTTTGTGTTTGTCTGTTAATTGCATTTTTCTTTTGATTAATGTTTTACTTTTTCTTGTTCTATTCATATGTATGTCTCTAATTTCATGTTATGGAAAATAAAAATAATTGATAACAAAAAAACTAATTGATAATACTTACAGCTTGGTTGTCACGTTTTGTACAAAAATAATCTTTTTAAGTTAAAAGGTGAGGGCTAGAGATTAGATTTCATATCAGCATGGTTATGGTTAGTGTATTTTTGGGAGGATTTAATTCTCTGCTAGCTTCTTCTGCACCAACTATACTTTTTATGGTTAGATCTGTTTTGTAGTCATTTTTGTCAGTTTTACTACCAATAAAGTTGCTGCTCTATGACTACCTACAGTATAGGGCGGTAAAGGTTCTTTGTACAACAGGAAAAAGGTGATCTAACCCAGAGAGAGAATGGTGACGTAGGCCGGACGGTCTGAGCGAAGCAGAGTGTGTTCCCTGGCTTTGTTGAGAGACATCTCCTTGTCAAACACCCCTTTAACAGGCCCCACCACCGACTCAAAGCCGTGCATCCGGAACGTGAAGGCTTTGTGTGGCTGATCGTACCTCTGTTGCTCCTAATAGACAACACAATGGAGGAGAGCCAGAAAGAGAGAGTATACACGATGTCAGGAATACTGTCCTCGACTAAATACATTCTTAGTCGGCTAATAGACACAGGAATTTGATGAGTTCACTTAAACATCAAATGTGTAAAATCATGTTTGCTGTATACAATCACGCTGAGCCTTTTCAGGTTGGTGAGGTTGAGAGCTGAACATTCTAAGGTTGATTTCACAATGGCTACTGGTTGTTGGTATATAGTCCGGTAAAATATAATATATCTGTAGTTTACAAGAGATGTACTCAATATTTTTAAAGAAACAATTCATTCAGCAAGTAAAAAAGCATGAAAAACAAACAACCGACTAACAAAGTCTTGATCTACTAAAACCAAATCAACCGATGAATCTATTATGCGACTACGAGGGGACAGCCCTGGAAGAGGTGCTACGTTACCCAACAGCAGTATGGTTACTTAGTTTTACACTAAACTGTATTTGTCATGTACTGTAATTAGTAGGGGTCAGTACCACTATGTCTGAACAAATCAAGAAAATTTTAAATTAAATAAGTATATAGATTGTAATGAAAACTTTCTAGATGGGACCGAAAACTAACCTGGATTTGAAAGACGTGTCTCTCATCTCCAGTGCTGGGTCTCACTACGTAGTCAGTCCAACTGCTTTATTAGACAAACATAACACATATTATGACAAACATTGACACTGAATGTAATACTACAGAGTAACTACAAAAAGACACTGTTTTCTACTGGTTTGTACATTACAAGTGTATAAACTTGCTGTGTACACACAACAAAATTGTCAGTGTTAATCCATCCATTTGTACATTCTCAGAGTAAAATGAACACAGTAAGAGTGTGTATTCCAAGGTCAAGTAAAGTGAATTTATAGATGACTCTTACACTCTGGGTGAGGGGGAAGTTATCTCCGACAGTTCTTCACTTTCCGTCTGTGGAAGACATTAAAATAGAGAGTTGTTTGGATAACAATTACAGTCATTAATGAAATATTTTATTTTGAAATGGCAATAAGTCACACATGCATTTTCATTTCTGAGGAACATTATATACAGTGTATACTGTACTATGTTAACACACAAGTGAAAATGAAACCGACGAAACCATGAACAGCATACTGGGCAACGTTTTTTTTTTTTCCTTTTTCTACATTATCAGCTAATAATGGCGTTGTCCAATATTCTTTGTGTTGTTGGATGCTCAGTTACAATGCTTTCAACTGTTACACAATGTTCAGTGTAAGCATTAGGGTTAGAATTCCCATCCGTCATACCTTGATAACCAGATCTTTGGAGTCCAGCCACAGCTGACACAATGCATTAAGATCCTTCTCTGAGTCCAGACTGGGACCTGCAGGATGTAAGAACGTTTCATTTTACAAAATGAGAAAACCACTCCAAACATTTAGGTCAACACACCTGTTGTACAGCAAAGCCTCTTAAAGCTACAATAGCATGTCCCAGGATTCGAACCCAGTTCTCCTGCACGAGCAACAACATTTCTACTGCTAAGATGGAAAGCCCGCTTGGGCAGGGGAGATATTCATCTTTGAGCTTCATGCAATAACTCTTGACAACCATTATTTTTCCTACCCAACCACAGGGTCTGAAAGTCTCACTAGAAGAGCAGGGAGACCCCCTCCAAGCCCAACCACTGCAGTTGTATTAGTGTTATTGTATTACCATAGTCTACCATGAAGATAAAAAATCACACTCATGTGAACTGAGCGGTAGAGGCTGCGCAACGCCGCCTCCGCGCGTGTGTGCGTGCGGGTGTGTGTGGCGCGTGTGCTGTATGCGCGTGCGTGTGTGTGTGTGCGTGCGTGCGTGTGTGTGCGTGCATGTGTGTGTGACTCAACAGAACCACTGTGGTCACCAGCGGTATTCATGCTACGGACAAAGCCACACACATAACCACATAGCTACACACAGACAAAGCTACTCTGGAAGAGCGGTTGACCACTGCTCAAAAAATGAATAACGTAGTCACTAAAAAGGTTATACTGTAAGTCTAAGTTATTGAAAAATAAAACCTTCTTGATTTTTGAAGGTTATGAAGTGCAGCTCACAACTCATGTTTGATGCTCTGAGATGTATTTTGGACAGTTGCTGCAAAACCTCTTACCTATCCACTTCCACTGCTGAGACTGGTCCCCGAACTCCACATACGGAGCGAACCCGGTGGGGAGAGCCATCATACCGTCTGAACCACAAACACACAGAGTGAAAGCAATGAATAAGTACACAAGAACTGTGAACCCACATCAATGTGGTGTGAGGTCAAAGTGTGACCACACCCCTTTCTAATGAAGGGTTAAGTTAAAAGTATCAATACTGCAATGCAAAAGTACTCTGTTACATGTAAAGGTCTGGAATTCTACTTGAGTAAAAGTACAAAAGTATTGACATCAAAATGTACTTAAGGTACTAAAAGTAAAAGTGCTACATATGCAGAATGTCTAAAATGTGCAAACATTTTCTTTTTTAAATAGCCGATCTACAAGCTCACAACGCGCCACATCGTGATGCGTCGTGAGCTTGTAGATCGGTTATTTTCAAATGACCGAAATAGGACTGAGGTGGTAAATGTATGTTTTGTAATAAGAATCAAATAACAAAAAAGTAACTAGTAACTAAAGTTTTCAAATAAATGAAGTGGGTTAAAAGTACAATATGTAGATCCAAGATGTAGTGGAGTAGAAGTAAAAGTATTGGAAATACTCAAGTGAAGTACAAATACCTCAAAAGTGTACCTAAGTACAGTACTTAAGTAGATGTACCAGACCGTGGAAGAGACTGTGGAATCACACAACTCACCTTTAGCTTCACCTGCAAGGAACTGCAGGGCTGGCAGTACCATCTCTGACCAGCAGGAGGCGGATGAGAACCAGGGGTTGAGTGAACTGGCCGGAGAGGACTGCCATACTTGAACTCTCTCCTCTAACTGGGGACACAGTTCAAAGGTCATCAGTGTGTGGCCTTAACCTACTGTGAGCTATGACACGCCAAGCATGACAGCAACACCCATATTTACTGGCCCCTCTGGGAAGGGGAAATAACTTTTCTACATTCATGGGAGGTGCTTTTAGAGGTTAAGTGTCTGGCTTAGTGACATGTAGACTGTTCGAGCCAAGGGTCAAACTAGTGACCTCCCAGAAGGCCTGAGGAGCTAATGAGTGCTACTAAAATGTCACTAGCACTGTGGTTCTCACACATGTCCACAACAATGACCCCCAAAATGTACAGATCTTAATCGAAAAATTTGAATATTGTGTGAAAAAGCATTGCAGATGCCATAGCACCCCAAATCATAACTGGCTTCAGAAACTTCCCACTGGACTTCAAGCAACTCTGACTTCAGAAGGTTGACATTTCTCTATTATAAATCCTTGTTTTGAGTGGTCTCATGTAATATTGTAATATTTTGAAATATGGACTTTTCATATTCATGAGATGCATGCCATAGAAATTCAAGATTTTAACAAAGAAAAGGTTTGGAATAATTCACTGAATGTCCAATGTATCTAGAATATATGAAAGTTTCAAGAAAATGTACTTTTACACAATATTCTAATTTTTCAAGAAGGATCTGTATGTGTTTGGCTGTGGACCCCCATTTGAAAATGGGTTACCATGAGAAGATTTTGCAATATACAGTATTTACAAAAACATGCATCGTGACACATCGAGAGCAATGCACGTTTTTCGACTATTTTCGAGTAGCTGAAAACAGCTGAAATAAAATAGGGCTGTAGTATTTAAGCTGCTCCTCATTTTGCTGAGGACATCTGAAACCCCCCACAGAGCCCACTTTGAGAACCAGTGCACTAGTAGGAATTATAAACATAATTTGAGCAGGCAGATTGCTTGGCTGAAACGTGCATTGGTTAATACCATTGAAGTGCTAGCCAGGATTTCTGCTTTCAAGAGGCTCTCCAACAAGTTGAAGAAACTGATAGCGATCTCCTCCACAGCAGCAGGGCTGTTCTGAGACTCATCCATCACCCTGTCATGACACAGAAATAACACAAAAAAAAGGTTGTTATTAAAATGAACACACAAAAAGTGTCAAGAAGTTCCTCACCGGTATTATAGCTTTTATATCATACTGAAATACAGAATCGTGTTCTTTAAGGCAATATGCATGCAGAAGCTCCCTCATTGGCACAGGGACCACTAAACCCTCCCTGGCTGCGCTTTATGGGAACTCTAACCCGAGCCCCACAGTAAAATCACATGTTTTGTACAAGGATGACTTTTTATGGAAGGCCAGAAAGCATTATTTTATGCTTTCACTTTAAAAAAAATAGCAGATATACAAGCTCACAGCGCGGCACCAAGTGCCGCGTGTCTTCTAAATCCTTCTAGTGTTTTTGAAAAACTAATGTTTCTATCATCAGTGGTTCTCAAACATTTCCATGTCAAGGACCCCCCAAATGATATGTATTTGGCCACGGACCCCCATCTCAAAATATTTAGTTCCAGGGTTCCCCAGAAGCAAGATTTGAGTTGCAAATGTCCTATTTAAAAAAATACAAACAGTATATTCAAAGATTTGCACACATTTTCACGACTTTTCAAAAATAGCAGATCTACAAGCTCGCAAGCGTGGCACTCGGTGCCACGCTGTGAGCTTGTAGATCTGCTATTTTTCAATAGATAAAGTATTAAATAATTCCAGGCCTAAATGGTCAATTAGACCAATCCCAGTTGGATTATGTATGACCACATGGACATGTGTACAATACACTCACTCCTCCTTGATGTTGGCCAGTGGAGTGGACGGGGCGTCCGGGGGAGCAGGGATGAGGGGGGTCTCTGAAGACCCCAGTGGTTCACAGGGATCCTCAGCTTCCACTTTAATGGTCCTCATCTTCTTCTTTCTCCTCTCCTCTTTCATCCTCTTCTTAGGCAGCGCCAGATCAAACAGGGCTGGACGGTGAAAAAGGTCGAGACATTAAATGAGCGTTTTAACACACAAAAAGGAAACCCCAGAGAGATGTGAAAATGCAAGGGAAAGCAAGCCAAAAAAAAGCAATTAGCGCATTTTTAAAAATAAATGTAAGGTAATTTACTCACTCATAGCAGAGCCTTTCCGGCCAATATTTACTCTTGAAATCATGTCCCCAAGTTGGATATCAGACGTCATCAGGTCTGGATGGTCCTAAGGGAGCAGCGTGGCAAGTTTCTCAATACTAAAATATATCAGTGAAGTTGTGCTGTGCATGATCCTAAATGATAGGAATCAACTCTCATTAAAAAGAAAAAAAAAATGAAGGAGGCCACTTACTGGCTGTCTCTTCCTCTTTTCCTTGTGATTCTGCAGCATAGTTTTCAAGTCACGCTCTCCGAGTTCTATCCTGTCTGGAAAGGGAGAACAGAAAAAGATGCATGTCTTCAACCAATGCCTTCCACTGAGCTGCAGTATGACGACAAGCATCATGTAGAGGTGACTGACCAGTAGTCTTCATGTCCTGGGTACAGAGGCTGGGGTGAACCCTGAGAGAGATGGTGGCTGTGGGGGATGACGGTGACGGTGGGGCTGGAGGCCATGACGAAGAGTCTGAAAATTACACGCAAAAAATCAAACCCTACTGTTTGAAATGAAAGGAGGAACTTCACAGATTTTCAACCAAAACCGCATTGTTCTGTTATGAGGAGAACAATAATATTGTGCAACAAAAGTAATACCCTATGTCTGTTGCAAAAATGTTGTAAATGTTGCAAAATTATGTTTATCGTCCTCACATCATTCTTTTTTTTTTTTTTATTATTTAGGTTGAACATTGGTGACTCCTTTAATGTACTTCAGTTTTTTTTTTTTACTGTGTGGCTTTCTGTCTAGAAGAGAAACCGATCTGTGTCCAGAGTTGTTTTTCACACATACTCACATTCAAACTCTATGTTTTATACATTTTGAAATATTTAACCTTCTTTTTTGAGCGGTGCTAACCTTTGCTTTGTGTGTAGGAGCACGGAATGTAGGAGCACAGAATGAGCACGGAACTCCATGTATGAAGATAACTAACATCACGGACAGGATCGGCCGTACAAGGAGATATGCATGTGTGACTTGTTTGAAATCATGCGCACAGGTGCGATTTTATAATGAAAGTCAATGTCATAGTATAGATACCGGTATGTCATAAGCGACTGACGTCATAGCCAACTGATTCCACAGACTGTCCACATGTCCAAGATTCAAATTGCAGCCACAACGTTCCCACATGGATCCCAAAAAAGGTGATTCGATTTATTTTATTTACCATTCAGTGTGCAGAAAATCTAATTTGATGAGATTGAAACACCAGTGGTTCCCAAACTTTTTAGCTCAAGACCCAAAAGAGAAATTAGATGTTTGGACCCAAACTAGTGAAAACAGCAGATCTACAAGCTCACAACGTGTCGCTTCACACCGCTTTAATTCTTGATTTCTTTTGCTTTTTTTGGGATGTTTTTTGAAATTATTAATTAAAAGAAAATGTAGGAAACAAAATGGGATCCCTAAAATCTGTCTGCGACCCACAAAAATCGGTCCCGATCCAGTGCTTGGGAAGCAGTGTGTTATACACAGTTTCATAGAAATATGTACAGACATTATTTAAAGGAGCTATAGTCAACTTTTTCATTGTAGGGCCGACACTTTGTTTACATCCTAGTCTATAGACTGGAATGTAAACAAGGTATCGGTCTGACAATGGCCAAAATTATTATTTTATCATTATTTTACGCTTTTTGTGGTCATTTTTGAATAGAAACACATATATGAAGCTGATTTTTTTATAAAATATTTTCGAAACATTAATTTTATTTTAGCCTCCGTTTTTCAAGAAAAAGTTGACTATAGCTCCTTTAAGTAAAAGGAGCAGAATGTAAAGCAGAGGAGCTCACCATCGTCGTCAGATGAAACATTACTGTCCCCACACTCCATTTTGACTTCTCTCAGTATCCTACTCGTTCTTCTCCTTACTCGCGGTTCCTGCATCTCAGCGCGAGTCCGAGTTGGCAATTTACGTTTCAGAGGAGCATCCAGTCCATTCTGAACTGCTACCTCCAACAGCTCCTGCAATGTAAAGACATTACAAGATCAAGTAAAGATCTATTACAGTGCACAGATCTTGACGTTTGATATTTATTTTAATTGTATGCACAAATTAATTGTACATAGTGAAATCCTGAGTGTTCATTTGACTCAAGAGTGTACAAATTGACTCAACGTACACATATTTGTACACTAGTACAGTTTAATGAACACTGATAGTTCATGTTTCTGCTAAGCTGCGGAGGCGCAAAACAGCTTCTCCAGCCTCTAACCGGAAACATATATACTTTATTACGTCCCTTTCATTTGGAGAACCACGTCGACTGGAACGGATAAAGACTTTTAGTTAAATAAAATGCAATACAAGCCAGTGGTGGGTTGTCCCTTTTCATTAAGCCCACCGTTTTAGTCCTTTTAGCAGAAGCAGTACCGATTCTGCTACTTTGTGTCAAACTTGCACTCCCATTAATTACACAGTCGATAAACATGACATTTTTTTTTACATTTCTTTTTAATTGGTGTACTACTGTATGAGCAATGGAAAAATGACTACAGGCAATGGCCTACCGCACTGAGTAAAGTGAAGGCGGTACAGTCACCGTACCTTTCTGGAGACAAGGATCTGCTTCAGCAGTCTGTGGTAATACTGCTGCAGTGAATACAACTGGCGTTTCTTCTGGGACTTAGTACACAGCTGTCTGTACTTGACCACCTCCGGGTTGAAGTGGCCATCTGAGTTGAAAAGAAAAGATGGGTTAAATCAAGGCATGCATGCTGTAAATATGCAATCTTAACCTCTATTTTGTACGAGCTCACAACATTTCGATTCGCGGCACGTTGTGAGCTTGTATACTGGCTATTTTTAAATTATTTTCAAAACAACACAAGATTTCGAACATTTACACCATGACCAAGGGTGGAAACAGTTGCTTTATTTGTATAATTATGATGGGATGATATTAACACTGCTGTGCTGCATATTATGAATACATGACAAGAGGATAATAGAGCAGCAAAGAGACCTCTGAATAGCTTTTGTGCAAGGTGGAGGGGATTTCCGAAGGCAAAGTTCTTGTCGTTGAACAGGTCGCTGACGGTAGAGTTCTGTTCAGCGACGTTGTTGTCGGGAAACTGTGGCAGGAACTGACGAAGGTGCTGCCTCTGGGCCTCGGACAGCGCTTCAGTCCACATGCTTTCACTTAGCACCGAGAAGAAGATTTCAGGCTGATGGCAACAGAAGCAAGCAGATGTTACTATTTAACCACCGATTATAGGTAACCAAAGCGAGATCCTAAATCTGACAGGAACCAGGGGTGACCGTGATAGCGCCTTCTCGGTGGCCGCCCCCTCCCTCCCTATGGAAAAGCTCACTCCCAGTTCACACCAAAACCATACTCGAAACCCACCTTTTCACACTCGCATTTCCTACCTTTAAACCTGCATTTTGGTCTGAATCAGTTGTTCTAAAACTTTACAATGACAAGGTCTCCACTTAACTCTGACAGTTTACAAATGAAACCAAGGGTCCCATTTGGTTTCATTTGTATATGGTCAGAGTTGCATACTTGTAAGGGTCAATTTAGACCTCCCAAAAGGAACCCGGAGAGTCCCTGGACCCCACTTTGAGGACCACTGGTCTAAATGGTCTGTTGCTCCTTTCTCCTTTAGTTTGTTACCTTGTAGGTGGTTTTACTGTTAAGTAACTTGAAGAATAACCATAAAAAACAACATGAAAAAGAATTGTGATAAGATTGTGTTTCGTGATACAGCTTGGAAAAATATTGTGATATTGTGATGTATTTTTCCATATCGCCCACCACTAGCCTAATCACAATATCCTATGGTTTTTAACCTTAAAATGTCGATAATAAAGTCGTTTTTTATTCTGTTTCTGTAAAGCGACTTTGAACATGATCAACATCTACAGTATGTAAGGACTCACAACAAGTATTATTTTGACTGTGGTGGTGAAAACTTGGACAATTTAGTAGGGAATGTTGAAAACCAGGACATTTTAGTGTTTTAGAGATATTTGTCGGGACTCCCAGCTTGAAACAAGGACAATCCCGGCCAAACAGGGACGTCTGGTCACCATTGGGGATGGGACGATCATCACTATTATCGTTCATTGTGATAAAAAACACTCACGATAATCGTATCGTGGTGGAGACTTAATTTATCGTGAAATCGTCCTCTGTCATGCACTGGGATCAATTCACCTTTTATTTGCAGAGCTGCATATCCACTACCACTTAAACCCTCTATGATCTATCATTGGTAAAACAGACCTGTAAATAACGTACTTTTCTTCACTCTCTACCAAATCTCTTTGCCAAAAAATAGACAATCTACAAGCTCACAAACGCGTCGCGTCGTGAGCTTGTAGATCAACTATTTTTTGGTAAATGTTTTGCCCTAGGATAATGGATGTTGGGGATGTTTTGATTATCGCGATAATATCGGAAATCGCGATTTCTTTGGTCACAATAATCGTGATATGAAATGTTCATATCGTCCCATCCCCTAGTCCCAGGTTGAAACAAGGACAATCCTGGCCAAACAGGGACGTCTGGTCACTATAGCCTTTTAACTCACATCCTCCAGCAGGTCCTCTGGCAGGCTCACTCGACAGTCACCCAACATGCAGTCCTCTGTTATCTGCCCTTCGTTTCCCCCCCGTGGATCAAGGGAGTCCGTCAGCATGTGGGCGAGGGCTTCCATCGCTTCCTCTTTGTTATATCAACCTAAGGAGATGTGGTGTTATTATTACACAGTTTTATTTCAAGGATAACTCAAGGAGATGAGATTATTATTGTTATTGATAAAAACAACAACAATCTAAATAAAATTTTATTGCATGATTTCGTTGCTTTGGTCTGTCATTTTGGTCCAGAATTAGACCAAATGGAATTGACTGCATTAAATCTGTCCTCAATCCGTAAACTAATACAACCCTTTTGTTATTGATGATGATATCCTAAAGTACTGTGTTCTATCCGTCTGTCTTGCAATGTTATATTAGCCATAAATCATAACTCTTGTAGAGTGCTTTCATTTTGGGACGTTTTGAGAGAAAACGTCCCAAAATAAAAGCACTACAAGAGTTATGAGTTATGGCTAAATTAATGTTATATCATATATGAGATACATAAAGTGGTTCCTGTTTAAATAAGCCGAAAAGTTTACTAGATTATCCTTTTAGTTGACCTTGTAGCAGGTTTGTACTGTCTGTCATGAAACTGTACTTTTAAGTTTTTCCTATGCAACCTTCTAATAAATTCTTCAATCAATTAATCAAACACATCGACATTGAGTCACGGCAATTGAGATACAAGAGATCCGACAACTACAGCTTTGCACCACACATTCAGCATTTCAGCCCAGTTAATAGGTAGATATATATTATTCTAGGTTTGCTAGCAGTTCAGTAATACATTAACTGCTAATAATAGGTAGCTAGCATTAGCAATAGCATAGCAAGGTATTTAACAAAACAACAACTAATGTAGCATTGTTTAGAGAGAGCTAACAAAGAGCTCTTTACTTTCGTGGCAGTGTACATATAGCTGTAAAATACGCATTTTGCATAAAGAGTAACAATAGTATTAAAGGCGGGTGGATGTATTAATTTACCTGAAAGTGTTGTCTTCTTGTACCATAAGGATTGTGGTGAATACAAATATTTGGGGAAAAGGTCGGAATGATTTGACAGATGGACCGTTCTCTTCTTCCGGTGAGGTAAGCAGGCACGTGGGAGCGCCCTCTACAGGTTCAAAACGTCATGGTCGGAATCTCAAAGTGGGATACATACAAGCAGTGTTTCTGAAACTCTGACAGTGTACAAATGGAACCAAATGAACACCCTAAAGGGTTCATTTGGTTCCATTTGTACACTGTCAGAGTTACAGACTTGTATGGGTCAATTTAGACCCCCATAAAGCAACCCACAGGGTCCCTAAACTTCGAGAACCACTGCATACAAGGAAGATACAACAACTCTCCGTCGGGGACCCCCGCCCCCCGGAGGTCCTTTAGAAAGTTCCAGGCCCAGGGGATCCCCGACTCCCCGGCTGAGGGAACGAAATTGACTGGTAACACTATAATATTTAGTGTAGGGCTGTATGGACCAGAGCTAGGGTCAAATAATGTAGACCCCTCTAAAAGGAAGCCATTCCACAGATTCCTTGGAATCCACTTTGTCTTTGTGAATCATTGATTTAGTTAGTGTGATTTAGGGGAGTCATAGTAGCCTAGCTAGACCACTAGACAATTTAGAAAAGGTTATTTAACATGTTTTGGTGAAAAGGTAAATTATTTTTTACTTTGAATGACCTCATGACTGCCCTCCTGTGGGCAGTCATGGGAACGGGAGCAAGCAAGCAACATGTCTGTCTGTCTGTCTGTCTGTCTGTCTGTCTGTCTGTCTGTCTGTCTGTCTGTCTGTTCATTCATACTGATACTGTAGTAGTGGGATTTTATAGCCAGCCTACTACTAGTCTATTTGACAGTGCAATCCAACCAATGGCCTTTTAAAGTAGTGAAGGTTACTTTGGGTCCACTCAGTCACCAGGACTAGATAGTAGGCGACAGAGCAGAGCTCTGCAGAATTCTGTAGTTTCATATTAAACATCCACTCAAGACATACAGTAAATAGACCATTTCCCATTGATTATTAACATAACCAAGAACATTTCACATGTTGGTTACGTCTCAATTGCTATCTTGGTTGCTTGGTGGCTCAAACAATTTGGGCACAGATGTATATAATATAAGGATATTCTAATAAAGTGAGGGACCTGAGGGGGCCGTGTTTTTTCAATTCTTTTTTTTTTTAATTTTTGTTTTTAGCCTATTGTTTGTGGGAAAAATGAAAAAAAGAAAAGAAAAAAGCAATTAAAAAGACACGGCCACTCACGTAGGCGATCAATATCAGTCACCAGAACCAAGGACGGCTGTTTTTGATTAATCTATCATGGTTAAAATTGAGTTTGAATTTACAATGGATGTGTAGCTATAGGAATGTGGCTTGGCTGATAAAAGGAATGTCTTATCTAAATACTGAATCAAGCAACTTAAAAACTGTCGGGGTGGGGAGCCTGCTGGCCTTCTGGTCCGGGCGCATACCACTTAAGCATTGCCACATAGGCATGGATGACTGCCGGCGGCGCCGGTTCGATTCCCGATAGATGACCTTTGCCGCATGTCACTCCCCGTCTCCCCCCATTTCCTGTCAGTCTAATGTCCTATCATTAAAGGCATAAAAGCCCAAAAACTAAATCTTAAAAAAGAAAACTGTCAGGGGTGCTCACAAAAGCCATAGAATGTTAAAATTACCTCAAACATGTTTGAAAGTGAAATATCCCTTTAACTTAAACATCAAAAATATATAATAAATTAATTGTAAAGAAATAAGAAACAAATAAACAATACGCATGATTTATTTTCAACATTCTCACAGACTGGGAATAAATACATTTTAAGCCAAATACTTGCAGTCTCTGGCTGTACTTCATGTAAAATTAAATAAGTTATTTTGTTTCAATAGAATACATCTGTTATTGGAACTATAGTTAAATGGCTTGATTAACAACAAAATACAGTGGACTGAAAATAATCCTGTAAATTAACCATTCCATATACAAATGTATTGTCTGACATTAAACTAAATCTGAGGATTAGTGTAATTGACAGGAGAGATGACCAGAGGAGCAGAGTTTGTACCATCCTTGTTAAAATGAGGACCAAAGTATGGATAGAGTTTCTCAGTGAAGGCGCAGCCAGCGAAAGAGTAGATGTGAACTCTGGCCACCACATCGTAAAAGGAGACCAGACCCTCCTCATAATCCACAAACACTCCCACTTTCTGGAGCTTCTCTCTCACAGGGAGGAAGACAGGAGTTTCAGCAAGAGCCTCATACTCACTTCCATTCCTCAACCATATAGTCCAATAACCTTTATTTGGGCACAGTGTGATTTTCGCTTTCCTGTTGATGGACTCTCTGGCGACTCCTAAATCCCAGTCTGTCTTCCCTTGAACCTGAACCTCATAGTAAAATCTTCCTGAGGAGAAACTTTGTTTTCCCAAGACAGAAGGACAAATGGAGAATCTATCTTTGTTGTCTGGGAGATTCTTCCGTATGTCCCCATGTTTCACTTGTTTTCCATCCTCAGACAGGATGAGTTTGCACTGTGCTGTATCAGGGTCCAGAGTGACATCCACTGCATATTGCTGGATCCTCCACAGCTCAGCAACACACAGCTCCTTCTCTATCTCTTTACTGAGTGTCTTTCCCAGCTGAGCCACTGCTCTCCTCGCAGTCCCCACATATGAAGAATGATTGACATCAACCTTTGTCCAATCCTTGGTGGACCGTGGAGGGATGTTGATGGATGGGAAGTTTTGGAGGAGGTACAGGTGGTCTTCAGTGTGTGAAAGCTGCTTCAGCTCAGAGCTTCTCGTCTTTAACCCAGCGATTTCCTGTTCCAAGTCTTTAATGAAGCATTCGGCCTGTTTCTCTGTTAAGTTCTGCTCCATTTGAATCACATCAACGAGCTCTGCCTGGCTTCTCTCAATACAGCTCATGAGAGCAGCGAAGACCTGCACGCCGTCCGCTGTCTCTCTGTCTGCAGCTTTCTTGCTGAGCTCTACACTTTGGTTGATGTCCTGAATCTTCCGTTGTCTCTCCTGGATCATCTGCTGTACTTCGTCATCTGTCTTTTCCAGCTCAGCCTTCTTCCCGTCATATTCCTCTTTCAGAGATACAAGTTGATGTAACTTGTGGTCTGACTCAGTGCAGAACTGACAAACACACACACGGTCAGTCTTACACAGTACAGCTCCAGAGGTCTGTCATGTTTCTTACACATCATGTCTTCCAGGTTCTTTACGGGGTCGATTAGGTTGTGTTGTTTTAGCGCTGTGACTCTCTGATGAAGCTCCAGGTGGATCTCACAGTAGGAGGCCAGACACACCAGACATGACTTCAGGGCCTTGAGCTTGGTCTCGGTACAGACGTCACAGCGGATTTCGTCTGGTTTAGCCGGTTCTTGGTATGCGTTGGTTTTAACTTTAACTTGAGCTGATACGTCTGGTTTAGCCGGTTCTTGGTATGCGTTGGTTTTAACTTTAACTTGAGCTGACTTTGTAACCTGAGCAACTATCTCAGACACGAAAGTATTGACTCTTAGCTCAGGTTTTCTGTAAAAAACCTCCATACAAATGGGACACTTACACACAACATTAGTTTCCCAGTAATGTGTGATACAGGTTTTGCAGTAGTTGTGTCCACATGGAGTCGTGACTGGATCAGTGAACACATCCAGACAAATAGAACACAGGAACTGCACTTCAGACAGGAGACTGCTGGCAGAGGCCATTTCTACACAGAGAGAATTAAAGTAAAAGTGTGAAACACTGAAAATACGCTGTAGTTGTTAATTGATACTTTTTCCATTCCAGAATCATAAAAGCAGGAATACTGTCTAGCCTACATAATAACTGCACTTACACATTAGTAAAGACATTGGAATTTAGAATTTTAAGGCTAGATTATTATAGTAGAATCCCACACAGCTCCCAATCGTGAAACTATGTTGTGACAGACCACTCAGGTAGTTTATTAAAAAAACAACAGCTAGCACTCAGATAAATTCTTCTATGCATTGAGGGCAGTGAATGTTAAGCTGAAAAATGTTTGTTTCACATTTCAGCTTTGCTTTACTCACCAAATGTTGTGAGTCTGTTGAAAGAACTGTTTGCGTAGTTGTAGCGCTAATATAGTTGTCATTTACTTTCGCTTTACTGTACAGGTTGTTGGGATGCTCCACCCTAAACGGTAGCTTGGAACGGTTAACCCTTCACAGGATTTATCTTTCTTTCCTTAAGGCCTTAGAAGTTTAGAACAATTTCTGACTGTTGTGAGAATGTATTAGACCTTGCTGTTTTACATGTTTTAAACAAACCTTTTAGGCTACAACAGATTTATACACAGAGATGTACAAACTGATAATGTATACTATAGAGAGATTATCAGAGGAGTTTTTGCCATCATTATTGTCCATCATTATCAGGAATAAAATATGGATTTGTCAGTGAAAGTACATCTAGTAACATCACACAGACCAGACAGGGGCTTTCTCTCCTTTTTGAGCGGTGGTCACACCGTCTCCATAGCGTGGCCGTGTGTGTATCCGTGCGTGTGTGTGTGTCTGTCTGCCTGTGTGTCTGTAGCCTCTGGTGTATGTAGCCTGAGTACCCTGGGTGACCAGAGAGGTGCTGTTGAGTATAGCCTGGCCTGTGCATCAACTGCAACACACACACACACACACACACACACACACACACACACACGCACCCCCCCCCCCCCCCCCCACTGCTCAGTTTTTTTAAGATAGTCTACTATCCGGAGTCGAATCTGTGACATGTTGGCAGGTTTTAAATCACAATGTGGAACACTTTTGGACATAAATGCATTTTTCACATAGATTATCTATAATTATTAATTATTATTAATAATGCATGTTAATAATAATGATGTTTGCTAATTAGTGGGGCTAGAGCTATTAGACATGACATTAACATTTTAAGCAAATTAACTCTTCCCACGCTTTGAACGTTAACGTTCGCCCCATTTTTTACAGAACCTCGATGCCAATACGGCGCTCGTTCGGTTCGTTCGTCTGATGACTGTATTAAGCTGATGAGGGGTCGCGCGGCCGTCTACTGTAAACACATTTTCCGCGGTGATGGTGTAAAAAATCCATTATGCGTTAGATCAACGGAGAACAATTCACTTCCTTGTTGATTTCCTCCGGCTGTAAGGCTCTATGGCCAGTGACTGGTCTTCTTCTTCTTCAACACATAACAGGCAAATTCACATTCATTCTCGCATGACGCCGCCCTCTGCTGCCTGGCAGACCAAAGTGCACTATTGCACAACCAAAAAAAATAAAAATAAATAAATAAATGTCTGTCTGTCTATCTACTATAACGTCGCCAAGGTAAGCCGCTTTTTGATGGCGCCAGACCCAATAAATAAATAAATAATCTGGCAGTAGGAGAGTTAATAGTAAAATGCAAAGTGTTTGTACAATTTTTCCTTTTTTGAATTGTTTTGAAAGCCTTGAAATGACATTCCCAAAATAGGAACGCTAGGTTGAAAACAACTGTGAAACATGTGCTAACATGCTTCTGACATCATTTTACATCTCTTCAGGATAGTACATTGTGTCAGGGCTCTGCATGTCTTACTTCAATAGATTAACATAGTCATCAATATTTCTGATTCTTTTACCTCCCACGACCCAGGCTGGCCAGAAGGAGACAAAGATCCACATTGGTTCCACGCAAATGATGCCATCGCTGTGGAGAGAGGGGCAGCAACAAGGTTAGGAGCAGCTCTGCTATTTTGTCACCCAATAATGACTGCCCAAAATAGGGACACTTCAAAAAAAAAAAGAAACGGATCAGAGTAGCAGTTAGCACTTGGGTCACCTTTTTGTAGTAGTTTTCAGGTGGAGAGAAACGTTTTGCTTGTTGCTTTTGTGTTGCACATCAACTTGCATTTTTGCTCTCTATGCACCATGAGCTTTTGTTGTGGCCGTGTGAAAACTCTAAGATCTTTGCAAAAAAGAGCTTATTATTTAAAATTAAAAGTAAAACATATTAATTGTTTTTACGTCTGGCTTCGTTTGTCCCTATGTCCTAAGTACGAACTTGTCTCTATGTCCGTAGTGCGAGACTGACGTCACACGAGACTAACGTCATAGAAAGTACGCAGAAACCGACATCGCCACAGCTGATGTTACGGACGGAACGGCCCATACAAGGAGATGTGCACGTGTGTCGTGTTTGATACCATGTACAGGTGCGATTTGTTTTGGTACTGCATGTGACGTGTACAGATACTGTAAAAATGTCTGCACAAATCGGCTTTGTTAGGCATGCATGGTTTGTGTGTGTGTGTGTGTGATGTCAGACCAGACCTGACATCACACACAGCATATATAAAGTGATGCAAAGGTTAACAGTCCTGTCTCTGGCAATTTGAGGGTCATATAAGTTCAGCATTAAGAGACGTAGAGAAGCTCTGAAGTCATTTATATTCCTACATACATCAAATATGCCAGATCATTTGGGCAGTGATCAGAGGAAGGTCAAAGAAGAAAAGAAAGCAGATGATGGACCCATCAGAACTTTGGACGAAGGGGACATTGCCTTGTTGAAAACCTATGGCCAAAGCACATACTTCAGACAGATTAAACAAGTGGAAGATGACATTCAGCAGTTGCTCAAAAACATCAACGAGATCCAAGGCATCAAGGAATCAGACACCGGCCTGGCTCCTCCAGCCCTATGGGACCTTCCAGCTGACAAACAGACACTTCAGAGTGAGCAGCCACTGCATGTGGCAAGATGCACGATGATTATCAACCCAGACACTGACGATGCAAAGTACATGATCAGTGTTAGACAGTTTGCCAAGTTTGTGGTAAACCTGAGCGACCAGGTCGCCCCTAATGACATCGAGGAAGGCATGAGAGTTGGCGTTGACAGAAATAAGTACCAGATCCACATTCCCCTTCCTCCTAAGATTGACCCGACTGTAACAATGATGCAGGTGGAGGAAAAACCTGATGTGACTTATAGTGACGTGGGTGGATGTAAAGAGCAGATTGAGAAGCTCAGAGAGGTAGTAGAGACTCCTCTGCTCCATCCTGAGAGATTTGTGAACCTGGGCATTGAGCCTCCTAAGGGTGTGCTGCTCTTCGGACCCCCCGGCACAGGGAAGACCCTCTGTGCCCGAGCCGTGGCCAACCGCACTGACGCCTGCTTCATCAGAGTCATCGGCTCCGAGCTGGTCCAGAAGTATGTGGGAGAGGGAGCCAGGATGGTCCGTGAGCTCTTTGAAATGGCCAGGACCAAGAAGGCCTGCCTCATCTTCTTCGATGAAATCGATGCTATCGGAGGCGCTCGCTTTGACGACGGCGCCGGCGGGGATAACGAGGTCCAGAGGACCATGTTGGAGCTAATCAACCAGCTGGACGGCTTTGACCCGCGTGGCAACATCAAGGTGCTGATGGCCACCAACAGACCGGACACACTGGACCCGGCCCTTGTCAGGCCCGGCCGTCTGGACCGAAAGATCGAGTTCGGCCTGCCGGACCTGGAGGGGCGCACGCACATTTTCAAGATCCACGCTCGCTCTATGAGCGTGGACAGGGACATCCGCTTTGAGCTGCTGGGTCGTCTCTGCCCCAACAGCACGGGCGCAGAGATCCGCAGTGTGTGCACAGAGGCCGGCATGTTTGCCATCCGTGCTCGCAGGAAGATCGCCACAGAGAAGGACTTCCTGGAGGCAGTGAACAAGGTCATCAAGTCATATGCCAAGTTCAGCGCCACATCTCTGTACATGACCTACAACTAAGATCCTAGGCTAAGCTTCGAATTGATGTCAATTTAAGAAAGTATATTTTTTGTCATTCTTGATCATTCAAAAATAAAATGTTCAAGGTTCAAGGTTGTACTTTATTGTTACGTCTTTTGTACAGGTACATAAGAGTAAAACGTATTTTTGTTCGGCTTCTTTTCAGACAATGCAGTGGTATATATAAAATGACAGCAGAACAACAAAAAACAACACATCTAAAGATAAAATAGTAAGTAATAATAAGTAATAATGACGTAGGAAAGAAAGAGAGTGCATGTTATGCATAGTTGTGTTATTTTCATCAAATAGTGTTGTATAATTTTGTTGTACACTCGGGTGTATAAGCAAATATTAAATTGTGTTATAGGTCATATGTTTACAGCACATAAAGCAGAAATAAAAAGTCACATTTAGGATTTGGCGCAAACTTGACAGCACTGCTGAACATGTTTCTGTAGCAGTCAGGACTTGTTGACGCTAAGGACTCAGAGGAACTTTCCTGAAAAATAACTTGTCCATAATAAAATGATGATGATAGGTGTGTGTGTAGGAGAAAGGGAGAGAGAGTGCTCTGGCCACGTTCAAGTGTATATAGACACATATCTCGTGAAAGACGATGCTTCCCCACTCAACCTGAAAGCAAACTCCACTTGCCTTATTTGCCTTATTTACTTGACACGGGCAGTCGAGCAGTCAGACAACCATTAGTGTCCCCTGAGGTGGCAAAACCTTTGGTATTTTTTTTCTGCTGCTCTTTCATGTTTGAGGAAAGGTAAAAATGTAGCTGTAGATAGATTAGAATCACCTGTGATATCAAATATTCCTCTCCAATATCTCTCCTTGTAGGCATATTGCATCGGATGACTTATCATCAACTTTGAGAAGAAAAATGCAATTCTGGGAAATTGTAAGTGTGGTTGCACTGATGCGAGTCCACAGGGAACTGAATTCCGTCTTACCATTTATATTATATATTGTGAATGTGATGTCACGTGAAGCATGACAACAGTGACAACAGTGAGTGAAGCATGACCGCTTCACTTTTCTGTTGTGTAAAGGTTAACAAAAAGCAGGTTCACTTTGCTGGAAAAAAGTCTCTGACCTGGAACAATAATATGTTATCGCAACCACACTAATACATAAAACTAGAGAAATTGCAATTTGGGAAATTGCGAGTGTGGTTGCCTAAAAAGTTACCTTACTCTTACATCACTAAAAGTTACTCACTATATATGGTGTTTCCCATTCAAAGTCAAAGGGAAAGGTCAGATACCTAAAAGTTACCTTACTATATATGGTGTTTCCCATTCAAAGTCAATGGGAAAGGTCAGATACCTAAAAGTTACTCACTATATATGGAGTTTCCCATTCAAGTCAACGAGACTAAGAATTGTAAAAACTGCAAAATTCCCCAGAGTAATAATGTGGTTGCCCTGGCAACCACACTAATAACACAAGTGACAATATAACTGAGCTCTCTCAAGAGATCCTGGACCAAACAGCCCCGCGTTTCCTGTGCACCCTGCCAGTTGGTCACAGAAGTACTGCCACTATTGTAGGAATCTTAATCTTATAATAGAATTCAATAGGGCTTTGATCGGGCCGAGACCTTGCCCAAGTTTGAAGTCGTACATCATTGATATGTCACAGATGACTGACATCACAGTTGACTGACGTCACAGGCTGGCCACATGAAGTCCAAAATCCTTGTTGGTGTCATGCCGTTCTGTTCCCATGTGGATCATGTGATGCACACGATTCAGTTTGTTTTTATTTTTATATGCTGCGATGAACAGGAGGAGTGTCAATCCTCTCTGCGTGTCATAACACACACACAGCCTGCCAGACACTGAGGCACTGACTGGATATACTCATATTGCCCTTCAGGGCAGCCAACCCCTCACCCCTCACAACAACATTGTCCTTCAATGTCACTCAGCCTGCACACAGCCACCGGGACGGGGGACTAAGACACAGCTAGACGTTGTCCCCATCTCTCTCAGGGTGTAGTGTCTTAATGCTTCTAATGCCAGCATGGCTGAAGGTGCAGATGGGGAGGAAGAGATTCAGTTCTTGCGTACGGTAAGCGATGCAGAATTTCCTTTTTTTCCTAACATGATGATGCCGATTGTTGAAAATAAATCAATTAATCGCATTGTCGGATGAAGGGGGAATGTCCTCCCACAGAGGCTAATGTTTTCAATATTAGAACAGCTCATGTGATGTTATATTATGGTAAACTTGTTCAGTCACAGAGTACGATGATACTTTTTAATAATGTCAATGGCAGCCTATGTATGGAGAATAGGCAGACTCTTTTGCATTTGTCATCTCCTTCAGAATATTGATTGACATGGACAGCTGGCTGGTTTGTCACCATTGTTATCTATTTATAAACCGACTGGAGGGTATTTCATGTTACTGTTTGGTCGTTGAGAAGAAAGCTATAGTGCCAAGACAGAAGACACTTGGAAGTGGAACACATTGTTTGATTGCGGATATACATAAATTACTGTTCATGACTGTATTGATTTACCATTGACATGGTGACATCAGAGGTTATAAACTCCATAGCCCTGGGTTAAAAGTAGACTGATAGTTGTACACAGTAAGATTCTGACCCTCATGGGTGAGTAAAAGTGTACTTTATGGAGTTCAAATATCACTCTGGGTTTTGTTGTGATAGAAGCTTGTGGCTGGAGGGTTTCCAGTTTGAATCCTAAACCAACCAAAGGAATCTGTGTGAGGAATGATTGGTCTTCCCTCCACTGAGCAAAGCACTCATCCATGTCTCAGTGTTGCCAGAGACTTCTGTACAATGTGTACTTGCTTAGACAATATGCATTGATATGTATGTTTTTATTAGAAATAGAAAATCTTATTTTAGAAATGTTAAATATTCACAGTATGTGGGGGGGGGGAAGAAGTAGAAAAAAGGGAGGGACTTCCTTGTCCTTTTGTCAGCGTGCACGAGAGATTTGGCACTGATCGGTCCAGTGGTGTGTTCTAACTTCCTAGACACAGACAGACAGTGAGCCAGGGCCCTCTGCTGCACTGCCTGACTCAGGAGTGTAAAAAGTTGTATCATGTTTTCATCCTACTAGTGCAGCACCCGTTGTCAGAGTTGTCATAGTAGTATGTGCTCTGACATCAGTACCTGTCGTCAGAGTACTTGGAGGCCATGTCTGTGTATGTGTGATGCACCAACTTGGGAGAGTTTTTGGATATCCATATACAGTGTGTTTAAAAGAATGATAATGAAGTCACACACACACGCGCGTGTTTGCGCACGCACGCGCGCACGCACGCACGCACGCACGCACGCACGCACACACACACACACACACACACACACACTGCATTGAAGTTCCTCAAGCAATAGAATGTCCTGGTGTTGCCATGATTGCATGGATTAAAATTCTCAGTTGCCACGACTGATTTCAGTCATTTGGATTCCAAAGAATCCAGCATGTCTACTATGGAAGTACGTTGCACAGCGAAACGGTGACGCATTGAGAGCTTGTAGTCAGGCTATTTTCAGTAATTATTTTAAGATTAGAGTATTTAGGGCTAGGCTAATTTAGTGCCACCCTAGTGTAGTGGTCACAGCGCATGCCTTTCATGCAGGGTGGTCGTGGGTTCAAACCCTGCCTGTTGTTGACGTCAGCAAGGACATGTGGTTGCAGTGTGTTCCTAATGCCCAATGGGATGTGTTCAGGAGGCTTGGCTCAGGGAGGAAGGTGTTCGGAAGCATCTACCATAAAACCCAAATGGTCTCGGATAGTTCATAAAAGCAAAGCTGCAATCTGTACGTTCTTCACCTGGTTGGCTGTGTGTAGAACAGCAGTAAGAATGTTATTAAAACATCCTAACTTTACATATTGTGTTAAATTGTTTAGGTAAGGACTCCTTTCACACATTAGGCCCTTACAACATCTTTAAGTCTAGCATCCCTATGCTGGGGGATGCTAGCTGCCGATCTATAATCTAGTAGATTGGCTATTTTTCACTCACTCACTCACTCACTCACTCACTCACTCACTCACTAACTAGGAGAGTAGGGTTGGGCAATATATCAACATTGGGTTAGATCATCTGGGATTTCGGATATATCATAATATTGTGGAATATCATAAGTGTTGTCCTTTCCTACTTTTAGAGGCTGTAGCACAGTAAAGTGATTCTCTGAATTTACCTGACTGTTCTAGTTCCTTCCTTCATTATTTGCTTTTACCCACTTTTATTTATGAAAAATAATAATAAAATGTCATGGTGTAAATATGTTGTGCACCAATAGTAATCCCCACAATATTGTCTCAATATTACCATCTCTATCTCTTTTGATGCTCAGTTGGTATTTCCCATGACATAGTGTTACAGGCAGAAGTTTAGAATAGAATAGATAGAACCCCAAATTAGTGGACTTTAAATCCAGAAGTGGAGATATGCAAGCAATGTTCTCATTCAGTCATGTGGGCTAGCTGGCTCAGGCTTCTTCTATGGCCATATGTAAGGGGCATGTCCTTTTAATAATAATTATAATATAGGCCCCACGCCTTGGAGAGTTGTTTGTCACTCACAGTACATTTGCATATACGTGAAATGTATTCTCTGCATTTTACCCATCCTATAATGACTAGGAGCAGTGAGTAACCATATGTTGGCCTTAGGGAGCAATTAGGGGTTAAGAGTCTTGCTCTTGTACCCTGTGAGACACATACAATAGCTGGCCTGGCTGGGAATTGTACCTGTGACAACCAGGAGCTCTGGCTCCCCAAGCAGGCTCCCTAACCACTCAGCTACGGCTGTCCCGTCCGGGCTAACTAACAAGTTCATTAAAAATGTACTTGTCCGTTGGACAAGTGGCTCTTGGTTTCACTTTTTCCTAGCAGCTTTGTGCTGTATGCAGATTATGGACTGTGGAGTGGAGGGGGCTAAGGGAGGTCTTATTTATTTGTAAAAAACAGAACAGAGAAATTATTGTGAAATGGCAAATTTATATCCGGACAAGTGACTTTTGTGCGTGGATAAGTGAATGGGAAATGTACTTCAAGTGCCTCAAAAAGTTAATGTCAAGCCCTGTGTCAAACATTAGTTACTTTACCTGTAAATGTGCAAGTTGTTTTACAGTAATGATACTGCATGCCACACTAAAGAGTGATGATGTTTACTGCTTTAATAATATGAATGGCACAGCCACACAGGTTATACAGAATGATATATTCTTTTATAGTTGTATTTGTTTAGTGCATCCAAACAGTATGGACAGGCCTTTAAGTTAAGGCATACGAGCTGGTACTAAAGACAAACAAAATAGAGCCCTAAAGGTTTCCATGTAAATAGCCAATGTATATCAAAAACATTATGTATGTACTGTAATCCTGAGAGGCAAGCTAGAAGTTTTATACAGTATTTCAAGCATTATTCCACACGCACGCGCCACACAGAGTGTGAAACATTTGATATATGTGTATATGTATCACTCACCACTGAAATGTACAAGAGCGTGTCTGTTTATAGCTCTGTGTCACAAATCTAAGACTGTTACCACACACACACACACACACACACACACACACACACACACACACACACACACACACACACACACACACACACACACGTGAAGTGTGCCAATTCTCCCTAATCAGGGAGAATTGAATAGGGTGAATGGAATGTTGTGAGTGAATTACTGTATCATTATCAATCATTGTCAGTCCATCCGAGATGGAAGAGTATTTCACATTTTAATGTATTTACCGTAAGTTGACTTGGTTTAATAATGCAAAGGCACATTATCACACTGTAAAACAATACATTTCCAGTTTAATGCGACTCTATGTCCCTTTCTTATGGATATATGTAATTTTATCCAATCTGTAATGTACAGTAGTGTTAATACAATATACTGTATCTTATACAATTGGGGTGGTTGTATTTTGTCTCCCTGCTCTTCTATTGAGACATTTGATTGTGTCAATGTGGTCACGTCTCACCTCTCAGATCACACAGGATCAACACATTTTTACCTGATGGTCAAGATTACATTTATGAGCAGTCTGTCAGCTGATGCGCAGGAAACTGGCTTCAAATCCGGGGTGGGAAAGTTACATTGTGTAGCTTTTTAACGAAGTACAAATAATGTATTATAAACATGTCCTCTCTCCCAGAAGGAAAGCTGTAATGCAGGGGTCTTCAACGTTTTCAGACCAAGGACCCCTTAGTCGAGAGATGGATGAAACAGGGACCCCCCACAAACCACATAGATACCATATAGTTTCATCGTTTTACAGCACAATCATCAGTGTATTTTGGGTTCATGTCAATTTGTGTTTACCGATAATTAACCACTTGAACCGTCAATAATTAATAAACTTGACCTTTCACTCTGTACTTGGTCTGCTCTTTTCCCCCTCTACATGAAACCTCTTTGCCAAAAATTGCCGATCTACAAGCTTACAAGCGTGAGGCGTTGTGAGCTTGTTAGGGGTGTAACGATATAGTAACTGTATCGAAATATCGTTTTTAACTTAAAAAATCGAAGTATATCGAAATGAAAACAGCTAAAATCGAATCGTATCGTTTTATTTTGTATCGTATCGAATTGGCACTGCAAAGAATCGATTGTATCGATACTACCTACTTGTGCATTGTATTTAGCATTTTTAAGAAGAAAATCTTTAAAGGAGGGGTTTAATCACTTTTTCTTTCTATATGGTGTAGCATAATGTGTGTAATCTCTGGGTTCATGTCTTTTGTCAAGGTGCAGGTTTGTCAAAGTCCATGCATTTGGCAGATAATCACTGTGTTTACTTATTTATATCCATAATAATACATGTTTCCCTTACAAACTTGCACTATCCACACCTTTCACACAGATTTAATTTCTTTGCTAAATAGTTACTATATCGATTTTAAATAATTAAATCGAATCGTATCGTATCACCATGAATGAACCAATATCGTCCATGTATCGTATCGTCAACCATGTATCGTGATATGTATCGAATCACTATTAAAATGTATCGTTACACCCCTAGAGCTTGTAGATCTGCTATTTTTGGCTAAAGTTCTCAAAATATGGATGCTAGGGTTCAAGTGGTAAATATTGAAATGGAGAAAAAAAGCTTCTATCACACAAAGATTTGGAGGACCCCCTGTAGTAACTCTGAGGACCCCCTAGGGGTCCCGGACCCCCTGTTGAAGACGCCTGCTGTAATGTCAAGATGTGGTGAAGACTGACCAGCTCACACTGAACCCTACTGAGTTCTATATTTGCAGGGAGGGGATTACCACGTTTGATGCTTGGCCCATTTGAAACACCTGTTTACTTCAGTCCATGATGATGGACTATCATTTAGACTATAAAAATATATAGTTGAACAGATTTACAATGACATGCATTTTGATTTCCCACTGACAGAATCATTGTAAGGGGTTTGGAATGGCATGTGGTTATGGAGTATTTAGCATTAGTAGTTGGTTGCTAATAAAACAAGGCATACTTGTTAGTGGACACTCAGACCACTCAATCCTTAATCCTTTGACTGGGGTCCCCCAGGGGTCTATACTTGGCTCCCTCCTTATTTTCCCTCTGATCCAAATCTCTTCGCCGAAAACAGGCGATCTACAAGCTCACACCACATTGCAATGTGTCTCGTTGTGAGCCTGTAGATCAGCTATTTTAGTGAAATGTTAACCTATTATGACATGCCCAGAATAGAGACACTTGGGTTCGAGTGGTCAAGGGTTCAGTGTTTTGTTCAAGGACACTAACGGCAGGATATAGCAGCTGACGTAAAGGATTGAACCTGTAATGTTTCCTAATGGGATGGGATGGTCTCATCGATGACTCGGCACAACCTGGGACTCTTTTGGCCCAGTCGACACACTGTATCCTACATCTCAACAACTCTTTATTTATCTGTCTCCAGTTGACCTTGAAAAGTGATTCCCACTCTTGCTTGGGAAGAATATAGCTGGCAATTGTTCTGTTCCTGTCCCACTGCCATGTCTCTTCACACATTCAAGCAGTGCCACTTGTCAACTTTTCATGAGGTTATAGATGTTTGCATCAATAAGTGGAGGTTATTATTATGGTTATTTTTGATTCCTTAAACATCTACACACAAATCCTCTGTGTTGATGTAAAACTGAGAGTGTGCAGTGTATGTAACCAAATGGTCCCGTAAGGGCTCCATTTGGTTACATTTGCACCTAATCAACACTTTTTTTTTTACTGTATATTTTCACAAAGCACCAAAGAGGGTAGCTTCATATCATATGACATATTCCTGACATTCCTGGATATGAGCTAACGATGGGAAGTAGTAGTAGCCGCAATGATTTAGATTAGTAGTAAGTACCCTGTGAGAATTGTAAGATGGGTCCTCAAGTACAAATATGTTTCAGAAGAGAACACAACCCACTGAATACGGTGCCGCCACACGCTGAAGATGATACAACACGAGATTTGTAAGATTCTATACATCAGCAATCTGAGTAATTGCATTATAGAAGTTGAGCAACGATGTCCAGTGTTTCTAGGCCGCCTTGATCTCAAATATCTGGTGCTTTCCGGAGGGGAATGTGTGAACAGCAGGTGCAGGGGCCTGAAATAGAGGGTGGCTGGTTAGTCAGGGGCCGAGGGGCTGAGAGATTAGTGTGAGGCTAGTGAGTGGCACAGAGACACTACAAAGAATAGATGGAGGAATGGAGGCTGTTAAATGAGAAGGAGCAGCTGCTTGTTCTTATACAATGTCCATGAAAATGCACAGTATCAAGACACTCCATGCAACACTGCCAGGGGCGTCACACCAAATTCTGGGCCCTGGGTACAAGGATTCACTGCGGGCCCCCCATGAATGTTAACTATTGAAAAATAGCAGATATACAAGCTCACAGCGTGGCACCGAGTGCCGCGCTGTGAGCTTGTAGATCTGCTATTTTTGAAAGATCGTGAAAATGTGTGCAAGAAACCTACGTCAAGGACCCCCAAGATGATATGTATTTGGCCACGGACCCCGATCTCAAAATATTTAGCTCCAGGGAACCCCAGAAGCAAAATTTTAGTTCGAAATGTTCGCTTAAAAAATACATAATATTCAAAGATTTTCACACATTTTCTGAACTTTTCAAAAATAGCAGATCTACAAGCTCGCAGCGCGGCACTCGGTGCCGCGCTGTGAGCTTGTATATCTGCTATTTTTCAATAGATAAAGTTACTAGGACCCCTCCACCTTGGGCCCTAGTAACTCAGTCCCACTTTCCTACCCCTTGTGACGCCCCTGAACACTGCACTGCAGCACATAGTTGCGTGGATTGTGGAATCTCTGATTGTTGTCTCTATAATGAAGTTGAGGCCGTCTGTGCAGTATGTTTGTCTTTTGTGCACGCCACAACCCAGGCTGGACTGGGCTGAAACTTTCCTTGATATGATCCAGGGATGGTCATGGGCAACATTTTGAAATATTTAATATTTAACATTTTGTAACTTAAATCATACACTGGAAGTCATTAAGTCAGTGGAAAGGCTGTAACTTCCAAGTACTTGGCAGAAGTTGGCACCTATTTCACCCGTGCAATAACCCAAAGAAATGCTGGGTACCCTATTTGTTTCCTACAGTACTGTCATTGATTGCAGTAGGCTGTTTTTCTCCGCAGGTGTGCAGATATTCTTTGTGTTAGAGCTGGCCAAAAATGTCGTTGTCTGTAGGAATTTCTGAAGGCCTAACTGATTCAATTCATTATCAGCATCTTCACTCTTCTGTGCATAGTGTGCAGCACCATTTTCTTTGATCCTCATTACAAACTGAGGTGTGGCCTCAGTATTTTGCACCAATGTCAACAAGACAACGTCATTTACATACTATATGTACGTAATATATGTTGTTCAGATTATTTCTGTTTTGTGTTAAAATAAATAAAAACCATTCACATGAACTCTTTTTGTTGTTCTATTTGTAGGATGACCAGGTTGTGCTCCAGTGCACTGCATCCATTTTAAAAGAACAGATCAAGCTATGTCTGTCCTGCGAGGGCTTTGGGAATCGCCTCTGCTTCCTGGAGACGACCTCCAATGCTCAGGTACTATGCAGTATGAATCGTACAGGACACTTAATAGAAAGTTTCTGCTGCTATACTACAGTGGTTCTCAACCTTTTCAGGCTGTGACCCCAAAAATAATCATATTTTAACTGGGGACCCCCACCCTGACGAGCACTAAGAGTAGAGGAAATACAGTTCAAGGTTCTATTGTGAAAATAGCCGATCTACATGCTCACGACAGTGTTGTGAGCATGTAGATCGTCTATTTTCACAATTTCTGCCTCTAATATTTGACAATACGGAGAATGTTTAATTTTTTATTTTAGAGGTTTTAAAGTTTACTGTTGAGTGAGAAAACAATGTTTCATGTTAAGCTAATCATCTGGAGACCCCCCAAAATAATTCCCCACAGGATGAGAACCACTGTGCTACTGTATACTACACTATTACAGTAACTACCGTACCCCTGCAGGCTGCCCAATCCAAAGTTGTACATAGAAATAACCTAATGTAAAATAGTTCATTACTGTTCTCATTTCATCTTTCATTTGGGTGCATGGATGTATTGTGTTGTAGAATGTTCCTCCAGACTTGGCTATCTGCTGCTTCATCCTGGAGCAGTCGCTGTCAGTGCGGGCGTTACAGGAAATGCTGTCCAACACGTCTGTGGATGAGGTAAGAGACAAGCAAAGAGGTACACTGTAAGTGTAAAATCACCAGTGTTCATTTAACTCTTAGTTACAAACAGGCCTGGCGGCAGGACTCAATGGCTTAGGGGTCCGTGAGCTTAAGTGAAGGTTGCGACCATATGCAAATGTTTGTTTCAAGGAAGTCGCCTTTGTTTTCGAGTATTTGCAACTCGGTAAAACCGGTTTCACGGATACGCAGGGGAGGGGCAAGGTGGCGTGAGAGGGCCCGGCCGGGCCTGGTTACAAATGGATAATCTATAACTAAGGATTTTACTGTGTATATTTTACTGTGTAGACATGGGCTTTCAACCATCCAACCAATGTGGATCATATGCTGTTGTATTTTTTATTTAATCTTTTTCTACAAGTATTTTATATATTCATTTCTTTAACCTTATGAACTTTAATCTTGATGTAAATTGTGGCTAATACTGTTTAATCTTTGTACAGGCAGATGTGTTAATGTGTTATTAACCAAATCAGAGGTTCATGAAATGCCATTTTGTTTCTTGTTATTCTCCAACTTGACTTTCTTTTGTTTCCTCCATGACTCCACACCCAACGCTCCCTCACTCTTCCACCTGCTGACAGGCTGTGGATTTAGACAAATGGGTATGTATGTGTTCTCACTCTCACTGGGGGCATACACAGTACACACAGCACACACTGGGTCATTGCAACAGCAAAACATCAATAGATTATTCAAAAAAAGAAAAACTGTAAAGAACACACACATTAAGGATCAAAATACACAAATTGCACAATGTCATTATGTTAATACGGGTTCTTCTGACTGGAAAGAAAACTCACCATGTTGGTCATTGACAGATAGATAGATAGAGAGATAGAGAGACAGAAACATTCAGGTGATACCTCAGCACTGCAATAAGCATGAACTAGATAGAGGTGATTAGAGAGTTGTAACTAAGATGATGCACTGATAAAGTAGTTTTCCTCATAACTCTGTCTCTCCTGCTCTGCCAGTCATCACAGGGAGGAGGCAGTCGCACACTACTGTATGGTCATGCCATCCTGCTGAAACATACTCACTCCAGCATGGTAAGCACGCACCTTATTTGTTGAGTGCCCAATTAGGGATGGGACGATATGAACATTTCATAAAACGATTATTGTGACAAAAGAAATCACGATTTACGATATATCGCCATAATCAAAATCCATTATCCTGGGGGGAACATTTGCCAAAGAATTGCAGATCTACAAGTTCACAATGCGTTGCAACGCGATATGTTGTGAGCTTGTAGATCGGCAATTCTTTTGCAAAGACATTTGATAGAGAGTGAAAAAAGGGTTTTTAGTGGTACCGGATATGCAGCTCGGCAAATAAAAGGTGAATTGATCCCAGTGCATGACGGAGGACGATATCACGATAAATGAAATCTCCGTGATACAATTATCGTGAGTGTTTTTTATTGCGATAAACGATAATATCGTACCATCCCTATACCCAATACTCCAGTTGTCCAGCCTGTAGAGTACCTGCAGTGATAGATATCACCGTTCCCCGCCATGCACATCAATTAGAAAGCAATTAAAGCAAATCGAGTATATACTGTATAGCACATCATCCCTATTCCCCCATTGACCAAGGGTTATATTTGGGCTTGGGCTTCTGGCAGTGATACTCTACATGCAACACTGTTGTTAACTTGTTGGGATCAAACATTTAACTTTATTTCTGTAATAATGGGAAGGACTTCCATCACTAGACCTTCCAGTCTCAGGAATAATACATAGAGTAGAACTGTGACTATCGGGTTATTCTGCAAGCTATCCTCTAGCTTCGCGTAGCCAGACAAATCTGCCATTGCAAAGAAAAACGCAGTGATTATTGTCTGGATATGCAAGGCTAGCTATACTCTCCTGCTATCATTTACATTAATTTACTAATACCAGTGGTTCAGTTGATGACATTATACTGTATGTGCTCTCTTTCTACTACAGTATCTCTGCTGTCTGACAACCTCACGCTCACTGACAGACAAGCTGGCTTTTGATGTGGGCTTGCAGGAAGACTCTACAGGTCAGTACAGAATGCAGAATTTGTTGTACGACAGTGTTTCACGCAGAAATAGCAGAACTGCAAGTTCACAACATGTGTGATGTGACATGTTGTGAGCTTTTAGATGTGCTATTTCCGGCACGTGGCACCGACGTGTGACGGAGCCTATTGTAAATTAAGCATTACTGCAAGTTTGCTGCAAAACCGTAGCTTTGTTGCACCACATCCAACCCAAAGGTTTAGAATAAATTAATTCACAGCAGAACCTTTGTTGTAGCTGTAATTTACATAATTCCCAATAGTTTATAATATCTCATTTGTATTGCGAGATATTTAGGCTACTGTATAGTATAGGGCCTATTCAGCATTGTCTGCAATATCTGAGAAAGAATAAGCTGTCTATTGCTGCTGACAGTGGAGGACAATTCTATTCTATGTTAAACATAAACAAGTTGCTGTAGGCATCTGCGTTGTAAAAGTATGCTTGTGTTTCAGGGGAGGCATGTTGGTGGACCATCCATCCAGCATCCAAGCAGAGGTCAGAGGGAGAGAAGGTCAGGGTGGGAGATGACCTCATTCTCGTCAGCGTGTCCTCTGAGAGATATCTGGTAAATTCAGCTCAAACTGGATATTTCACCAAGCAAAACACATGGCCGAAAACGTTAACTTTATTTAACATAGCATAAAGCGTCACAGAGTGATACTCAAGTAGTCAGGGAAAATTAGCAGAATAACTGTCAAATCTGGGAATAAATTCCTTACCAAACAATTTCTTCACCAATGTGTTCGTAAAGGTGTCTAGTAACATATCTAACAAAGATTGAAATTCAACATCCCTAGCAAAATATTTGACAGCTAGGGTAATTCTGGGTCTCATTCACTTACTATACACTCTACTATAAGGGAAACAAATCACTCCCAAAATATGATTTAAGTGGGATGTGAGGGGTCTAACTAGGTGTTTTTAATTATTCTGAATCCATTGAAAGCATTTGTTTTGCACGAAAAACATTCCTTGGGCCAAAAATGGACCCCATACACCTTGTGAAAAGTGATGACTCATCACTAAACCATCGCTTTTTTGCGTCTGATTTCGGCCCAATGAATGTTTTTCGTGCAAAACAAATGCTTGCAATGGATTCAGAATAATTAAAAACACCTAGTTAGACCCCTAACATGCTACTTAAAGCATATATTTTTTCCCCCTTATAGTACAGTCAGTGTATAGTAAGTGAATGAGACCCAGAATTACCCTAGCTGTCAAACATTTTGCTAGGGATGTTGAATTTCAATCTTTGTTAGATATGTTACTAGACACCTTTATGAACACATTGGTGAAGAAATTGTTTGGTAAGGAATTTATTCCCAGGGTTTTATTAAAATTCCCTGACTAAAGGGAGAACGGAGACAATACAGGTGTCAAGTTAGTTTCAAGTTCTTTTGCTGAGTTCAGGTGGCCTGAACATCTAGTTTTCCAAACATTGTAAAAGTTATTTTTTACATTTGGGAGTAAATGCCTATAATGACTTGTCCCAAATAGGGATGCCAGAGTTAATGAGGTTAACAATCCACATCAACTCAGACAGTTAAAACCGATTACTAAGTCAACTCCAGACTGAAGCAGAAATGCATCCTGGGAAATCCTTCATGCTGTAGGCTGATATAATGCATATTGGATACAGATTTTGATTGATTGATTGTCCATTGTCCAGCATCTGTCCTACGCCAGCGGTGACCTCATGGTGGACGCGTCCTTCATGCAGACATTGTGGACTATGAACCCGGTGATGTCTGGCTGTGAGCTGGCTGAAGGTACACATAGGATTTCCATTTACTTCCCTTTGCATTCAGTGATACAAAGTGTTTTCAAATATAATTTTCATGGCAAATAATATATTTTATGTATTTTTATATCAATAATATATTTTATATCGTAAGATCACCGGTATACTGTGTGTGGGCACTAGGGGCTTAAAGTTGGTTCCTTGAAAATTGAATGGAAATTCCAGTAACAATCTTCAGATAGAATTTCAATGCATAAAAAGCAGCAAAGTAATATTTGCAAAAAAAAAATAACAAGGGCCACGAAGGTCATTGTGTTTGATTGCCTGTCTTAAACAAGCTTCAAAATCTGCTAGTTGATTTTCATATCATACTGAAATGAATGGCATCCAATGGCTTTCTCAAAAATGAAACAAACCACAATATGCTTTGGTCACAGGTGATGTCAAGTATACAGTAA
The DNA here is from genome assembly GCF_963921795.1 of Nannobrachium achirus. Taxonomy (NCBI): domain Eukaryota; kingdom Metazoa; phylum Chordata; class Actinopteri; order Myctophiformes; family Myctophidae; genus Nannobrachium; species Nannobrachium achirus. Next base: position 11,097,467 of record NC_137826.1, read on the forward strand.
AAAGGTTAAGGGGCTAAACATGCCTGAGCCTGACCTGGCATGGTCCTGGAATGGCATGGTTTGAAGTGCAGAACTTTTAATCTTCTTTCTTCCTTCATCATCTGCACTTTCCAGGTTTTCTGATTGGAGGCTATGTGCTGCGACTGTTCCATGGTCACATGGATGAATGTCTGGCCATCCCATCAGCTGACCAAGGAGATGACCAGCGGAGGTGACAGCCTGTCATACACTGCACTGAACACACACAGGGGAAGGGTCAAAGCTGCATTACGTACAATATATGTTGCTTTCTTTTCAGAGTTGCTCATTATGAGGGAGGGGCTGTGTGCAGTCAGGCCCGCTCGCTGTGGAGACTTGAACCACTTCGTATTGCGTGAGTAGACTCTTATCATATTTGTATTCATTATTAGCAAGCATTGGGCATTTTATTATTGTACAGCATAATAAGTATTGTATGGTATGGTATCTTCAAAACTCTCAGCAACCGTATCAGCTTATGTGTTATGGGCTTTTAACACGGCTGCGCGATATAATGCCTGCATATCCGCTTGGATCCACGGGGTCGCACCGTCGCACATCATTTGAATGGATACGTTTCTACACATTGCGTAGAAAAAAGCCCAACACTATTCAACTCTTGATGGGCGGGGGCACAGGAACGTCACCGCTGTCCCGTGTCTCCCTACCTGAACGTTCGCCTCTCATTGAAAATGAATTACTAGATGTGTCAGTGTCAGTGTGTGAAAAAGCCCTTAACCCATTTAGAACGGGTACACATTTTGTGTATCATTATTTTATGCTTTAACTATTGAAAAATAGCAGATATACAAGCTCACAGCGCGGCACCGAGTGCCGCGCTGCGAGCTCGTAGATCTGCTATTTTTGAAAAGTCGTGAACATTAGAATTTTGACCCCGATTCTATAAGTGTCTTTTGAATCCTTCTAATTCTAGGCCTAAATGGGTTAAACCTCCCCCCTTTACTTACTGTGCAGGTGGAGCAGCAGTCACATTAAGTGGGGGCAGTCTTTCAGGATACGTCACATAACCACAGGCAGGTACCTCTGTCTGGATGAGGAGAAAGGTCTGCTGGTGGTCGACCCTGAGAAGGCCAACTCCAAGATGGCTGCTTTCTGCTTCAGGATTTCAAAGGTCAGCGCCAGAACAACACCAGTTGTACCTGAGAAATAAGTTCAATTTATAGAAAATAGGAATATATTTTATAGGGGTGTAACGATACATTTTAATAGCGATTCGATACATATCACGATACATGGTTGACGATACGATACATGGACGATATTGGTTCATTCATGGCGATACGATACGATTCGATTCATTGATTTAAAATATATATTGTAACTATTTAGCAAAGAAATTTAATCTGTGTGAAAGGTGTGGATAGTGCAGGTTTTAAAGGGAAACATGTATTATTATGGATATAAATAAGTAAACAGTGTAATTATCTGCCAAATACATGGACATTGTATATTGACAAACCTGCACCTTGACATGAACCCAGAGATTACACACATTTATCGATAGACCATTGTAGCTATATGGAAAGGAAACGTAATTAAACACCTCTTTTTCATTTTTTCTTCTTAAAAATGCTAAATACAATGCACAAGTTTGTAGTATCGATACAATCGATTCTTTGCACTGCCGATTCGATACGATACAAAATAAAACGATACGATTCGATTTTATCTGTTTTCATTTCGATATACTTCGATTTTTTAAGTTAAAAACGATATTTCGATGCAGTTACTATATCGTTACACCCCTAATATTTTAAGAGTTCACAGTCCGCAGTAGTGCGGAAAGATCTTCTCGCCGCCTATGACAATGAAGACACTTTCTCATGGTTTTTAGCTGATGCTTTCACAACACGTCCCATCCAGACACGTTGTGAGACATCAGCTATTTTCGTGACAGTGCCAGCTTAAGCTTCATACATCTATCCCATTACAAATGTACCAAAGTCTTACCTCGTGTACATTCTTGTGTAAAATGTTCAATTTGCTGTAGAAATGTACTTTGGGCCGGGTATCTCAACTCCTTTTTACAGCGTGGCTAGGAGGCCAGCCTATGTACAGTATGTCTGTGTGTCTTATCGGACCCAGATTAGTCCGGACCTAATCTTGCAAACCTTACTGGACAGATCAGTGCCAGATTTCTTGTGCTCACTGCCAGTAGGTCAAGGAAGTACTTCTTCTTCACATTATGGTTATTGTATTGTTTGCACTGTTGACACTGTCACTTTTCTTTGCATTGCACTGATTGTAGGCCTACTGCAGTACAGCAAAAACAGTCCCGGAAGTTTATAAGTATCCAGGATCCATTTGTAGTTTCTCAAAGAAAAAAGAAAACATCAGTATCAGCAGAATAATGTAAGCATAGGCGAGCGTAAGGGAGAGCAAGCAGCGGCACGTCCGCACTGTAAGAGAGCAAGCAAACTTTGTAACTCTTTAACAAAGATTGTCAGAGATTCTCATGGTAGCCACACTGTTATTATAGACAATAACTTTAATAATTTGAGCATTGAAGCCACTCATTGTTTGTTTGTTTTTTCCCCAACTGCAGGAAAAGATTGAAGTGGCTCAGAAGCGAGACGTGGAAGGTATGGGAACACCTGAGATCAAGTATGGAGAGTCCATGTGCTTTGTACAGCACGTTTCTACTGGCCTCTGGTTAACCTACGCAGCTGTGGATGCAAAGGCAGCCCGTCTGGGGCCTCTAAAGAGGAAGGTAAAGATGTGTAATCACCTAGCTGTAGTAGGGCTGCTACTATAGATTATTTTCTTGGTGATTATTCTTGTTGGGAAGAGACTAATGTGTTGTAATGGTTAAGAGTGCTACAGCCACGTGAGAGTGTTTTGTTTTGGAACAATGAATCACAGAGCATCAGTATTGTTTAATTTTATTTGAGTCCAAGTTTCTAATTAGTTAGGTTTATCTTATTATCTTTTGTATGACATGTCAAATAGATGGGTCCCTGTCCTCAAGGAGTTAATTGAAAGTACAGTATCAGCGCTACGTTCTCTTGGACTGTAAGAAAACTTGTTTAAAAATAAATAATTGCCATTATGACTAGTTTGGGACCCGAAACAAAAGGTTTAGGACTTGGACTTTACTTGGGACTTAACAGTCTTTCTTGACTTGGGACTTGACTGGGGACTTGCCTGTCTTGACTTGGGACTTGACTGGGGACTTGCCTGTCTTGACTTGGGACTTGAGAGCAAAGACAAGAGACTTGACTTGGACTTTGTCACATTGAGGTTTAATTAAATCCTTTTCAAGTGGGCCCTGTGACATTTTTAAAAGCCCCGCTTCATACTCACACAGTGACACGCATTGTCAGCTGAGAGATACCCAGTACAACCACAGTCCTACACTGCTGGCCGCTGAGAAGCTTCGCCAGCTATACGCTGTGTGTGCATAATGTATGTATTTATTTCTTCTCAGGCCATCCTTCATAAAGAGGGTCACATGGATGACGCCCTCACAGTGGCTCGCTCCCAGATAGAAGAGCAGCAGGCTGCTAGAATGATCTACAGTACCTTCGGCCTCTTCAACCAGTTCATCAAGTAGGCCCACACCCATTGCCTTGTGATGAATGCTCTTTGCCTTAAAACTGTTTTTTTTTAACATCAAGGTCCATTATTTATTCTGCATTTGAGCCACAGACCACCATTATCCATCTAGCCTATTGCCTTTCGATGTCTTTCAGCACCATGAGATCTCTCTCTCTCTCTCTCTCTCTCTCTCTCTCTCTCTCTCTCTCTCTCTCTCTCTCTCTCTCTCTCTCTCTCTCTCTCGCCTCCCTGAACGTATTTGTTGCCACTGTCTACAGAATGTTATCCTTCATCAGTGCAGACGCTATTCAATGTTAATAGTTATAGTTATTATCACGATAACTATAACTATTAACATTGAATAGTGTCTGCACACTATCGTGCTTGGTTTGAACGGCCCTTAACTGTGACAGGAGATCAAATCGGGTGATGTTGGGTGATGTCTCATGTTTAACCACTTACTGTAAGCCCCATATACTGTGGCTACTTTGTCATACTACAAATAATGAAAATAGCTGAAGCTCAAAACACAGTGTATCGCAAGCTTGTAGATCTGCTACTTCCACTATGTCATATGAGGATTGTCTGACTAGTTTTGTTGTTTTCTTTTTTAACTATAAGCTCCATTTACCTTTTATCTTTTATCTGATACGTTGATCCCTGCCTATACGCACCCTTCTCTGAGCTGATCACGTGTGCTTAAGACTTTGTTTCCTGTTTTCATCTTATACCCTGCTTTACCCTTATATTACTGTTGTTCCATCTTTCTATGCTCTTTGTTTTTACCGGTAAACTGTATGTATTATTTATGATGAAGTAATAAGCCCAACATGTGCTGCTGATGGGGTTGTTCTTCTGCCCTGTGTGTTGTCTAGAGGTCTAGATGCTCTGAACGGGAAGAACAAGTCCCCCAGCCCTCCCTCTCTGCCCATGGACGCCGTGGTTCTCTCCCTACAGGACCTCATCTTCTACTTCCGACCGCCCGAGGAGGAGCTGGAGCACGAGGAGAAACAGTCCAAGCTGCGATCTCTCAAGAACAGACAGAACCTCTTTCAAGAGGAGGTTGGTCACTATCACTGGGTTACCGGAATCAACAGGAGCATGAATGTGTAGCCTGTAGCAGATTTCATGGCAATCCGGTCATTATCAAAGTAGTTTAATCACTAATGTACTTTGTCACGGATAGCTAAAATACTATTTTTACTCTTTACACTTTCACCTTTTATGACAAACATTGACTCTATCCTTTAAGGATTCAAGTGATATGATAGAAATAAATAGCTGCTCAATGACTGTTTCTTAGATTATCCATTTCAGAAGACATATTTCCAATGTTTTCTTGTCCTCCAAACAGGGAATGATCACACTTGTACTGGACTCTGTTGATCGGCTCAACGTCTACAACACAGCAGCACACTTCTCAGAGTTTGTAGGGGAGGAGGCCGCAGAGTCCTGGAAGGAAATAGTCAATCTACTGTATGAGTTGTTGGGTACGTTCTGGTCCTTTTGATGATGCATTCTTTTTAGTAAGTGATGATTATTTTTTCATGTAAAGGCACTGTATTGTTTTGTTGAGTTTCTTTTCACAATGGTAAAGTTGTATGTACGTACATACTAATACATACATGCAGTAATATTATGCTTAAGAACATAGAAGTTGTTCTTTTGTGGGTAAATGAAAACACAAGGAGATGCAAACAAAAAGAAGGTACAACAGCAAAAAACAAGATGACAAGCAAATTAACTTTATTGTCTGTAGATGGCCTACCAGGTTTTGTGTCTAAACAGTTGTTTGTGTTTCCATTTTAAGCTTCTTTGATCAGAGGGAACCGTGCCAACTGTGCTCTGTTTTGTGATAACCTCGACTGGCTGGTCAGCAAGCTGGACCGACTGGAGGCGTCTTCAGGTACTGTCATTTTCCCTGCCCACTGGCCTTCTGGTTCAGATCCACTGTGTTCATTATGACAAAAACATCTCGGATTTTACAGTCCCACATTCTTTCAGTCATTGTACATTTATCCTAATTAGTGTCATAAGCATAATTGTAGAAGCCCCCTTTTATGATCCTTTATCAGCCCTACTGTAAGTTGTATTACATCATAGCGTATCATTGTATGATTTTCAAATAAAAACAAACAAAAAACAAACCAGGCTTTAATGTTTAAACCATTGCTCATTGTACAATGCCCTGGCAGGATTCTGACAGAGTACAGTGATTGATGATACTGTACAAATGAAACCAAATGGGCCCATAAGGCTACACTGTCAGAGAGCGTTTTAACCTGTATAACATGACTTATATAAAAACACTTGCTGGTGTGTCTTTCTTTCCGCAGGCATCCTGGAGGTGCTTTACTGTGTTCTGATTGAGAGTCCAGAAGTCCTGAATATTATCCAGGAAAACCACATCAAGTCAATCATATCTCTCCTTGATAAGCATGGACGCAATCACAAGGTTAATACTTACATAATAGATCACCATAATAATATGAAGTTTAATAAAATAAATTAAAACTATGTTTGTTTGTTAAATGCATTATACATCAAATGCCAAGAAAATACTGCATGTCTGATTGCTGTTGGGCAGAAACCTTTTATTTCCTTGTTTCAGCTTTTTATTCATAAACAAATCCCTTATTTTATGTTATTAAATAGTCACGCAAAAGTAGCCTAATCGTCGATCTACCGTACAAAGTTTATGAGACTGTAGATCGTCCATTGTGTCAAGTGTACTGTATGTGTGGCTTTTATACATGTTTAAAGGAGTAACTCATATTGATTACTCACGCCATGGAGACTTGAGTTCAATTGTATTTTTAGTTTTTTGTCACATTCCTAAGACAATAATTTGATTACGACCAGTAAGACTCCCTAATCGGGAGATAAACGACCGTCAGCTCGCATACACAAACTTTAGAAGACAATCGTAGCCAATCAGGAGGGAATATGGGAAATGGGACAGATCCATGTTGATGACATGACTTTAGAGATACTGTGTACCGCTTTGTGTGATTTTTGGGCAAAATCTGTAGGAGCAGTGTCCAAAAATGTGTTTTGCAAAAATCTGCCTCATGTTGGCGCTAGAAGAGGGCCATGTGATAAATCATGAGTTTGTGGTTTGCCAGCTAAGGAGTGTGTGTGCAAAGTTTGGCATGGATAGGGGCAACGGTGCAGGAGATAAGAGTAGGGCCAAAAGTGTGATGTGGCGGACCGACAGACAGATGGACGGACGGACAGCCGGTGGAGCTTTTCATAGTAACTTGCGACCTGACGGTCGCAATAAATTTACCCCCATTGATTCCGGGTGGGGACCCAAATGCATTTGGGGGTACATTTTCTATAATCAAATTTTTGTAGGAATGTGACAAATACAAAACAAATACGATTGAACTCAAGTCTCTATGGCGTTAGTAATCAATAGAAAAAAAGGTTATTTTGGGTGTGAACCCTAACCCTCTGTGTGCTGTGCAGGTGCTGGATGTGTTGTGCTCCCTCTGTGTGTGCAACGGAGTGGCCGTGCGATCCAATCAGAACCTCATCACAGAGAATCTGCTTCCTGGTCGAGACCTCCTGCTTCAAACCAACATCATCAATTATGTCACCAGGTACTGCAGGCAGTGGTGGAAAGCACCTAAGTACGTACTCAAGTACTGTACTTTAGTTAGGAGTAGTTCACCCCAAAATGACTTTTTTGCTAATTGATTACTCACTCCATGGAGACTTGAGTTCAATAATATGTTTTTGTATTTGTCCCATTCTTAAGACAATAATTTGATTACAATAAATTTACCCCCACTGATTCAGGATGGGGACCCAAATGTATTTGGGTCCCCATCCAGGAAACAGTAATTAAAGTAAGTAAAAATAATTAAATTATTGTCTTAAGAATGCGACAAATAAAAAAAAATATTATTGAACTCAAGTCTCCATAGCATGAGTAATCAATAGGAAAAAAAATCATTTTGGGGTGGAACTTAGGTACTTTTACTTAGTGAGCACAGTATGTCCTGTTCAGTACTTTATACTTCTACTCCACTACATCTCAGAGGCAAATGTTGTACTTTTTACTCCACTACAATTATTTGGCAGCTTTAATTAGCCTATTAGTTACTTTTCAGAATTAGTTAACACAAACCACAAGTGCTATTTTATACTTCTGCGATTCGAAAATAACCAACCTGCCAGCTCACAACCCGTCGCAATGCGACGCACATCTGCTATACTTTAAAATTCTCCGCCACTGACTGTGGGTCAGCTGGAAACGGGAAGTTCACAAGAGTGAATACATGCAGGTACTTGACAAAATAAGACAACACTAACATTCCAGTGCTATGGAATGTGGTGCAGTTGGCCGAGCACACCACAGGGAGCTCCCTGCCATCTCTACAGGACACACACCACAGCAGGTGCTTGTGCAGGTCAAAAGGAGGCTGTTACATTTAAAGTAATGTCATAATTGTCATTCATATTCCGTTTTCTTCAACTTCTCCAACACTTCTGTCAAACAGTGATCATCATTCTGGTGACAAAATAGGGCTTTATTGAGCAGAGTGTCCGATAAACTAAAAACAAATGATTTAATATGCAAATACATAACAGAAGTAGATATTGTAATTAACAAAGTACCTATCGTTTATGGCACTCAGTTCTAACTGTATACCTACTAAAACATTATCATCAAATGTCTGTGAAAGTGAAGAAGTAAGGATTCGGTCTGGTCACATCTTCTTTAAATTCAGTCACAGTAGAAGTCCATACCCTGCATGAAAGGCAATACAAACAGTAAAAAGGACAACATATGATACCCATTAGAACAGAGAATACATTGACGATATAAAACCAAACATTGACAGTCTGTAATAGAGACAAACATGTCGTCCTTGTCGGGTGGAAACCTTGTATTTATCATTTTAAAAATGATTTAAACTAGTGAAAGCAGCCGATCTACAAGCACACAAACGCCTCGCACCATGAGGCGTTGTGTGCTTGTAAATCAGCTGTTTTCACTACTTTTGTGCAACGGCCTTGTACGATGAAGCAGGGCTTTACTTTGCGAAAGATTAAAGAACATACAGATTTGAAACTTGAAGATACAAGGTTTCTGTCCGACAGTGGCGATGTACTCACGGTAGTGGGGATTGTAACTGTGTCCTTGGTGAATATCTGTGTCTCATTCACCACTGTGGAAGGGAAGTACCCAACGATGCCCATCTGGTCCACATAACGCTCACTGTATACCTGCATGCCAGTGAAAATAACATGGCTTTTCAAATAGCTTCCCAGAGAGTGGCTTATTATGTAAGCCCTGAAGGGCTTGAAATACTTTTTTGCACTGGTGGAAAGTAACTAAGTACATTTACTTAAGTACTGTACTTAAGTTACTTTGAAAATTTTGATCATTATTATAAAACATACATTTACCACCTCAGCCCTATTCATCTCGGCCATTTGAAAATAGCCAATCTGCAAGCTCACAATGTGTCGCGATGCAACACATTGTGAGCTTGTAGATCTGCTATTTTCAAAGATACATTTGAAAACTTGAAAGGGGACATTCTGCATAATGTGTACTTTTACTGTTGGTACTTTAAAGTATATTTTGATGGCGATACTTTTGTACTTGGGTTACTCAAGTACTAGTTTTCGCCCCTAGTGGCGGAAAAAATTACCTCTGGGAACTCAGATTGCTCAAGTACAAAAGTACATTTTAGAATCCAGACTTTTACGTGTAACAGAGTATTTCTATATTGCAGTCTATTGATACTTTTACTTAAAGGGGAAGACCACCCATTTTCAATATTGAACTATGTCATTAATATACCTTAGAGGAGTTGTGTGGAAATAAAAAAAAAGTTCCCCCTCTTCTGTGTTGCCTAGAACTGGAGGATTGATTTTGGGGTTTGTATTGCAAATCACAACTTGATGACATCACACATTGTACTTTACAATACAAACCCCAAAATCAATCCTCCAGTTCTAGGCAACACAGAAGAGAGGGAACCTTTTTTTTCAATTCCACACAACTCCTCTAAGGTATATTAATGACATAGTTCAATATTGAAAATGGGTGGTCTTCCCCTTTAAGTAAAAATGTGACTACTTTTTCCACCACTGCTTTTTTGTGCGTAGTGCGTGGTGTCGTGCACCGAAAATAGCATATCCAGCCCTGTATACTGGAAGAAATGGTCTTTACTGTATCTTTGTTGGTACAACTGAATGGCTTGGGCACATTGTTAAAGAAATAAATCAGCACCTACACTTCCTGACCAAAAGATTCCAGCGCCCTCCTCTGGTGTGAGTTTAGAATACACATACACCATTTGTCCCCTCTTGATGTTGATAAATCTGCAGTCAGGAGCCGTGAAGTCGTCTAAAGCCGTGGCTATGGAGATGACATCTGAGAAATCACACAAAAAATTAAAGCCATGGGCAATTTAGATGTACCAGTACACTCTGACAACACCATAATATACCTTAGATGTGAATTCCGCCTCTTAATTTCATCTTCATTCACAATAGTTCTCTGAACTATGTAAATTGCACATACCCCCCTGCCCCTACATCTTCATAATCTTTATACTTACATGAACACTCTGCATCTCCACAAAGTTTGCTGTCTGCGAGTTTATCCATGAAGACAGCACTTGAGATCTGGTACGTTAGTCCCACATACAGCAGAATAATCACTGGACGCTTCATTCTGAGCAGAAAGAACGAAAGACAAGGATGTTTGAGTGTGTTTTTCCTAAGCGTGAATGTTTAGTGTGTGTGCAAACTGCAGAGTATCTGTGAGGTGACTCCAAGCTGTAAAATTCCCAAGACTTCTCTCAGCCAGGACAGGATGGGCAGAGCCCCTACATCACAGGCTCCCTGTCCAATCAGATTTGAGCTCTACTAAAGCCATATTCTTCTGAAACTATTCCATGTCCACAGGGGAGCTTACTGGAACTGGTCAGGTCTCCTTCACTGTCTGACAAACAGTGTAGTTTCTATCTGGGGTGGGGGTCTTCAGGTAGGACAGGGTCAAACGCCCAAAGGGCACCTTTTTTCTAGTTTTCTCAATAGAGGGTGCACGCATGCTTAAAGCGAATGGCATATCTAGTGGCAAATCGAGTGGCAAAGTGAGTTTAACGCCTTTTAACGTCTTTGAGTGCAATCAGATAGGACTTTTCTGTTTGGATGTATGGGCTGTCAAGGCCAGAAAGTAGTTTTTGCCACTCAGCAGGCGTTCCCGCATAACTTCCAGGTATGATGATGATGTCACGTGCATACGCTCTATAGAAGAGGAGGGAGACGAAACACTTAATGCTTTGTTAATGAATCTAAATGCATAGGACCACAGTGAAAACAAGTCCCCAGGACTTTTTTTGTTTACTATTCAAAACAACAATTTTTTTTCTTTTTACAAAAAAAAACACTATTGAATTCCCCTTCAGCATGAGACCCAACATCTTCCTTGGAACGTGTGAAGGCTCCACCCAGTATAAGAAGTGGTACTTTGAGGTGATGGTGGACCACGTGGAGCCCTTCCTGACCGCTCAGCCCTTCCACCTGCGCGTGGGCTGGGCTCTGACCGAGGGCTACAGCCCCTACCCCGGAGGAGGGGAGGGCTGGGGATGCAACGGCGTCGGCGACGACCTCTATTCCTACGGCTTCGACGGTCTCCACCTGTGGACAGGTGAGGCGCTGGTTCAACCCTTTTCATCATTTGAAGGACCCCCATGACACCGTCGTTGTCGGGTGGAAACCTTGTATGTCCAAAACCATTTGTTTTGTATTCGTCATTTTAAAAATGATTTGAGATAGCGAAAACAGCCGATCTACAAGCACACAACACCTCGCGATGCGAGGCGTTGTGTACTTGTAGATGTTAGGCTGTTTTCACTACGTTTGTGCGACAGTCTTGTATGATGAAGTAGGGCTTTATCATACAAGATATAAAAATGTTAAAGGAATATTTCACCCCCAAAATGACTTTTTTTTTCTATTGATTACTCATGTCATGGAGACTTGGCACTCAAGTCTCTATGGCATGAGTAATCAATAGAAAAGAAAGTCATTTTGGGGGTGAACTACTCCTTTAAACTTGGAGATACGAGGTTTCTGTCCGACAGTGACGATATGCACGATTATTTACTTGTATTTATTTCTATGCTCGATTAAATAGAGTGGTTCAATGAACTGTTGCACCCTTTACTTTGCAACACACTTCTAAACACTCGTGTCCGCAGGGCGCACTCCACGTCACGTCTCCACCCCGAACCAGCACATCCTGGCCAAGGAGGACGTGGTGAGCTGCTGCCTGGACCTGAGCGTTCCCAGCATCTCCTTCCGCATCAACGGACACCCTGTGCAGGGCATGTTCGAGAACTTCAACCTGGACAGCCTCTTCTTCCCCGCCGTCAGCTTCTCCGCAGGCGTAAGGTGCGTCCTGCATGGACAAGAAACTCATACTTTTGAACCGATCCCATCGCTGTAACCTTGTATCTCCATGTTTCCATCTATTTATGTTTTGTCATAAGCCAATGCCCTATTAAATGTAATAGTTAATAGTATGACAGTGTCACGCAAAAGTAATGAAAATAGCCAACCTAAAAGCTCACGCTGCCTAGCGAGCTATTGTTTTTTCACGATCTGTTAACGGCATTATAGCTGAAGAAAAGGTATTGTTAATTCAGGAATCTCACTGTCCAGCCCTATTGAAACACAGGTTCTTGTTTCTATTTCCTGAAAAAGAAACAGTTTTGTTTCATTTATAATTAACCTTTTATTTTGATAACTACAATATCCATTGTATGAATCCCTCTTAATGCATTTATCCTGGATATCTATTCTATGTTTGTACGGCGGACAAATATGTCTTAAAACAACTGAGGTGGCTTTCAGACAGCAAGCAATCTGGACATTCCTTGTGACCTCCATTGACTGTAAAAGTGCGTCTTGGTACTGTCTGTAGTTCCACATGTCTACCCTCTAATCACTCAGGCTCCGCTTTCTGCTGGGAGGTCGACACGGAGACTTTAAGTTCCAACCGCCGCCAGGTTACGCTCCGGCGTATGAAGCGGTCCTGCCCAGGGATCGCTTGCGCATCGAGCCCATCAAGGAATACAAGCACGACTCTGAGGGCGTGCGGAACCTTTTAGGACCCACTCAGTCCCTGTCACACACTGCCTTCACTCCATGCCCCGTGGACACAGTACAGGTACAACTAAAACCTCCATGTGCCACAGACATATTATATAAGCATAATGTGTAACAGGTTGTGCGCTTGTAGATCTTTTTGGCTATTTAACCCATTTAGGCCTGAACACATTATGACGCAATATTTTATGCTTTAACTATTGAAAAATAGCAAATATACAAGCTCACAGCGCGTCACCGAGTGCTGCGCTGCGAGCTTGTAGATCTGCTATTTTTGAAAAATCGTGAAAATTAGATTTTTGACCCGATTACATAAGTGTCTTTTGAATCCTTCTAAGATTTTTTGAAAAACCGATGTTTGTATGTCAACAATCTGGCCAGCCATCGTCAAAGAAAAGGCCCTTTTCACTTTAACTGGAGCTCAGTTAGTCTGTTCTTGAGAGATTACTATGTCAGTGATTCTCAAACCTTTTCATGTGAAGGACACCCAAAATGATATTTATTTGGCCACGGACCCCCATTTCAAAATATCTAGTTCCAGGGACCACCCAGAAGCAAAATTTGAGTTACAGACGTTCACTTTGAAAATACATATATTCAAAGATTTGCACACATTTTCACGACTTTTCGAAAATAGCAGATCTACAAGCTCGCAGCGCGGCACTTGGTGCCGCGCTGTGAGCTTGTATATCTGCTATTTTTCAATAGCTAAAATTACTAGGGCCCCCTCTACCTTGGGCCCTGGTAACTCAGTCCCACTTTCCTACCCCTTGTGACGCCCCTGGCCACAGACATATTATATAAGCATAATGTGTAACATGTTGTGCGCTTGTAGATATTTTCGGCTATTTAATAGCGCTCAAGTGGGTAAACCATTTTTATTAAACCCTTTATCATTGTACTTCCAGATTGTCCTTCCTCCCCATCTGGAACGCATTCGAGAGAAGCTGGCAGAGAATAGCCACGAGCTCTGGGCTGTGACTCGCATTGAACAAGGATGGACGTACGGAGCGGTGAGTGTTTTCAACGTTGTTCATCTCTCCCCACACCAGAAAACGGAACATAGATTTTCAGGTCGGGATACCAATTTTAGCCAATCAGAAGAGATAATTTATAGGCCCACACGTAAGGATACAGAATAAACAAATTAAACTGGAAGTGATCAAACAAAAACATTTGCAGACAAAATTGGAATTGGAACACTATAAAATGAAAGGTAATGAATGGTTTCTATCTCCTGAAATTGGTGTCCCACCTGAAAAGGTATTTTCTGTTTATTCACACTGGAGAGACAGAAGAAAATAGCCGATACGACATGTTGTGAGCTTGAAGATTGCCTATTTCAGGCGCACATCGAAGTACATATCACATTTTAATCTTGTCACTTTCATATCAAGTTCCGTGACGACAACAAGAAGCTTCACCCGTGCCTGGTGGATTTCCAGAGTCTGCCTGACCCCGAGAAGAATTATAACTTAGCAATGTCAGGAGAGACACTCAAGTAGGTCAAAGCCTTCATTTCCATGTAAACATGTTTAGTTTATTTTTTGCATTTCTTTTTCTGTCCTCCACATTTTGTAACAGTTGACCATAATCCTTATCCTAATCCTCCACCCACCTCTATGAACACCCAAAAGAAAGAAATGTGTTATTGTCTCCACCAGCCGAAGGCTTGGGGGAGAGTATGTTTTCCCCTTCGTCCGTCCGTGTGTCCGTGCGTCCGTCCGTGTGTCCGTGTGTCCTCGCAGTTTGTGTGCAGCTAATCTCAGTCGCCGTTGGCCCGGTCGCTGCCAAAGTGAGCACACACATTCCCTGGATGCCAATCTAGAACCTCTGCCCTAAATCTTTCAAATGGGCCTTTTCTAGCGCCACCTAGTGGCCGATGTTCGCAAAACACATTTCTGTGCACTACTCTTACAGATTTTGTCCAAAAATCCTACAAATCGGTAGGCAGTATCTCGACAGTCATGTGATCGACACAGATCTGTCCGATTTTGCATATTCCATCCTGATTGGCTAAGATTGGCTTCCAAAGTTTGTAGGATTGAGCCGTTTTGAACAAAATGCCTCAAATCCCAAACGCAAAGTGTAATTATCATGAAATCGTGCACACACGTTCCCACTAGGCCGAGGAAGAAATGCCACTGTTTTTTTTTTTAATCAGCCTCATGGTGGCGCTATAACAGGCCGATTTGTGGTTTTACCTATAACTCCACCGATCAGTTTCAAACTTTGTAAGCGCACTCCCTAGAGTCTAAGGATAAACCTTTGCCCTGCATTTTTCACATCAGCCTTTTATAGCGCCACCTTTGGGCCGACTTATGTAAAACACATTTTTGGATATTACTCCTTGAGATTTTATCCAAAAATCGCGCAAATCGGTACACAGTATCTCTATAGTCATGTGATCAAGTCCGATCCGTCTGATATTTCATATTCCATCCTGATTGGCTAATATTAGCTTCCAAAGTTTGCAGGACTGCTCAGTTTTTGAAAAAAATGCTTCAAATCATCAACGCAGCTTGCGATTACCGTGAAATTTGCCACACATATTCCCACTAGGTCAAGGAACAAATGCTACCTTTTTTCACATTGGCCTGTTATAGCGCCACCAGCAGGTAGACTTTAGCAAAACACATTTTTGGAACACAATGCTTCAAATCATGCATGCAGCGTCCGATTTCCATGAAAGATCTATGGTGAAGAACATATGCCACCCTTTTTACATTGGCCTATTATACAGTAACACCACCAGGACACACGGCCTGGTGGAGACCTGTGCTCGGAAGAGCACTGCTTCTAGTTTTTTTATGAAGTCAAATTAAAAATGTTGACACTTGAAACTACTTGACAGTTTCCTCTTGTGTCATGTATGTATGTGAAGGACCCTTCTGGCACTGGGCTGTCATGTAGGAATGGGAGACGAGAAAGCAGAAGAGAATCTGAAAAGGATCAAACTCCCCAAAACGTGAGTCCCTGAACACTGATGGACGGACAGACAGACAGCCAGACTGGACACTGTGCTGTACAGACTTCTTTCTCCTAACCTGTGTAATTGTTTTATCCACTGCGTCCGTTAGTTACATGCAGAGCAGTGGGTATAAGCCAGCCCCTCTGGATCTCAACCATGTCAAGCTGACCCCTAATCAGAACCAACTGGTGGAGAGGCTGGCAGAAAATGGGCACAACGTCTGGGCAAGGGACCGGGTTAAACAGGGCTGGACCTACAGTATTGTGCAGGTAACTCCACACTTTCTCTGTTTCTGCAACACAAAATACATTTCTTATGAGTGCATCAATTCTATTTTACTGTTAGGCAGTGGATCCCAAACAGTGTGACGACTGACGAGTGACAGTGTTGTCCTGGTGTGCCTTGGGAGTTTGTGACAACCACAATTTATTGCAACCGTCACATCTTGACCGTATCTGTCTGGTTAATGCTAGTCTTTTATTTTTGATTGACTGTCACGCTCTGACATCACTGTGATGTCAGGGGAACCACACTAACAGAATCCCTTTTATGCCCATATGGAGATCCCTGATGTCATCAATATTAAGCCCATATCTGTGAAAGCCAATATATATATACATGTCAGTCTAACCAGTGTGGCTGGTTCTACAGACAGGGATCTCCATATATGGGCATAAAAGGGATTCTATTAGTGTGGTTCCCCTAACAGGATTTCACATGCCCATATATGGAGATCCCTGGCTGTAGAACCAGCCACACTGGTTAGACTGACATGTATACTCTTTAGAAAAGCGACCTCGCCATTCGGGGGCGATGTCGCTTTTCGCCCTAAGGCGTCTTACTAGTTAATGCAATATACAGTAATATACAACTATATTGTTTGTATACTACTTAACAATTTGCTGTGTATAATATCTATTCAGCAATGATTAGGGCTGCAACTATTGATTACCAATTTTTTTTTTAAGATTAAATCGATTAGTCTTTTGAAGTGTTGCCCCCCAAGCAATGATTATTAGTGTGGTTGCTATAGGCAACACACTACTGTTCTCGGTCCGAGAAGTTTTTACCAGCAATTTGAACCTGCAACATGCTTCACTCACTGTTGTCACTGTTATGCTTCACATGACTTCACAATATATATTTAAATGGTAATTGGACGGAATTCCGTTTCCAGTAGATTCCTTGCGACTCACAGCCACACTTACAATTTCCCAGAATTGCACCTTTCTTATTCATTATTATTGATATATTATATATCTTTTCTTCACATACAGGACATATTGAACAAACGCAACCCACGTCTGGTCCCTTACAACCTGCTGGATGAGAAGACCAAAAAGACCAACAGAGAGACCGTGTGTGCTGCTGTTCGCACGCTGATCGGCTACGGCTACAACATAGAACCACCTGACCAAGAGAGCAGTACGTTTGTCTCACTTACACCAAGTTTAATGACGAATAATGTTTTGTTTACTGGTAGTACCTACCAGGACAGTACACGTTGTCAAGCGGGTACTACAGTACTATGACAATGTTTCTCAATGTCAGGTCTGAGGACCACCAGGGGTCCAAGTTGGACCTTTATTAGTGTGTACACCCTTGTGGGTCCATTTGGTTCCATTTGTCATATGACATAGATTCTTTACTACAAAACGTTGTACAAAATGCTGATGTACGAGCTCTCAAGTTACAGGACCACCCATTTTCAACCTATCTTCACACAGTATACATGTAAATGGTCCTCACTAATGCTGATTAGAAAAGGTACAGTTGCTGCCTACTCACTTTGTTGTGTCTACTAGTGACGGTAGACAGGTTTGGTTAATTCAAATTTATTTTATTTTATAAATATGAGAAAATAGGCTTGTTAACCTTCTAGGAAGATAAATCCTGCAGTTTTCTATAAGCTTTGAATCCCACTCGATTATGATATTATCACTGGCCCTCCTTTGAGACACAGATTGAGTCGAAAAGAATTGTACCATATTATAAAGAGCATTGGCGAGGACCAATTATATGAAAATAGGTTGAGAATGGGTAAAGTGGACCTTTAAACAGTTTAAAGTGTGTCTTTGGGTTTTATAAATATTGCCCCAATAAAAAAGTATTGGGTAAGTAAACAAGAACTAAATAATAACTACATTGGATCCATTGGAATAATTTCTTTCCTGAATTTCTGGAAGTACAAGGTTTCCACTCTACAGCCAATATATATACTGTGTTTATGGGCATAAGTGTCAGACACGCACTGTGTTTGAAGTCGAGCAGACATATACACACTCACACATGCACACACAAGCAGAGAATCTCTTATAGAAGGACAATGAGAAGCAGAAAGCCTGCACGGTGTTGCCAGCGTTTTTGAGCTCACAACGTGCAAAGTAATGTGTCAGACATCTCCATATATGGGTATATAATTGACAGATAGACAGATACCTTACATATATCTCCATATACAGTATGGGCATAAATGCACACAGGCAAACAGACGGTCAAAACGGGTCCTATGACAACAGGTATTAATGAATAATAAAGGCTGGTCCCTGTTCGGGCGGCCGAGCTTCTAATAATAATACTGATAGACTAACGAGCAATTGCAGTGTTGGACTTGCCAAAATAATTGACTGGCCACATTAAGTCAGCGATCCACAAGACCATTATGGTATGGTGTCTTGCTTGTCAATAATATCAGTCTTTTGTATTGCCTGCTTACACTTCCTTTATACCAATTGGAATTGTATTTTATATACCGGTAGTTCTTATATTGTTGATTTGTCACCTTTAACTTGTAAGGAATGTGCAATCGTGGAATGAGCAACACAGCTAAAGGTGTGGGTAGCGCCTGCAAAATTTGCCAAATTCTGTGGTGTTGGTGAAGTCAAAGAAGACCGCAAGGAGAATGCCTATGGTTCTTCAGTGAAGCAATGGTGAGGAACCGGTCCCAGGAAGACAACACCCCAAGAAGACCGGTTCATCACCCTTGCTTCACTGAAGAACCATAGGCTTTATATATATATAATATATAAAAAAATCACACCCAATGTGAAGTGAGCGGTGGTCGTGCTTGCATAACATCTTCAGACTAGGATTTAAGTCTAGGATGTACAGGCTAACGTTTTGCTAAGTCGAGGATGTACAGGCCATGCTACACACACACGTTTTGCTATGGCAAAACGCTGAGGAAAAAGGCTACAGACATTCCAACATATGACATCACTAGACAAACATGATGCTACGTACACACATTCTACTATGGCAAACGCTGAGGAAAAAGGCTACAGACACACGCACAGCCACTTATAGGAGCGGCTTGCACCGCTCAACAATACCAATTTGTATATTATTTTTACTTTTCAAATAAACCCCTTACCTTTTTTTAAAAAAGGGAAAAAAGATTTGACCTGCATGGAAAAAAGTCAAATAACCAGGTCATGGAACAAGAGAAAGTGGGTAGTGAATGGAGGAATCCAAGAGGAAAGCAGGCAGGAAATGTTGGCAAGTCCAGGCTGAATAAGAAGCGTACATCACATTGGCTAGATAGGTGGCGGGCCAGTGTGGATGACTTTGAACGATGGTAACAGAGAGTAGGCTGGGGTCCAGATGGCAGAGTTGTGACAGTAGCTCATAGAGGAATTGCAGGTCATGGCAACCGCAAAAGCCAAGAAAACCATAAATCCGATGATACCCAGGACGAAGATTCCAGCTATAAGGGTCCAAATCACCCGGTGCAACATGCCATCGCGCCTTTTGACCTGAACGTGGAGTGATATGCTCTGAACTGGACTCTCCAGTTTTGTCTCGTCTTGTTCCTCCTCGACCGTTGAGTTCTCCCCGTTTGAAGGACAATCCAGTTCCACTATTGAAGAGGCCAGGAGTTTGACCTCATCTTTAAAGGAGATGGGGGTCCGGGCTATTTCATCGTCTCCCGCCAAAAGGCTGTAAAATGTGCCACATGCAGCCTCTTCTGCCTTGCTCTCCAGTTGACTCTTAAGGTCCTGGATCCTCTCCCCTTGGGCCACCATCATACTGGAAGACTCTTCTTTAAACTCTATCAACTGCTCCACCTGCTCCTTTTGCTTAAGGATAATCATATTCGTATCCGTCAGCTCAATTTGAGCCGTGTCCATTTTGCACTGAAGGTTGTGTACTTCAGCACTGGAGTTGTCGATGTTCACTTTATTCTCGTCTATCATCTCCTCAAGCCTGCTCAGTTGCTCCACTGTCACCATCTGCTTTTTCAGAATTTTCTGCTCATTCTCCAGTTTTGTAATTGGCGTTTCTTCACTGCTTTTGATATTTTCACTGCTTTTGATAATCTGGTGCTCGGTCAGGAGCTTCCTGGCCCTGCAAAGCTCCTCTTTAACCTGAACAGCATCTACGCCTATGGACTGCTCCAGACTTTGCTCCAGACTTTGCTCCAGACTTTGCACTTGGCGTGAGAGGGCTGAGTGTCTCTCAAGGTTCTCTGACTGCAGACGATTAACTTCAGCAACATCAGTGCCTGTCGCTTCGATTAAGCTCATCATATGTTCATTGTTTCGCTTAAGTTGTCTTTGAGTGTGTTCAAGCTCGGCTATTCTGTCATTTCTTAGGTCCAGCTCTTCTTTGAGCTCGCTTTGAGTGTCTTCAAGTTTGGCTATTCTGTCATTTCCTAGGTCCAACTCCTCTTTAAGCTCGCTTTGAGTGTCTTCAAGTCTGGCTATTCTTTCATTTTGGTCATCCAAGATTTGGATAAAAGACGTTAACAGTATATTTTTATGCTCGGCTCTTTCACCTCCATCATCCATCTCCATCTCTACTTTAAGCTCGCTTTGAGTGTGTTCAAGCCCAGCTGTTCCATTTCTTTCATCCATCTCTTCATTGCGCTCGCTTTGAGTGTGATGAAGCTCAGGTATACATTCCTCCATCTCTGTAAAGTGTGTTCAACTTAATAACGGCTGTCCGGACTGTGTGATCTTCTACTGCATAAAGCCTTGTGCTTCTCTCTTGTTGATCAAGCTCTAGTCTGACATCACACAAAATAGAAACCATATATGGGCTGTGTCCACATACCGATTTGCGCTGATGTCGGGGATCTCTATATATGGGCATCAGACGCAACAGAAACTGTTGCCTAGTAGCGCTGATTTGTGTTGACGTCTGGCGTGTCCATATTTGGGCATAATCCGCCTGCCTGCCTTAGACAACAGACAGACGCACGCATGTCATACGAGTGTTTGGGAACCCAGCATTGGCTGGTTACTCCCGTCTCTCTCTCCATCCTCCCTCTCACTCTCTCTCCCTCTCTTTCTCTGTGGCCCTTATGGTGACATGAATGAACCGATGTCAAAAGGTGTCTATTTGCGCTGTCAGTACTGTGACATCAGGCATGTATGGGCATAATCCGTCCCCACAGACCGACAGACAGACAGACAAGGCAGACAACTAAACCTAACTAGACTAGAGAATGCACTACTAAAAAGTCAGTAAATGAGTTAAAGGGGTTCTTGACATGAAAAAGGTTGAGAGCCACTGCTCTATACGTATTGCCTCTTCCTTCGGTCTTTAACCCATTTAGACCTAGTCATTATTGACTGCTTTAACCAGTGAAAAATAGCAGATATACAAGCTCACAGCGCGGCACCGAGTGCCGCGCTGCGAGCTTGTAGATCTGCTATTTTTGAAAAAGTCGTGAAAATGTGTGCAAATCTTTGAATATATGTATTTTCAAAGCGAACGTTTGTAACTCAAATTTTGCTTCTGGGTGGTCCCTGGAACTAGATATTTTGAGATGGGGGTCCGTGGACAAATACATATCATTTTGGGGGTCCTTCACATGAAAAAGTATGAGAACCACTGACATAGTAGTCTCTCAGGAACAGACTAACTGAGCTCCAGTCAAGTGAAAAGGACCTTTTCTTTGACGATGGCTGGCCAGATTGCTGACATAGAAACATAGGTTTTTCAAAAAACCTTAGAAGTATTCAAAAGACACTTATAGAAATGGGTCAAAATTCTAATTTTCACGATTTTTCAAAAATAGCAGATCTACAAGCTCGCAGCGCGGCACTCGGTGCCGCGCTGTGAGCTTGTATATCTGCTATTTTTCAATAGTTAAAGCATAAAATAATGAAACACAAAATGTGTACCCGTTCTAAATGGGTTAATGCTCCCTCTGTGTGCAACCCACAGGTGGCCACGGACCAGGAAATGGCCGTGATGACAAGATCCGAGTGTTCCGAGCAGAGAAGTCCTATGCTGTGACCCAGGGGAAGTGGTACTTTGAGTTTGAGGCGGTGACCGTCGGGGAGATGAGAGTGGGCTGGGCCCGTCCCTCCGTCCGTGCCGACACTGAACTGGGCGCCGACGATCTGGCCTATGTCTTTAACGGTTACAAGGTGGGAGCATTCATCTAACCACTTTAATTTGGCATCTCTATTTTGTCATTGTTATGATAATCTATGTCATACTGTACGGTGAACATCAAATATTTGTAAAAATGTGTCCGGTTGTAGACTTGTAGATCAGCTTTTCCCGTTGTGCCACACTGTCGTACCACAAAGTAAATGGGGCTTACAGTACGTGCTTAACTCTGAGAGTGTAGAATGGACTCTTACAGATTTTACTGTGTAGGATGTGTGGTTGCATGCTTGTGGGGACAACGGATGGAAATTATCATTCTTGCAAAATCTTGTGTATTACACAACATTATTATATAATGTATATTTCCTCAATATGCGGTGTCCCATCCAAATAAACATAAAGTAATAAAACTAAAGACAATTCTGTCTGAATGACGAAATACAGTATAATGGAGGATTGCTGTTATGGAAAGAACAAATTTTAATTTAATTTTAATCACCTGATCCCCATCATCTCTACTCTGGGAGGAACATCCTCCCAAAATAGCAGATCTGCAAGCTGACAACACGTCACAACATGGCGCGTGCAACTACAGACATGCAACTAAAAATGTGAATTAAAATATAAAAACAATCAAATAAATGTATACAAAACAATAAAAAATAAACATTGTGAAATCCAATAAAAAATTCAAGTAAAATTTAACAAATGCTCAACATTTAGGGTTACTTGAAAATGAAATTGAAAAAAAGAATGCACCTTACTTATTCAAGTACTGTACAAAGCCAGCTCAGGTATTTCTTTTCTTTTCTTAAAAAATAGAATAGAGAGTCTATTCTAATAGAATAGAGAGTTTAAGTGGTTAAAGTGTCATTGTCATGTTTCCCCTAGATTTCTTTCAACTATTAAAAGTTTCTTTACAATTTCTTCCATTAAAGTGATCCCTGGCTAATACGACAAATTATGCCTTAATACATTATAATAGTCCTCTATAACTACAATGTAAAATTAAAAACACCTTCAATATTTTATTTCTCCTAGAAATAACGAATCTTTCACTCAATAGGGGAAATGCCTGTCGCAAGTTGATGATGTCATAAATGTCATGTGTGATCTGTCCCTATGGAATTTACGGCATGCATGTGCAAAAAACACATTTGAAATATTGAATTTGATGCTCATATTAACCATAGGAAATATTAAGTTTGTTTTTATTTTCACATGCATGCCATAAATTCCATAGGGATAGATCACACATGACATTTATGACATCATCAACTTGCGACCCTGTTAAGTTAAAGATTAGCTATTTCTAGAAGAAATAAAATATTTAAGGTGTTTTTAATTTTACTGTGCAGTTATAGAGGACAATTATAATGTATTAAGGCATATTTGTCGTATTAGCCAGGGATCACTTTAAAGAAAGAAACACTGTATATTTGTAACTAAAGTTTTATGGACATCATGTGTTTCAGGCTCAGCGCTGGCATGTGGGCAACGAGTCGTTTGGTCGTCAGTGGCTGTCCGGGGACGTGGTCGGCTGCATGATCGACCTCACCGAGATGAACATCATGTTCACCCTCAACGGGGAGATGCTGATCAGCGACTCAGGCTCAGAGATGGCCTTCAAGGACATCGAGATAGGAGAGGGTGAGTGGGGACACCCTACTCTACTCTATATCAGTGGTTCTCAACCTGTGGGTCGGGACCCCCAGGGGGACCCCCCCAAATTATTATTTTGGGGGTCCCCAGATGATTGGCTTAATGTGAAACATCGTTTTCTCACTCAACAGTAAACAAACCAACATACTGTATAAGTGTATAGAGGGTATCTGCACATTTTTAAAGTGACAATTTAAGGGCTTTTTAATACCTCTAAAACTAAACCTCTCCAAATTGTAGAAAATAGCAGATCTACATGCTCACAACACCTGAGCGTTGTGAGCACGTAGATCTGCTATTTTCACAATAGAACCGTGTTATACAAAATGTAATGCCTCAACTCTTAGTGCTCGTCAGGGTGGGGTGGGGTGGGGGGGGTCCCCAGTTAAAATAGGATAATTTTGGGGGTTGCGGCCTGAAAAGGTTGAGAACCAGTGTTCTATATGAGCTGTTTGGTAATATCATCGCTGTCGGGGGGGAAGACCTTGTATGTCCAATATTGTTACTTTTAAACCCATTCATTTAAAACCGGGAAAGCTTGTTCATTCATTAATGAATCTCAATAATAAATACATTCACACCAATTACCAATGTGCTGGAAAACTGAACTAGCAAAAAGCAACACAGATATATGAAACCTACCACAACTAATTGATGATGGTTATACTGTAGTTCTAATTCCTGGCGTTTAGGACTACAAATGCAACCCATGAATTATAGATCAGCTACTTTTCTGTACATGGCACACTGGCTATAAATCAAGTTTAAGTCAAATTCCCTTAAACTCTAAAAAACCTTTTTCGACCATAAAAGACCACACTGAATTTAATGTATTAATCAATTATGCTTTCATACAATATTGATTCACCCATATAACTACCTCTAAACAGTCAAGGCCTCAGCCCCCCCTCTTTGATTAAAGTGGATAATGTTTATAGAATAATATATTGTATTTCATCTGATCTATATTAACTTTTATAACAGAAATGATTAGATCTAGTATATATTATTATACAGACTTACCCTAACTGTGTGTGTTGGTCCTAAATGACAAACATGTAGTTTCATATGAAGGGAGGAACCTTTTAATATCCCTTCCTACCACTGAAAGGAACAATAATGACGCTAACCTAGTGGTCATTGTATGGAATCACATCAAAGTACAGCATGTTTGGATGATTTGTGATGTGATGAGCACTGTGTGTGTGTGTGTGTGTGTGTGTGTGTGTGTGTGTGTGTGTGTGTGTGTGCGCGTGTGCGCGTGCGTGCGTGCGTGCGTGCGTGCGTGCGTGCGTGCGTGCGTGCGTGTGTGTTGTTGAATTCCCCAGGCTTCATTCCAGTGTGCAGTCTGGGTATGTCTCAGATTGGCAGAATCAACCTGGGCCAGAACGTCAGCAGCCTGCGTTACTTCACCATATGTGGCCTGCAGGAGGGATTCGAACCCTTCGCCATCAACATGAAGAGAGACATCACCATGTGGTTCAGCAAGAGCCTGCCCCAGTTCATCCCTGTGCCCGCAGACCATTCACACATCGAGGTACAATATACACAGAGTGAATTATTTCATTTCACGCTGACGCAAAAAATAAATTCCTGCGTGAAACTCATCTGTTCTCAACTCACCTCAACTTCATTGTCACATCACAGGTTTACAGATGAATAGTTTGTCTGCATTGCAAATCACAGATGATATTATCCTTAAAATGTATCTTATAATGATTCATAACTCTAATAGCAATTTCCTTTTGTTTTAATGTCAGCAATCATTTTGTAAGCGCAGAACTGAATTTGTCTGAATTTTGTTTGACATTAAATTCCACACAGTGTTCATTAAACCTAACCCTTATATTTAGTTAACCGGATATAGCTGATCTACAAGCTCACAACGAGTTGTGCGTTTGCGACACGCTCTGGGCTTGTAGACTGGCTCTTTTCTCTGAACATCCGCCCCCAGCATAGGGAGGCTAAGGTTCACGTGATTAACTGACAGCATTTTGTAGATCACTTTACCACAAGGGTCTTCGCTAGGGGGTCCTCAGAATTACTACAGGGGGTACCCCAAATCTTTGAGTGATAGGAACTTTTTTTCTTCTTTTTTTATATCAACCACTTGAAGCCTAGTGTCCATATTCTGAGAACTGTAGCCTAAATTAGCGCTGCGAGGTGTTCTGAGCTTGTAGATCGGCTATTTTCGGCAAAGAGGCTTGGTGTAGAGGGGAAACATGGCAGACTAATTACAGAGTAAAAGGTAAAGTTTATTAGGTAATGACGGTTCAAGTGGTTAAATATCTGAAGACACAAATTGACATGAATCCAAAATACACTGATTATTGTGCTGTCAAACGATGAAACTATATGGTATCTATGGGTTGTGGGGGGTCCCTGCTTCATCTCTCTCTCGACTAGGGGTCCTTGGCCTGAAAACGCTGAAGACCCCTGCTTTACCAAGTACAGAGAAGTCGTTTTCTCACTGTTCCACATGTTTCCTTTGTTGTCCAAGGTGACTCGCATGGACGGCACGGTGGACAGCGCCCCCTGTCTGAAGGTGACCCACAAGACCTTTGGCTCTCAGAACGCCAACACGGACCTGCTGTTCTTCAGGCTCAGCATGCCCATCGAGTTCCACGAGTCCTTCAAGGTCACGGCGGGGGCCACCCCGCTCACCCGCACCATGACCATCCCCGAGGACGAGGTGCTGGAGATGGACCCCAACTCGGACTTCGAGGTGCTCAAGAAGTCGGCCACTCGCAGGGAGCAGGAGGAGGACAAGAAGGAACCCTCCGTGCCCAAGGAAGTCCCGGCGCTCAAGAACGGCGAGAACGAAAAGGACGCCTCGACGGAGAAGAGCAAGAAGAAAGGGTTAGTTTTGGATTTGGGTAGATCACTTTACTAGGGCCCAATGTGGAGGGGGCTTAACTATGTTATACTTTAGCTATTGAAAAATAGCAGATCTACAAGCTCACAGTGCGGCACCGAGTGCCGCGCTGCGAACTTGTAGATCTGCTATTTTGGAAAAGTGCAACTCTTTGAATATATGTATTTTTTTAAGTGAACATTTGTAACTTGAATTTTGCTTCTGGGGGGGGGGGGGTCCCTGGAAATAAATATTTTGAGATGGGGGTCCGTGGCCAAATACATATAATTTTGGGGGTCCTTCACATGAAAAAGTTTGAGCACCACTGACATAGAAACATGGCATTTTCAAAAAACCTTCGAAGGATTTTAAATATTCAAAGACTTTTTCACGATTTTTCAAAAATAGCAGATCTACAAGCTTGCAGTGTAACATTTCTGTGATATCCCAATGTTTATTTTGATAAACTAAATAAAATGTATACATCAGGAATGTCAGTTGGTTCAAATAAAGATTTTGGAGCAGCACAGCCTCTAGGGGCCTCTAGTGGGGCTTTTAGAATCTATGGTCTCGTTACTTCACACTGATGTGAATGTTTACTTCAACCAAAATGAGGTGCAACGAAGCCTCTCTAGCAATGTGAAAGATTACGACTGATAAAGATCACATCTGAGACCTCTAATAAAATGGCATCATCCGTGCAGAGCTTTTTGGGTGGCCTACACAGCATGTGATTATTCACTGTGTGTGTGTGTGTCCCTCTGATGTCCAGGTTCCTGTTCAAGGCTAAGAAGGCTGCGCTAACGCCACCCCCTGTTATCCTGGTGCCCCGCTTAATGGAGGATGTCGTGCCAGATGACCGCGATGATGTTGACATAATCCTCAACACAACTACAGTGGGTCTCTCATGCTTTGATGTACCCTAGACCTAGAGCTGTGGTTCTCAACCTATCCAGGCTGCGACCCCCAACACAATCATATTTTAACTGGGGACCCCCCCCCACCCTGACAAGCACTTGGATTTGTAAGAGTCCAGGAATTACATTTTGTATGACATAGTTCTATTGTGAAAATCGTCACTTTAGAAATGTACAGATACCCTCTATACACTTAAACTTTATGTTGGTTTGTTAACTGTTGAGTGAGAAAACAATGTTGCACATTACATTAATCATCTGGGGACCCCCCAAAATAATTTGGTGTTATTAGGTAAAGTATATGTAATGTTTCTATCAATAAAGAAACTTTGGGTTCTTTGATTTCATTTATTTAGGACTGGTAGCAGTGGTAGTGGCATCTCAGTACATACATCCAACTTGATCTGGAAATGTTTGGGGTGGGGTCACATATATAGATAGCAGGTATCAGGTGTCATTGCTATCGTTGCCATCTGGTGGACATAATAAATCAATGCATCAATACATATCACATATCACAACAGTATATTAGGTATTATGTCTCAAATATCTGAAAACACAAATTGACATGAATCCAAAATACACTTATGATTGTGCTGTCAAACGATGAAACTATATGGAATCTATGAAAAGGTTGTGGGGGTCCCTGCTTAATCTCTCTCTCAACTAAGGGGTCCTTGGCCTGAAAACGTTGAAGACCCCTGTTGTACAGTCAAGTGTATTGAAATGACCCTGTAATAACATGTAATGATTACTCACTTCCTCTGTTGCCAGTACTATTATTCGGTGAGGATCGTTGCGGGACAGGAGCTGGGTGGAGTGTGGGTGGGTTGGATAACACCCGACTACCACCAGTACGACGCACACTTTGACCTCCACAAGGTGCGAAATGTCACCGTCACTGTTGGTGATGACAAGGGCAACATTCATGACAGGTAGGTTACAAAGATATGGGACGATGTGCTTTAAGACAGACCTGATCATCAGTTACTCAGGACAAGTTCTGCCTGTGAGCGTTAAATAAAAATATGTTACATTGTGTAAAAGAAAACAACGTTTAAAAACGGTAGCAGTTATCAGTAGCTATTTCAAAACCTGCCCTAGAAATATTTGGAAACAATTTTTTTATACTATCTACTTTCTGGTGTGGTTCTTGGTATTAGGGATGGGACGATACGCGATATTATCGTTTATCGTGATAAAAAACACTCGCGATAATCGTATTGTGGAGATTTACGGTAATTTATCATGATATCGTCCTAGGTCATGCACTGGGATCAATTCACGTTTTATTTGCCGAGCTGCACATCCGGTACCATTTAAACCCTCTATAATTGGTAAAAGGTAGTTATAATACGTACTTGAAACAGTCTTTTTTTCACTCTCTATCAAATGTCTTTGCCAAGAAATAGCCGATCTACAAGCAAGCGACGTGTTGTGAGCTTGTAGATCTGCTATTTTTTGGCAAATGTTCCCGCCCCAAGATAATGGATTTTGATTATCGCGATAATATCAATAATTTATTTTGTCACAATAATAATCTTCATATCGTTCCATCCCTACTTGGTATTAAAACCACTAGACGAGAATTGACGAGAATCATCGCATCATCGTGCCAATGACGTAAATAATAATAATAAAAATAAAATAAAAACATTATTATTATTATTTTTTTTAAAGATGTCAAAATGACCTGAAATCAGAGAGATGCTTTTCTATGTTTGTGTGTTGGCTCCCTCGTTTAGCTGATAGAGAAAATGTGTGTCCATTCTAGTGGATGGACACTTTTTTTTATTCATTCAGCTCTATCTCTGGAACCATTTGTCTGATTGACAAAATTACTTTTGCCACTGAATCACAACAACTGTGTCTGTTTCTGTGGGGGGAAAACACTAAAAAAAAATCGTTTTTTTTTCATTGCATAGTAAAGAAAAACATACGAAATCCTGGCACAGGGACCTTGGGGCCATTTTGGCCCTGGCATGGAAAGTGTTAATGATGACATTTCTCTGTCCAGCATAAAGCGCAGTAACTGCTACATGGTGTGGGGCGGTGAGTTCAGCAGCTCCCAGCAGACCCGGGTCAGCCAGGAGGACTTTGTGATTGGCTGTCTCATTGACCTGGACACAGGACTCATGACGTTCACCGCCAACGGCAAAGAGATCAACGCATTCTACCAGGTCAGGAGAGCTGCTGTGAAGGTCGTTGCTAGTGGTGTAACGATATAGTAGCTGAATCGAAAAATCGATTTGATCCCATTTAGGCCTAGAATTATTGACTGCTTTAACCAGTGAAAAATAGCAGATATACAAGCTCACAGCGCGGCACCGAGTGCCGCGCTGCGAGCTTGTAGATCTGCTATTTTTTTTAAAGTCGTGAAAATGTGTGCAAATCTTTCAATATATATATTTTCAAAGCGAACGTTTGTAACTCAAATTGTGCTTCTTGGTGGTCCCTGGAACTAAATATGTTGAATGGGGGTCCGTGGCCAAATAAATATAATTTTTGGGGTCCTTCACATGAAAAGGTTTGAGAACCACTGACACAGTAGTCTCTCAAGAACAGACTAACTGAGCTCCATTTAAGTGAAAAGGACCTTTTATTTGACGATGGCTGGCCAGATT
Source organism: Nannobrachium achirus (assembly GCF_963921795.1). Taxonomy (NCBI): domain Eukaryota; kingdom Metazoa; phylum Chordata; class Actinopteri; order Myctophiformes; family Myctophidae; genus Nannobrachium; species Nannobrachium achirus. Next base: position 11,127,557 of record NC_137826.1, read on the forward strand.
GCTGACATAGAAACATGTTTTGTATCGTATCGTTTTGCAGATAATCGGTATCGAATCGTTTTGCAATGCAAATAAACGATTGTATGTAAAATAAGTATTTTGCCTTGTATTTAGCAATTTTAAGAGGGAAAATTAAAAAGAGGGGTTTAATTACTTCCATTCCATATAGCTACTCTTGGTCTATCGATAAATGTGTGTAATCTCTGTGTTCATGTCGAGGTGCGGGTTTGTCCATATAATTGAAATATAATGTCCATGTATTTACTAGAGATTTACAGTGTTTACTTATTTATATCCATAATAATAGATTTTACCCTTATAAAACCTGCACTATTGACACATTTCACACAGATTTAATTTCTTTGCTAAATAGTTACTATATTGATTTTAAATCATTGAATCGTATCGTCATGAATGAACCAAAATCGTCCATGTATCGTATCGTCAACCATGTATCGTGATGCGTATCGTATCGCTATTAAATGTATCGTTACACTCCTAGTCGTTGCACGCAGTGGCGAATATACAGGTAGGAGCGAATATCAGAGCACACATATAAATATAAGAAATCAACCTCGCGTTATGTCAATCACGTTTGCACACTGCTGCCAGTTTTGTATTTATTTTCGGACCACTGGGTCCCTTGCTCCCTCTCTCTCTCTCTCTCTCTATCTCTCTCTCTCTCTCTCTCCCTCTCTCTCTCTCTCTCTCTCTCTCTCTCCCTCTCTCTCCCTCTCTCTCTCTCTCTCTCTCTCTCTCTCTATCTCTCCTTGCCCTGAAAAACACATTTCGCAACGAAAAAATGCAACAGTGTGTAACCGGCTTTAATCTCTGTGAGTCCAGTACAGCTCATGAACTTCACCACAGACATTGAACCACATAAACACTAGCGTCCCTAGCCTGGGCATGTCATAGTAGGCAAACATTTAGTGAAAATAGGCATTGCTGAGGAGGTGCGCAACACCTAATGCTTCCCGTGCATGCTACTGTACTCATGCGTTGAGTTGGCAGTGCCCGGGTTTGAAACCAGAACCCTTGTGGTCCAAAGCCGAGTTCTTTGTACTACAAGGTGGTTAATGTACCTTGTTTTGTGTTGTTTCTTTTGTCTATTGTGTTTGTATTGTGCTGAACATATAGAAGTTGAACTTAAAACATGCAAATGATTGCTCCTTTCAGGTGGAGCCTCACACCAAGCTGTTCCCAGCTGTGTTTGTCCAGCCCTCCAGTCAGAACATGGTTCAAATAGATCTAGGCAAGCTCAAGGTCTGTCAATAAGCATCTATCAGTTTCCCTCAACTCTACAATAATGTACTGAAGTCTGATGTGAAAAAGAAAAAAACACTCCTCCTGGGTCATGAAGATATTATTCCCGGTCAAACATTCCATTATGATATTTTGTTATATTAGACATTTTAATTTACTGGTGGTACCTGGAAGTGGCGTTGGATAATAACTATATTATTATCTTAAAGAAATGTACTGTCCTGACTCTTCACTGAAGCAAGTCATGCTCTGTTAGAAACAAACTAAAAACGTGACGTGTTATCAGTGTGTATTATTATTTCGCTTACTTGATGAAACATGCCTAACGATGCTCCAATGTTCCACAACAAAACTGAGGCGATTTTTGTTGGGGGAGTTTAATTTTCTCACTCTTTGGAGAAATTAGTGCCTTTTCACCATCAAGTGATGCTTATTAACCATAACAATTCAAATGCCCTTACATTTCTCAAATGGGAAAAAAAATCTCCATGACCCCGGGGACTTCATTACTCTCTATATACTATGACTTCAAACATCCTGTATGTACGATTGTACGTATGCCTTTTCTCATCTTCTTTTCCACGTCTCACCAGAACATCATGCCTATCTCGGCGGCCATGTTCCGGAGCGAACGGAGAAACCCCGTCCCCCAGTGTCCGCCACGCCTCGACGTCCAGGTGTTGACGCCGGTCATCTGGAGCCGAATGCCCAACCACTTCCTGGCGCCGGAGATCACGCGCGTCAACGAGAGACTGGGCTGGATGGTGGCGTGTAGGGAGCCGCTCAGCATGATGGCCCTGCACATCCCCGAGGAGAACCGGTCAGAAGGGCTCCGAGTTGGAGCTACATTTCACATGGAACATGTCCATTTAAATCAGGGGTCTTCAACATTTTCAGGCCTGGGACCCCTTAGCTGAGAGAGAGATGAAGCAGGGACTCCCACTACGTATTGTATAAAATTGTGTTGCAGATTAAACATTTTCATAGATTTCTTAGACAGCTTAGACTCGTTTGACAGCACTGTCTTTTAACCACTTGAACTGTCAAATACTTTAATCTGCTCTTCTTTCCCTCTACAAACCTCTTTGCCAAAAATAGCCGATCTACAAGCTTACAACGCCTCGCGCTGCGAGGCGCTGTAAGCTTGTAGATCTGCTATTTTTTGGCAAATTTTCCACTCAGAATAGGGATGCCATCAAGTGGTTAATGTAAAAAACATGATCTTATCACACAAAGATTTGGCGGCCCCCCTGTAGTAACTCTGAGGACCCCCTAGGGGTCCCGGACCCCTGTTGAAGACCCCTGATTTAAATAGTTTTATGGCAGTGGTTCTCAAACATCATTGGCTCAGGGCACCCCTGTAAATAATAATGTGTTTATCCACGGCACCCCCGGGAATCACATTGTTACTTTACAGCATCATACATTCATGTCATTGTACGGTTTGTAAAGATGTAAATAGTTCCTGCTAAAATACGCATGTCACAAGGAAAACGTACCATTTTTTATTTTTTAAACAATATGTTTATTTTTGTTTTTCATTTTTTAAAGAGACATACAAAACAACATGTACAGGACAATAATATACTACATACAGATGAAACACGACACATAAGAGTATTAAATAATTATTATATAAAGAGCACATGTACTATTACACCCAGAGTCCTATGCCTTATGGCCGGACAAATGACTGCAGAGGAAATGCAGCTACCCCACACCTGGTTCCTCCATTAAATAAGAGAGATGAAAACGTACCATTTGACAAAATAACTTTGTACGTTTAACCACTTGAACCCCAGTATCCCTATTCTGAACTAGTGTCCTCGTTCTCCCCATGCTGGGGACGCGACACGTTATGAGCTTGTAGATCTGCACCAGAACGCACCAAGGACAGTGCAAGTAATAATGGAGGGTCCACGTGATTAAACTGAAGTGATATTGATGAGATCCAAATATTATCAATATTCATCCAATGTATCTGTGCCCTCAGATCCAGTTCCATGACAGTAATAATGTCCTCTCCCCTGATTGGATGTATGTGTATGTCCATTACTTAAACCGTCGTTCTCTTTTTGCACCTCTCTCTCTCAGCTGCATTGACGTCCTGGAGCTGTCCGAGCGCATGGACCTGCTGAAGTTCCACTACCACACGCTGAAGCTGTACGGCTCGGTGTGCGCGCTGGGCAACAACCGCGTGGCGCACGCGCTCTGCAGCCACGTGGACGAGTCGCAGCTCTTCTACGCCATCGAGGACACCTACCTGCCCGGGCCCATGAGGAGCGGCTTCTACGACCTGCTCATCAGCATGCACCTGGAGTCCGCCAAGAGGGGCCGCCTGGGGACCAACAAGGAGTTCATCGTGCCGATGACGGACGAGACGCGCAGCATCAACCTGTACTCCGACGAGGAAAAGGCTCACGCGCTGCCCGGGGTGGGCCTCACCACCTGCCTGCGACCCAAGCTCCATTTCTCCTCCACGGGGTTTGTGGGAACTAACCTCGACATCTATACCCTGAGTCCCGTCATCCCCTTAGAGGTAATTCATTCATTCATTCAATTTCTAATGCTTAATGTCATGCTTAATGTCATACGTTGTAACTTTTTCATGTAAAAAGTAGGCTTATTGTCGCTATCAGCCGGTACCACACAGGCGCCTGTCCCCGTTACAATGCGCTAGACTAGACCCTTGGGAGATGGATTGCTGAGGTGGAGCGCCACACCTACTGTACCTCCAGCTCCCAGTACTTGCCGCACTCATGCGCCGAGTTGGCGGTGCCCCAATCGAACCAATGACCTTGTGGTCAAAATTGTTGCTTTCCAAAACATCCTCGGGTGCAAGGACCCCGCAGCATCCCTTTTTGCCATCATCTGATTGATCTGTTGGCTGAATGCGTAAAAGTCATCCCACTCCAGGCCAGTAAATACTCCCCCCCCACCCCCTTTAAACCCCACAGCCTCGCTGCAAGCTTGTAGATCTGATATTTTTGAAAAACCTAGATTTTTTTCAAAGCAAACTTTTGTAACTCAAACAAAACAACATATTTTGAGATGGGGGTCCGCAGCCAAATACATCTAATTTTGGGGGTCCTTGACATGAAAAGGTTTGCGAATCACTGATTTAAAAGAGGATTTAGAAGACATTTATAGAATCGGACTTCGGCACAATTTTTCACGATTCTTCAAAAATAGCAGATGTACTTTTTTAATAGTTAAAGCATAAAATAATCGTTAAAGTGGTTCAAATCTAAAGTGACACAGTTTTAAGTTCCTAATTTCTTTCCCCTAGGTGCTGAAGTCCAAGGCCCTGATCATGCTGACAGAGGCGGTGCAGGACGGGGGCCAGGCCATGCGGGACCCCGTGGGAGGCAGCGTGGAGTTCCACTTCGTGCCCATCCTCAAGCTGTGCAGCACTCTCCTCATCATGGGCGTGTTCGACGACGACGACGTCAAGCACATCCTGAAGCTGATCGAGCCCAGGGTGTTCACCACCGGCGAGGAGGAGGAGGAGCAACAGCCCCATCTCCTGGCCCTGCCGGAGCCGGAGGCCAAGGGGGCAGAGAAGCCTTTAGCCTTAAAAGGAAAGGAAGTGAAGGGCCGTGTGAGTGATATTTATATTTGTTAACGTTATTGTTAAATGGCTCTGTATTCTGGTAATATTCACTGCTTAGTGCAGGGGTCTTCAACAGGGGGTCCTCAGATTTACTACAGTGGGGCCTTCAAAAACCTTTTTTCTCCTTTTTTATATTAACCACTTGAACCCTAGTGTCCATATTCTGAGAACATTAGCCAAAAATAGCAGCTCTACAAGCTCTCAACGCCTCACGCTGCAAGGCGTTGTGAGCTTGTAGATCGGCTATTTTTGGCAAAGAGGTTTGGTGTAGAGGGGAAAAAAGTACAGAGTGAAAGGTCAAGTATTGACGGTTCAAGTAGTTAAATATCTGAAAACACAATCCAAAATACAATGATGATTGTGCTGTCAAACGGTTAAATTATAATCTATGAAAAAGTTCTGGGGGTCCCTGCTTCATTTCTCTCTCAATTAAGGGGTCCTTGGCCTGAAAACGTTGAAGACCCCTGGTTTAGTGTGTTACCGTAACTGGGGTATTGGAAGTGATGAAAGAAATAAAATAATTGCAGAGAAAATTGGAAATGGAAACCTATAAACTTGAAGCTCATGGATGCTCTCTCCTGATTGGATCCATTTTTAACCAACCTGAAAATGTATTTTCTCTTTACTAAAGAGCTGGAGACAAGGAGACCCTTGTCACGTAAAAAACACTCTATAGCAGGGGTCTTCAACGTTTTCAGGCCAATGACCCCTTAGTCGAGAGAGATATGAGCCAGGGACCCCACAACCCATAGATACCATATGGTTTCATCGTTTGACAGTGCAATCATCAGTGTATTTTGGATTCATGTCAATTTGTGTTCTCAGATATTTAACCACTTGAACCATCAAATAAACTTGTCCTTTCACTCTGTACTTAGTCTGCTCTTTTTTCCCCTCTACACCAAACCTCTTTGCCTAAAATAGCCGATCTACAAGCTCACAACGCCTTGCAGCGCGAGGCGTTGTGAGCTTGTAGATCTGCTATTTTTGGCTAAAGTTCTCAGGAAAAAAAGTTTCTTTCACACAAGTTTTGGAGGACCCCCTTTAGTAACTCTGAGGACCTCCTAGGGGTTCCGGACCTCCTAGGGGTTCCGAACCCCCTGTTGAAGAACCCTGCTCTATAGCAATGATTGCTATCGGAATGTAGAGCTTTAACAAACCGTTTTTTTTTTTTTTTTTTGTTTTCACCAACACTTAGACCAACGTGAAGGAAGCAGCGTCAGAGGACGAGTATGAAGAGGACATGGAAGACGAAGGCATGGGTGAGGTAGACGAGGAGGAGGAGGAGTTTGAGGAAGAAGAGCTGGATGAGGCGGAAGCCACCGAGCTGGAGGAGGAGGAGGTGGACAAAGTGAACGGAGAGAAAGGAGCGGAGGAGACAGAGAAAGAGGCTAAGTCTGGCGAGACGACGGGAGGCGAGAGCAAGACGGAAGTGGTAGAGGAAGGGCTCTTTCAGATGAAGCTGCCGGAGTCTGTCAAACTGCAGGTAGGGCTGTCACGATTATGACTTTTTACGTGGCGATTAATTGTCACTCAAATGATTGCGATTAACGATTTAATTGTGATTTCTGTTTTGGCTTGTAGGCTTATGATGTTGCACATGTCAGATATGATCTAAATAGACGAAGAAATGACTGACATATTTGACAACAAAAAGAACATTGATAGTGGAAATAGCCAATCTACGAGCTCGCATTGCGGCGCATTGTGAGCTTGTAGATCTGCTATTTCCACTAGTTTCGAAAATGTTTGAAAATACATTTTTCAACACTAGCCCTTACCCGTTCAAAGATATGAGCTCCGAAATGATGTGCAGTGTGTGGGTTATGGGATGTGCACTGTGCACACAGTATATGAGGGATGGAAAGTAACTTTAACTGGTGCTTGCATGCTAATATGTAGGAGCATCAATGTAAGAAATACCCGTTCCATTTAACGGCTACAGAGATACTGTGTACCGATCTGCATGATTTTTGGACAACATCTGTAACAGGGCCAGAACCCCCCCCCCCCCCCCCGCCCGCCCGCCCGCCTGCCCGCCTGCACACACACACACTCCCCCCCCCCCCCCCCCCCCCGTGTGTGTGTGTGTGTGTGTGTGTGTTTGTGTGTGATTGTGCATGGCCTGAACAGCGCCCCTCCCTTAACATGTGTGGTCACAAAAGGTACTGTAGGCTAATATAGATACACCATAAAAATGCTAATCTACAGCATACGATTTGTGAAAGTGACAAACGGGCTTCACAGTTATGTCAGGTGTGTTCATATGCTAATGGTGATGCGATTTCAGATCAATTGCTCCAGCCACTGAGGAGAAACGCTGTTTCAGACAGACAGACAGACACTCACTCAGACAGACAGACAGACACTCACTCAGACATTCGCAAAATTATAGTATAGATGGAAAGGACTATGATGATTACTACAAAACAATTGCGATTATGTCAAATAATTGTGATTAGACGATTATATAATAATTGTGACAGGCCTAACTGCAGGTGTGGAAGATGTCATCAGATAACGTTCACCTTTTAACAACTTATACTGTACCACATGACCTCATAATGGCTCATGATAGCTGAACATTCTGTGGAAATAGGCAAACATTGTGAAAGTAGCAGATCTACAAGCTCTCACAACAATTTTGGCAAGTTTTGGTGAAGAGATTTGGTTGCAAGGGAAAATAGGAGGGGATCAAGTATATATATATTGATCATATCAAAGACAAATTGAATTGAAATTCATCTACAAATTCAAACCATTCATTTGAGCCAACTCTCACTACAATATTTCTGGGATAAAGTGCCTGTTTAATAATAATTTCCTAATTGTAATATATATATAAAAACGTAACTCCTTCTGGTTATTAGATGTGCACACTTCTGCAGTATTTCTGCGACTGCGAGCTGCGGCACAGAGTGGAAGCGATCATCGCCTTCTCAGAGAAGTTTGTCAGTAAGATTCAGGCGGACCAGAGGCTGCGTTACAATGAGCTCATGATGGCGTTCACCATGTCAGCGGCAGAGACTGCCCGCAAAACCCGCGAGTTCCGCTCCCCACCACAGGAACAGGTACTGTCCTGGATTCTCTCCTTCCTTGTGCAACAGAGCTAAACCCTTTTTTAAGTTCAATTTGCATTTTTTGATTTAAATTATATACATTATATATCTCAGCTGGGCATTATATAAATATAAATAAAACAATATTTGTTTTGCATTGCTTACAGATACCCTTTTCTGAAACTTTTGCTCCACTTGCATACTATGCTGTAATTAGTAATACTGTATATATCTTGTATCTTGTCTATCTTGTAAAATAACGTTTTTCCGTTTTGTGTGCATGGATGTGTAGGTGAACATGCTTATGAATTTCAAGAACATGGCTGAGGACGAGGAATGTCCAGTACCTGTTGAAGTGCGCGATGCTATGATCGTGTTTCACAATGACCTTCTGGCCCACTGCGGTTAGTTTTCGTGTGATTTTAACACCAGCATTCACAATCAATCAGTGATACTGCATGCATCTAAATGCGTTAACTTGCATGCCTAGCTTGACTAGGAATTCTTGAACAACACACAGTAGAAGAGTGGTTCCCAAATGTCAGGGATCCCCACAACTCTCAGAGTTACAGACCTGTAAGGGTCCATTTTGAACCCCCTCAAAGAACCCAGAACGTCCCTAGACCCCACTTTGAGATCCACTGCAGCAAAAACAAAAGTGCTAGACAAAACTCGAGTGTGTCTTTGACAACTAGTTACCAAATGATTGCTTAAAGTGAATGTCAGCCCCAAAGAAGGCAAAACAAACCTGAGCCAAATGGTGCATTGAAAACCATGACCTCTCCAATGGTGGAGTTGAGGTGGGATCTGATCGGTTTTCCCTCTCTCAGGTGTGCATATTGAGGCGGAGGAGGTCGAGGAGGCGGTGGACAACTCTCTTCGAGGGCGACTGGTCCGCATGCTGGCCAAGGTGAAGAAGTTCCGCCAGAAGAAGGTAGAGGTGGAGCCAGAGCCCGAGGAGGAGAAGAAACCCAGTGAGTTTACCTTCCTGTGTGTCCCAGACTCATTATCACATGCGCTAGCAGAGCGCACAAGTACTGCGTTCGGCTCGTATGTAGGTATGTCGGTGTCTGTGTTTGTTTAAGCCAGTAGCCCGATCAGGGAGCAGCATTTCTGGCAACGTCATCATTAACAGCCAATGAGGGGCCAGCATTCCCGGTGATGCCAGTGGTGAGCGCACCTTATTGGGCGCTCTGCTGGTGCACCTCGTCAGAGTGCGGTTCTAGCTCATCATGTCATTAAAGGTATTTGTACTGCCCTGTCGCTCCTTCCTCCCTAAGTACGAGTACACAACTTCACTGACACAGTAAAGTGGGAATCTATCTAGGTCGTCCTCAGACGAGCCCTCCATCGTTGTTTCCAGTCATCTCGGTTCTCCATACATCTGGCCAGCTCATTGGTGTTCTGTGTCCCTACGTCTTCCTTGAGTACGTCCACGTATGTTTTTGTGGGACGTCCTCGCGACCGGTGCCCATGTGTTGGCTCCCACAGTACCAATTTGCTGGCTGGAAGCTCCTGGTGTCTTTGGCAGTGTCCTGCTAGTCTCATTCTTCTGGTGGCAATTTTCTCGCTTACCCTTGGTATTCCCTCATACAGGCTCCTGTTGGTAACATGTGCACTCCTGTTGATGTTGAGTACTGCACGCAACATTCTAGTGTAGCACCCATCTAGAGACTTCTGCAGGGTTGGCTTCAGGGTCCAGCATTCACTGCCATAGAGGAGAACAGACTCCACTGTTGCAAAGAAGAAGCTAAGTTTGATTTGGCGGGGGAGGCTAGAGTTCCATACACTGTTCATGCCGTTCAGGGCCCTCCAAGCGAGTGCCTTCCTTACTTTAAGGTCTTTCTCAGTTGAGTCGACCCATGCGCCCAGGTACTTGAAGTCCTTGACTTCCTTCAACACAGCTCCTTCTGTTGTTGTCAGAGGTGAGTGATCAGGTAGGTTATAGGTGATAACCTCAGTTTTCTTAGCATTTAGCCTGAGACCAACTTTGGCACACTCTATCTCCACCCTGTTCAGGAGTTCTTGTGCTTGTTCCATGCTGTCGGAGAGCAGGCTGATGTCGTCCGCATAGTCCAGGTCTGTCAGAACTACTGCGGGATGCCGCCTTGACCTCCTTGGTGTTAGCGTGAAGCCAAGCTCTTGTTCTCGTCCACCTATGGCTTTCCTGAGCGCATAATCTAGAACTATGATGAAGAGGTAGGGGGCTAGGGTGTCTCCTTGCATTACACCGGCTCGGATGTCAAACACCTCACTGCTGCCATCTGGGGTCACCACTTTGGCCCTTGTTCTTGCGTACATGGTCTCGATAGCCCGGAGAATGTTGGGAGGGACATTGTAGGCCTCAAGGATCTTCACCATCTTGCTTCTGTGGATAGAATCAAAAGCCTTTTTGAAGTCAATGAAGCACAGTACAGCTGCTAGGTTGTCCTTTTTCACCTCCTCTATTAATCTCCTTAATGCCAGGATCTGTGCTACGGTTGTTCTCTCCTCTCGAAAACCATTTTGGTTCTCTCTCAGGTGAGGGTCGATGGCATGCCGTATCCTGTTCAGTATCATTCGGTTGAAGACCTTAGCAGTGATACATGTCAGGCTGATGCCTCTGTAGTTGTCTGGCTTTGAGAGGTCCCCAGCTTTAGGCACCGGGATGATGTTAGACAGAGACCATATTTCAGGTTGCTTGTTGTGCTGTAGAGCATTGTTGCAAAAGTCTAGGATGAGGTTGTCTAGGTCGCAGTTCTTCAAGACCTCTGGAGGTATGCCATCCGGCCCAGCGCTTTTTCCCTCTCTCAGGGTGGATTTTGCCCTGGCGAGCTCGCTGATTGTGAAGGGTCCATCGTCGATGTTCAGGCCCTGGAGGACTGCTGGTATATTTTCCTCCTCTCCCTCTTCCACTGATGTTCCCAGGAGCCTTTGGAAGTGGTCGAACCATGTTGCCACTCTCTCCTCTGGGCTGTGTCCCTCAACCTGGCCCTCCTTGGCCCTCTTCCGCCCTGTCATCTCATTTATTACCTTCCAGGCCTCCCCGTATTGCCTTTCACCTTGCGCTGCCTGCACTCTTCGCACACTTTCCATCACTTCCTCCCCTTTGATGGTGTCGTAGGTGCTGAAGAGAGACTGTTTGGCTTCGTTCAGTGTCTCGCGACCCTCCTCTGTTGGTTCACGCTCAAAGTTGAGTCGTGCTTCCTCCATCCTGCCTCGTGCTGCTACAACCTTCGGATGTCTGGACCGTGGTGGTGCTCTTACTCTGTTCAGCACTGGTACGCACAGTCTGGTCGCCTCCTCATTCGCTGTGATGAATCTCCCATATTCACGGCTGGGCTCCTCTCCCCTATCAAGCTGCCGAAAGCGCTTCCTGACTTCCTCCGTGTACCTGGTTTGAAGGCCCGGATTGGTCGTGAATGCCTTCCAGTCATGCCGAATCTTGGGGCTTGGCTTGGGGACCCTGAGGCTCAGTCGCACCCTCATGGAGACCACACGGTGATCAGAGCCTACAGAGCTGAACGTGCTGTATGGCTCAGCGTTCAGGATGGAATTCCTCCACTTTTGCCTCACTAGGATATAGTCCAACTGATATAGCCTAGGTTGCTCCCCAGGCCGTGAGGCTCGGTCTCGGAAAGTCCATCTCTTCCCTGTTCTCTTCCGGAACATGGTGTTCGCTGCCAGGAGCTGGTGTTCCATGAGAAGGGCTGTGAGGTATGTGCCGTTGCGGTTGGTAGACTCATGGTATGGGAATGGTGCATCCTCCTGTCCAATCCTGGCGTTGAAGTCGCCAAGGATTGCCAGGAAGTTGTGCGCTGGGACACCTCGGACTGCTGTTGTGAGGTCCTCATAGAACTCCTCAACATCCTCAGGTGATGCCATGTTAGTGGGCGAGTACACCACTATGACTGTTGTTACTGGGTTACCTGCGAACTCAGCCATGAGGATCCTTTCGGTGTGCTTGTGAACCCATCGGAGGGCCCTGCGCGCCAGAGAACCCAGCATTAGTCCTACACCCCCTGTTGCAGCCTGGGCCCCGTTTCGCCACGCAGATGCAGTGATGAACGTGCGTTTCTCCACTTTGCGGTAAACTATCTGGTCGTCAGTGTGGACTCTTCTGTGTTCCTGGACTCCCAGGATCTCTACCCCCTGTTCTTCAGCACAGTGTGCCAATTCCACCAGTCTAGCTTCTTCTCTCATTGTGCATGCGTTGAAGGTCCCCATTACAAATGGTCTCCGACAACGCATGAGTGCATTGGATGGGATGCTGTGGTCAGACAGAACCCTCCCTCGTTCCCGTGGGTTTGAGGCCGTCGTCATGATGTCCTCCAGAAGGGGGACCAGCACCACCATCCGCCGCGATGCTCCTGCGGACTCCCGCCGCTGGAAGTATAGGATTTGGGATGACTTTGTTCTTCATGGTTGGCTTTTCAATGCTAGTTACGGACTGTGGGGTCGCAAATTCTCACAGTCCTGGTTTTTACCTCAGAGTGACCTTCTCCTAGGTGGGTTGCCTACCATGGCTAAGAGCCCCACCCGCCCCGACTGATAGCTCAGATTGCCGGATCTGAATGGTCCACATGCTGATGTTTTAACTCACTGAATGGTTCTAATTAAATACAAGTTCTAAAGTGTCGAAGTTTCACCTGAATCTCTCTCTGTTGAGTCCCCATCAGCTGTGTGCTCCATGTTCCTTTCTGGGCCATGAGTGAGTGTGTCTGTCCACTGTCTCCCCTTATAAGCAATTTGACATGCATATTAGGGGGAGTGTCAAGTGGTGAGAACAGCCAATCAACTGAGGCAGATGTGAAAACAATGGAGTTCCAGCTCAAACCCCCACAGAAACCAAATTAAATATAAAGTAGTTCTAATTAAATACAATTCTAAATGTCAAAGTTTCACCTGAATCTCTCTCTGTTGAGTCCCCATCAGCTGTGTGCTCCATGTTCCTTTCTGAGCCATGAGTGAGTGTGTCTGTCCACTGTCTCCCCTTATAAGCAATTTGACATGCATATTAGGGGGAGTGTCAAGTGGTGAGAACAGCCAATCAACTGAGGCAGATGTGAAAACAATGGAGTTCCAGCTCAAACCCCCACAGAAACCAAATTAAATATAAAGTAGTTCTAATTAAATACAATTCTAAATGTCAAAGTTTCACCTGAATCTCTCTCTGTTGAGTCCCCATCAGCTGTGTGCTCCATGTTCCTTTCTGAGCCATGAGTGTGGGAAAATATGGCAAAAGTTCATAAATGCAGTTTATAATGACGAAAAGCCGTAACGAAAGCATGTTGAAGTTGTAGGGCTGTAAAACAAATGTGAAAAGAAAAGATGGTTTTCAACATTCTCCCCAATGTCCCATAGACTTTCCAAGTTCAGGTTTTAAAAGTTAAACATTTAACAGTAATATAAAACATTTCAGAAAGTTTGAATGAGAGTTGAAAGTTGCCAACGTTTTGAGAAGAGAGAATCACAAATAATGGAACCACGATGAGCGTGCTCATGTAGCAGAGTGGCTTACAGCCTCTGCCTGAATATCTCTCCCATCCAAGAGGGAATTCCCCTTCAGGCTAGTGGTTAAGATGCTTGGCTTTAGTGTTACACTCACACCCAGCAAAGCCACTAATGAACACTCAAGAGTACTCTACAGCAGGAGTTTTCAAACTTTTTTTACTCAGGGCACCACTGTAACTTTTTCATCCACGGCACCCCTGAGTTAAGCCCTTTGCACACAGGACAGTTGCGTTTTTTTCGTTTGCGGCATTAATAAAACGCATTGGATTTGGTGTGCAAGGCTGTGCGGAATCGGCGCTGCGGATCCCAAAAGGAGTCATAAAAGGAGTGATGAGTTTTTTACCGCATGCGACAAGACGCACGAATCGAACTGGTTTCGATCGAGAAAAAAACGCACGGCGGCAGCCACTCGTCGCACAGCTAATTCGGAGCCGGTGTGCATGAGGTCATAGAGAATCATTGTTTTCTTTTCAAAAAATGATATTGTCCGTTTTATCCGTGCGGTTAAACGCGCCTGTGTGCAAAGGGCTTTACACTGTTATTTTTTAGAATCTTACATCATTTTGGAGAATCCGTTTCCATCAGAACTGTCTGAAAATAACGTTATACTTGACGTTTAACCACTCGAACCCCAGCATGCCTATTCTGTGGGGAAGGTTCACCAAAAATAGCCTATCTACAAGCTCACAACACGTCACAGCGTGATGCGTTGTGAGCTTGTAGATCTGCTATTTTTGGTGAAGAGAGTTGTCGTAGATGGAAAAAAGATCTCATTAAGTACAGTGCAAATCAGATCTGTTTTACGAAGCATAGTGAAGTGATATCGATGAATTCCAAATATTATCAAATGATCTCGCGGCACCCCTGGACTGCATCACGGCACCCCAGGGTGCCCCGTCACCCACTTTGAAAAACCCTGCTCTACAGTAGGGCTGTCACGATATGACATTTTACAGGACGATTAATTGTCACTCAAATAATTGGCGATTAACGATTTAATTGTGTTTTTGTCGTTGATAATTACATTTCTGTTTGGCTTTTAGGCTTTGAAATTGCACATGGCAGATATGACACATAACCTAAATACACAAATAAATTACTGACATAGTTGACAACTTACTACTTAAAAAATAACTTTGATAGTGGAAATAGCCGATTATGACGATTATGACAAAATAATTGCGATAATGTCAAATAATCACGATTAGACAATTATGTAATAATTGTGACAGCCCTACTCTACAGTATAGTAACAGGTTACTTACACTGCTGTTAAATTGACTTTGTTATTGCAAAATCTCACCTTCTCACCCTCTTCCTGTCTACCAGGCACGTTACAAGAGCTGATTTCCCACACTATGATCCACTGGGCCCAGGAGTCGTTTATCCAGAACCCGGAGCTGGTCCGGATGATGTTCAGCTTGCTCCACAGGCAGTATGACGGGCTGGGGGAGCTCATCCGTGCCCTTCCCAAGGCCTACACCATCAATGCTGTTTCCATCGTGGACACAATGGAGCTGCTGGAGTGTCTGGCACAGATCCGCTCCCTGCTCATTGTCCAGATGGGTCCAGAGGAGGAAAGGCTTATGATTCAAAGCATTGGGTTGGTATATTCCATCATTTTCTCACCTCAATTGTTTTCTATAGTTTAATAACATACTTATCTTCTAATTCAGGGGTTCCCCCTAGCCTCTCGAGCCATCCTCTTATTGGGGGTTCCTAAACCTTTTCAGCTCGAGACCCGTTGTGTCTCCCGGTGACCCGAACTTACAAAAATACATAATGAATTAATCACTACGGGCCTGCAAGCTCAGAATACATTGCAACGAGACGCGTTGTGAGCTTGTAGATCTGTTAGTTTCACAGAATATTCGCCTTTTATGACACGAATAATGTTCATGTGTTCATGTGGTTAATGGGACAATTATATTTGTTCATGTATGATATACCGGTATGGCCAAAGCTTTGAATAAACAATGACATGTATTGATCGCAGCATGGCCCTTTAATGGGAAAGTTGAAACACCGCAGCAGAGGAACAGCAGGAAAGGCTATACTTTCATTTAATCCTAGGACAAGGAACGCTGTATGGGTATTAATGTCCCTGACTCCCTGTATGTTATGAGACATGTAACACAATACGTTGCTCCAGGGATAAGGCATAACCCACATACTACATCACTGCCTTTAGACACTCAATCTATCATTTTATTTGGCTTCAAATCCATATGGTATAAATGGGTATGTTGCATATAGCCATATACTGTTTAACTTTTTCAATTGAACAATTAACCAATTGTTCCTGGTTAATAATAATAATAAAACTTTATTTGCACCTTCCATGACATGAAATGCAGCTCAAAGCGCTTTTTTGGTTAGACTACCCGGACTGGCAGGAAAAATCTGGGTGGGGAAGTGAATGGTTACCACCAACCTCTCCCCCTAGCATCGCTGAAGTGTCCTTGAGCAAGACACCGAACCCCCAACTGCTGTACTGTTCAGTGGCAACAGTATAAGACTGTGGTTGTACTGGCCAGCTCCCAGGTTTTAATGTGTGTGTCTATGTGCTGGGCATTGCTGAAAATGAGCATGTGTGCTCAGTTACTACCCTGGGTAAATAGGCTAAAGAACAAAACATACATATAGCCTATATAATCTTTCACTGATATCTTTTTCTAAATAACCAGGCAAGTTATTTTTGAAAACTTCTCTAAACAGTATTTTTTTCAATGACGCAGGATGTGCTTTTGTACTGGAAATGTACTTATTGTTATAATACATTCTAGTTAAAGTTAAAACATGAATTTTAGTTGTTTTTTGAGTGACATCTGTGGTAGTTCCATTGTCATTGCAGTGTTTGTTTACATGGAAATACAGCTCAAAAGGGAACTCTGCATATGTTGGAACACAACACTTTGAAATAAGTGTAAGTTGCACAGTCTAACTTTAACACAAACCCCCTGTGTTCACTATAGGAACATCATGAGTAACAAAGTGTTCTACCAGCATCCCAACCTGATGCGAGCTCTGGGCATGCATGAGACCGTCATGGAGGTGATGGTCAACGTGTTGGGTGGCGGAGATTCCAAGGTACTCGTCTTGCCTTCTTGTCTTTCTAACTCAAGTGCATGGCAGAGTCCAGGGACGTGCTGGCCATTGGGAAAAGCGGGACAACTCCCGAACTGCCGGTTCATCCCCGGGCCGGTCCAGGCCGGCCATTAGGAAAAAAATGAAATGTCTACCTTCGTTCCATTTTGGGGGCCAACAAAGTAAATTGTCACTGTCGGGCAGAAACCTTGTATCTCCAAGTTTCAAATGTGTAGATTTTTTCGCAAAGCAAAGCCCTGCTTCATCATACAAGGCCGTCGCACAAAAGTAGAGAAAACAGCAGATCTACAAGCACACAACGCCTCGCGGTGCGAGGCGTTGTGGGCTTGTAAATCGGCTGTTTTCACTAGTTTAAATCATTTTTAAAATGATAAATACAAAACAAACGGTTTTGAACATACAAGGTTTCCACCCGACAACGCCGAAATATAACTCATGTAATTGGCCCACTGGCTTGTCACTTGTCATGATCTGAAATGGCAAATCTTTGAGTAGCAACAGCGCTATGGAGAGAGATCTCTCTCTATAGCGCCCAATGAGGGCCTCTCCAACTCTTTTTCCCGGGCTGAATCAGGGGCCCAGCACGTCCCTGGCAGAGTCCACACCACAACTATAAGGACGACATTGGCGAAGGATATCACTGGGATCACTTTCAGAGCAGCAGAAATGCTCAAAGCCAATCTAAACGTATCCAAATTTACAGGCCGCCGATGGCCAAGTGATTAAGGGGTGTACCATAGGCTCTGATACAGCCTGACAGTCAGTCGACTGATGAGGGTTCGATTCTTGAGCCCAGTGGACCACTCTCTCCCTGTTTCCTCACCTGTCAATCTCCACTGTACTATCAAAGGCAGAAACATATATTTGTGTTTATCATGTTTATAGAATGTCACCATTCGTTAGTGAATGCTCATTATCATTATAGTTATATTTATTGTCATCATTTTTGGTGTGGACAGAACTTAATAGAGTAAGCTTCACTCATCACCAAACATTATTGGAATAAAATATAAATATATGGAGTTCCCTGATCTCATCAATATTAAGCCCATATTAACAGGACTTCATAAGGGAATGCCCATATATGGAGGCCACATCGGCCACATACCACACTAACGGCTGGTTCTACAGACAGGGATCTCCATATATGGGCATACAAGGGTATGATGTCAGATGTCATAGACATATGACTTTCACATATCGAATAACTGAGTTAGCATGTTTGGGCTCTCACAGCATATCTCCATATACAGTACATGGATCTCCATATATGGGTACCAGGGGTCTCCATATATGGGTAACTTGTTCCGACATACATCACTGGCCATATGGCCAAGAATTGGCGCGACTTTAGGGCGAGCTCGCATGAGGCGTCTTAGGCACATAATTACATTTTTCAGGTATTAGCTCCAAAAGGTCATAATACATTTATTTGTCCTTGTGCAGGAGATCAGGTTCCCTCGCATGGTGACCAACTGCTGTCGTTTCCTGTGCTACTTCTGTCGCATCAGTCGCCAGAACCAGCGCTCCATGTTTGACCACCTCAGCTACCTTCTGCAGAACAGTGGCATCGGCCTCGGTGAGCATACTTATTTTAATGATAAATAGCTTCTACCAGCTCTGCTTTTGCAGATGGATGAATTATTACAAGTATTATGAATATTTCAGAGGGCACGATGGGACAGTTTTAGCGCTGTCACCTCACAGCTAGAAAGGGCCTTTCTGTGTGGAGTTTGCATGTTCCCCTAGGGTGGCCACCCTCACAAAAAACATGCAGTAATCCTGGTCTCTATACTGCCTCCCCCTGGCCAGCCTGATGGAGGGGAAAGGAACTGGTTGGAATAACGTGTTCCTTCCACGTGCTATGCCCAACTGGAGAAGCTCCCCCCTGTCAGGTGATTAGAAGCGGCCTGCTCATGCACTGAAGGAAGCATGAGCTCAGTTTGGGGCTCTCCCCAGGTTGGCAGAGGGAGAGCAGAGCCTAGGATTACAGCTTAGGCAATTGGTACTGGGTGAAAATGGGTTACATCGTGGGGATAAAAATGTAAGAAGAAAAAATATATATTTGTGAATGTGTGTGAAGTGTATTTATACCCGTCATGCTGTTTTCAGGAATGCGTGGCTCTACTCCACTGGATGTGGCTGCAGCATCTTGCATTGACAACAACGAGCTTGCATTGGCCCTGCAAGAGCAGGACCTAGAGATGGTAAAACACAATGCACCTTTATTGATTCAGATTAAGGTCCATATGACATTATTGTCAAGTTACAAAAAGGCGGTTTAAACTGATATGTTTTCATAGTACTAGATACAGACATACCGGTACAGTATAGCTCTCTATAGGTTTCATAATGACAGAGTAGGTTATCGTCATCTGTTCACTGTTTCTCCAGGTGGTGAAGTATCTAGCGGGGTGTGGTCTTCAGAGCTGCCCAATGCTGCTGTCTAAGGGCTATCCTGACATTGGTTGGAATCCTTGTGGTGGAGAGAAGTATCTGGACTTCCTTCGCTTTGCTGTATTTGTCAACGGTCAGTTGTAATTCTATCTCACTGTAAAAATGTTCACCACTTAAACCAACTAAACATGACAAGGGTCAGCTCTTTACCTGGTCCACTCTTTTTTCCTCTCAACACCAAATCCCTTTGCCGAAAATAACCGATCTACACGCTCACAGAGAGCTTGTAGATCATCTGATTTTGAATGTTCGCCCTAGAATAGTGATGCTAGTGGTCAATATTGTCCTTCTTCTTCTTCTTCTTCTTCTTCTTCTTCTTCTTCTTCTTCTTCTTCTGTCATAATGATGGGACAGTGTGAGTGCTTTCCCCATCTAAAACCATGATAAAGGCTTGGTTCTGTGCCCCCTGTAGGAGAGAGCGTAGAGGAGAATGCCAACGTAGTGGTACGCCTGCTGATTCGACGGCCTGAGTGCTTTGGCCCTGCGCTGAGAGGAGAGGGCGGGAACGGTCTGCTGGCTGCCATCGAAGAGGCCATCAAGATATCAGAGGATCCTGCCAGAGATGGCCCCAGTGTGAAGAAAGACAGACGCTTCCCCATGTAAGGACCACAGCTTTGCTTTGACCGTTTGCTCAGATCATAAGCGCTTATTACAATAACACCCTATATGTTTCCTAAACTTATAGGGTGAATAAAACATGATTTCAACCAATCTTTAGAGTAGAGTACGCACTTCTGCAGTGGTTGGAGGTGGAATTCCTACTCCTCCATTGAGAAATGTTGACCCTGGGGTCAGATAGGACTTGTCAACCTACTGGTTGATAAGTAGTACTGCCTCAAGCTCATTCGTGCCATATCTCCCCAGGCCTAGCAGGGATTGCCTCTTGCTAGAGAAGTAGGTGTTTGGCCTCTCGTGCCAGAGACGTGAGTCAGAGTTGATTAACAGGATTTTACAGGGTAGATTAGGGTCTCAGAGGAGGGAAAAACTATCAAATGGGGTCTGACGCCTAATGCATATCAAACTGTGGCCCCTTTTCCACCAAAAGAACTTTGGTTCTAGAACTGGTTCCATTGTAGATTCTTGGCTGATTTCTTTTGTTTCCAGTTCCGAAGCAACATTTTAGGGCTCTGAACCAATTCATTTTCAGTGGAAACACTCTGAACTGGTTCAATACTAGGCGGGAAAAAGAGAATTGAACTGGTTCAACCCTGGTGGAAGAGGGGCTTCAGGGTCCTTTGAAATGAAAAGGCTCGGGAACCACTGCTGTATGTGTTCCCCGGTAGGTTCGGAGGAGAGGAGCAGCACGAGGAGAACAAGGTTCACCTGGGGAACGCCATCATGTCCTTCTACTCCGCCCTTATTGACCTGCTGGGACGCTGTGCTCCGGAGATGCATGTGGGTAACTTCCTGCATGGAAGCTTTCACTGTCAGATACCATGTCGTCGTTGTCGGGTGGAAACCTTGTGCTGTATGTCTAAAACCTTTCGTTTTGTATTCATCATTTTAAAATGAATTAAGATAGTGAAAATAGCCGATCTTCTGTGTGCTTGTAGATCTACTTTTCTGCGACAGTCATGTATGATACAAATTTGAAACTTGGAGAAACAAGGTTTCTGTCCGACACAGTTACGATATTGTGGTTGCCTGGTGGAAACCAGACAACCACAAAACCATCACCTATCAGGAAATGGACACACAGACAGACCTTGGCATTTTCAATCTGTAGTGTGGATATTAGATTTTGGAATGAAATTGCAAACTTCTTCTGCTAAGGTCTGCCATTAAATCATTTGGTTTTTAAGGTCCTGGGTTCGATTCCCGCCGGGGGACACTGTGGGTGCTGGGGGCGTGTTCCCTCCTCCGCGTCATCAGTGCCCACACCCTAGGTGGGGTTGGCAAAAGGGCCTTTCTGTGTGGAGTTTGCATGTTCTCCCCGTGTCTCCTAGGGTAGATACCCTCACAAAAACATGCAGTAATCCTGGTCTCTATAATGCCTCCCCCTGGCCAGCCGGGGCGCCTGATGGAGGGGAATGGAACTGGTTGGAATAACGTGTTCCTTCCACGCGCTACGTCCAACCGGGGAAGCTCCCCCTGTCAGGTGATAAGAAGCGGCCTGCTCACTCCTCATGCATTGAAGGAAGCATGAGCTCAGTTCGGGGCCCTCCCCAGGTTGGCAGAGGGAGAGCAGAGCCCAGGATTACAGCTTAGGCAATTGGCACCGGGTGAAAAAAATGGGTTACAAAAATCGTGGGATAAAAAATTTAAGAATAAATCATTTGGTTGTTGGTCTTGCAGTTGATCCAGGCTGGTAAGGGTGAGGCTCTGAGGATCAGGGCCATCCTGCGCTCTCTGGTTCCCATTGAGGACCTGGTAGGGGTCATCAGCCTCCCTGTTCAGATCCCTGCTTTTGGAAAAGGTAAGCTGGGGACCACTTGAGTCCATTTAGAATCGCAACCGCACTGACATACTTTTACTGTCCTTACAATACTGTAACGCTGTACTTAACCAAATGAACCCTAGTGTCCTTATTCTGGGGCAAACGTTTGGCTGAAATTGCAGCTCAAAAATCGATGTGTGGTGAGCAGATCTACAACACGTCGGGGTGCTTGTAGATCTGATATTTGCCAAGGTATAAAATAGGGTGTTTTTTTGTATAATATTATAATTTATACTGTAGTGTAAAGTAACTAGTGACTAATGTTTTCAAATAAATGTAGTGGAGTAAAAGTACAATATTCTGGATTTGGATTTGGAGTATAATTAAAAGTATTGTAAAGTACAAATACCTCAAATTGTACTTAAGTACAGTACTTAAATGTACTTAGTTACTTTACACCACTGGGGAAAGCATAATAGTATAGTACAGACCTAGTACTCTGTAACGTTCATGTCCTAGCCCAAGATTCGTACCTGGGTCCCCCGCACAAGTGCTGAAGGTTTTACCACTGAGCTCATAGAGCGTATCTGTTTACTCTGGGGAAATATTGCTCTTTCATTTACAGGCAGTTGTACTTGTCAGTCTTTGAAATCAAAACGCATTTTTATTGTGCTTGGTATTTCTCCATGTCTTCCCTTCCCTGTGTGTTGATGTGTATGTAGACAACAGCAGTATTTCTCCATGTCTTCCCTGTGTGGTGATGTGTATGTGTAGACAACAGCATCGTAGAGCCAAAGATGTCGGCCAGTTTTGTGCCGGACCACAAGGCTCCCATGGTGCTGTTCCTGGACAGAGTGTACGGGATCGAGAACCAGGACTTCCTCCTGCACGTGCTGGAAGTGGGCTTCCTGCCGGACATGAGGGCCGCTGCCTCCCTGGACACGGTAAGACCCCTCAGTTTGATATGCACAGGGGCGTCACAAGGGGGAGTTACTAGGCCCAAAAGTGTAGGAGGCCTTAATTATTTTATGCTTTAACTATTGACAAAATCAGATATACAAGCTATTTTTGAAAAGTTTTGAAAATGTGTGCAAATCTTTGAATATATGTATTTTCTAAGCGATTTTGGGGGTCCTTCACATGAAAAGGTTTGAGCACCACTGACATAGAAACATAGGTTTTTCAAAAAACCTTAAAAGGATTTGAAATATTCAGACTTTTCACGGTTTTTCAAAGATATCAGATCTACAAGCTCGCAGCACGGCACTTGGTGCTGCGCTGTGACCTTGTATATCTGATATTTTTCAGTAGTTAAAGCACAAAATAATGCGTAATAATGCGTTCCCAGTAAATGGGTTAAACCCCCTCCCCCTGTGAAGAACATTCATGGGGGGCCCGCAGTGAATCCTTGTACACACTACACAGGGCTAAGAATTTGGTGCGACATCCCTGGATATGCATGATGAGGCCATGGAAGCTCCTTTTGATGAAAAATGTCTTACATCTCTTGGACCCCAATCTACACTGTAAGATCCTCTGTGTTTATTTAAGTCTGAGTGTACAAACTCCAAAGGGACCCGTAACTTTCTTGCTTGCCAGTAGTTCTCAAAGTGTGTTACGGCAATCCCCAGGGGGTCCTTGAGAGGGTTTTAGGGGGTCCCCAGCAAAATGAGGAATGAACTTTAGACATTTAAGACCTATTTTATTTTTTGACTATCGAAAATGGCTCACAGCGTGTTGTGTGCTTGTAGATGGGCTGTTTTCGAAAAAACTAAATCTTCCCTTATACAGTATAACATATTTTGAATCTTTTCAAATGGGGGTCTGTGGCAAAATACATATTAATTTGGGGCCATTGCCATGACAATAATACAGCTACCGGTAATAAGTTAGCTAATATTATCTGAGATAAAAGTGAGTTCTTTGTAACAGGTTGCCTTCAGTACGACAGAGATGGCCCTGGCCCTGAACCGGTACCTGTGCTCTGCCGTGTTGCCGCTCATCACCAAGTGCGCTCCGCTCTTCGCTGGCAGCGACCACCGCGCCATCATGATAGACTCCATGTTACACACCATCTACCGGCTGTCCCGTGGACGAGCGTTCACCAAGGCCCAGAGAGACATCATTGAGGAGTGCCTCATGGCTTTGTGCAAGTGAGTTTGAGCTCATGTTAAACCTCACTATAGAGCCCGATCGATGCCTGACCTTTGGGTCCCATCCTGACTTTGGAGAGCGTGTAGAGCGGCTATTTTTCAAATGGCCAATAATATTGGCTGATATAGGTTCAAAGTTATAATGTATATATTAACCCATTCTGCTGGGGACCCCCCCTATTTGATTGATTGAATACTTTATTTGTCAGTAATGTAAACGGCATGTGGTGCAGTCAGACACTAAAGGCTAAAAGAATAGCACAGCAAAGTCCTGGGGTACCAGGGGTTGTCTTTTGTTTTAGTTTTTGTCTGTTTCAGTTTACTCTCACAGTAATTTGTCCTCTTTTTTGACATTCTGCTTAAAAAGCTCTATCAGTCCAAGGAAAGAACATTTTGTCTCAACATGCTCCCCAAAAATATGGATTTAATGAAGTTTATTTTAGGAAGTGTTTTTATGATCTTTTTCTTAGACACCTGCGTCCATCCATGCTCCAGCACCTGCTGAGGCGGCTTGTATTTGATGTGCCAATCCTCAACGAGTACGCAAAGATGCCACTGAAGGTAGGATGACTTTGTATGCTGCCACCTTACATGATGCAAATGTATTGTTCTGTGGTTGTTAGTTTTCAGTTGTAGCCCATATTATCCATTGTAAAAATCAAAAGAAGAATTTGGTTTTGTTACAATATTGCATGTCAGTTTGATTTGTCTGCAAGATAGACGCTGGAGCCACTTAATTTAACCACAAAATAATTCTGAAATATTCTGAAAATGGTTATAGACTCATCCACAAAATTGTTAAAATCTTATATTTGCATATTGGCCTTTAACCCATTTAGGCCTAGAATTAGAAGGATTCAAAAGACACTTATAGAATCGGGTCAAAATTCTAATGTTCACGACTTTTCAAAAATAGCAGATCTACGAGCTCGCAGCGCGGCACTCGGTGCCGCGCTGTGAGCTTGTATATCTGCTATTTTTCAATAGTTAAAGCATAAAATAATGATACACAAAATGTGTACCCGTTCTAAATGGAAACAAGAATGCCAGGGTTAAAATGTTTAATGTGGAAAATGTACAATGCCTAATACAGTGGTGGTTTGATTGATGGTTTTGTCATATAATGCAGCTGTTGACCAATCACTATGAGCGCTGTTGGAAGTATTACTGCCTGCCCAACGGCTGGGCTAACTTCGGGGTCTCGTCAGAGGAGGAGCTGCACTTGACTCGCAAGCTGTTCTGGGGAATCTTTGAGTCGCTGGCACACAAGGTGGGAACCTCTTTTTCTATGCCAAACCTTGTTTTTCAATATATACATGTAGCTCAGCATATTGTAATGCCATCTGCAAACCATCTGGACTAGACTAGAGTGTTCAGTAACAGGGGTCTCCTTGTCTCTGCAGCTCCTTTCTAAACAGAAAATACTTTTTCAGGTTGAGATACCAATTTATTTTCCAATCAGGAGAGATACCTCATACACGATACAACCAGTGAAATTGGTGATGAAACAAAGAAATGAGCAGACCAGAACTGGAACACTTTAAAATTGAAGCTGATAAATGGCGACTCTCTCCTGACTGGATGGAATTTGTAACCAACCTGAAAATGAATTTCCTATTTGCTAAAGAGCTGGAAAGATGCGGTCACCTCACCTCCATTACTGAACAAACACGCTATAATCATTACTATCGGAATATAGAGCTTGAACTTTTATTAAATGTGACTTACTGTACACCAACTGTAACTTGTGGCTAATGTGATTTCAGAAATTCGACGCGGAGATATTCAAAATCGCCATGCCGTGCATCTGCTCCATAGCTGGAGCGATACCTCCTGACTACGTTGACGCCAGCTACTCATCCAAGACGGAGAAGAAGGCTTCGGTTGACGCAGAGGGGAACTTTGACCCTAAACCAGTAGAAACCACAAAGTGAGATCTTACTGTCATAAAGGTTTACTTTAGAACTGTGAAGACATGCTTGTATTACCGTAGGTACATTTGACTAGGGCTGGGCAATATGAACCAAATCAAATAGCACAATATTTTTGAACTATAGTCCTCAATATTGATATTGTGATTGTAACCAATATAGAGCACATTGGCTATTTTCTCTATTATTGATTTTCTTTTAAAAGTATATTATAGGGCTTAATTGATAACCAGACAACACTTACCGGTATGTCATATCACAATGTTACAAAACCCCAAATCCCAGTCTAGTCACACATTACGATATCAATACATCAGTATATTGCTCAGCCCTGCATATGACAACACAAGATCTAAGCATTGTAATTCTACCTCCAAACTGCAGTACCATCATCCCTGAGAGGTTGGACCCCTTTATCAACAAATATGCTGAATACACACATGACAAGTGGGCTTTTGAAAAGGTTAGTCTTAGGATGTTTCCTGCTTGTTTGCACTGATACATAATATCAGTGCATTACTATTCTTATGGTTGACACCATAATAATAATAATTCCACAATGGAAATGGTTGGTAGTTGGTACTCTGCACACCTGTACAACATCGTCCATTGTCTTGATAATATCTGTCCATTTGATCAACTGTCAACAGTCTGCTTACAGTCTGATTTCTATTATAGAAATCAGACTGTAAGCAGACTGTTGACAGTTGATCGAATACTTAATCTAAATACAAATTATTTAATCTCGTAATTGTATTGCTCAGTGATTCTCAAACCTTCTTTACTAGTGTACCCTACAACATTTTCCAGCTGAGTAACCCCTTTAACAGCACGAAACATTCTTCCTGATACCGACACTGTTGTGGTGTTTCTGTCTTAGCTTGTTTTTGTCCACTTACATTTCATTTTATTTCTTTGTTTTGTTTGGCTTTATTATTTGAAACTCAGTATAGTGCTGGACTGCTGGTTGATGTACAGTATGTAAACATGCCAAACATGTCACATCATTTCAGATTCAGAATAACTGGTCCTATGGAGAGGTGCTGGACGAAAATGCGAAAACCCACCCCATGCTTCGACCGTATAAAACCTTCTCTGAGAAGGTGAGGCTGCAGCAGTGGTGTCCATTGGTGATTTCTGAGCCATCTATCCATTCTGTGTTGGTGTCTGATCTTAGCGTCTTTTCCTGTGGTAGGACAAAGAGATCTACCGTTGGCCCATCAAAGAGTCCATCAAAGCCATGCTCGCATGGGAGTGGACGATTGACAAAGCAAGGGAGGATGAGGAGACCGACAAGAAGAAGCAGCCGACTTCTACTCGAAAGATCTCACAAACTGCACAGGTACAGTACTTACATCTGGAGTGTTGGTTTAACTTGATCGATTTAACCCTTACTTGATTATTTTCAATTTGTCCAATACTTTA
Organism: Nannobrachium achirus; assembly: GCF_963921795.1. Classification (NCBI taxonomy): domain Eukaryota; kingdom Metazoa; phylum Chordata; class Actinopteri; order Myctophiformes; family Myctophidae; genus Nannobrachium; species Nannobrachium achirus. Next base: position 11,154,436 of record NC_137826.1, read on the forward strand.
CATCTTGGATCCAAATATTGTACTTTTACTTCACTACATTTATTTGAAAACTTTAGCTGCTAGTTACTTTGTAGATTGATTATTATTACAAAACTTACACTAACCACATTTGAAAATAGCCGATGGGCAACCGTTATACAACCGATCTACAAGTCGACTGTGGTCGGCTGCAACGCATTTTGAGCTTGTAGATCGGCTATTTTTGTATACATGTATTGATTGTCTTGTGTTTTCAGGCTACTTATGACCCAAGCCATGGATACAGTCCTCAGCCCATTGAAATCTCCCACATGGCGCTTTCAAGAGACCTGCAGGTGTGACACCAAAGTCGTTTTCTAGTTTGGTCATTAGCATTGTGTTTTGTGAGGAATCCATTTTGGTCCCTTAACATAATTTGAACTTGAACTTTTGGTGCTATTTTTGCCTGGGTTCCCAGTCTATGGCTGAGCAGCTGGCAGAGAATTATCACAACACCTGGGGAAGGAAGAAGAAAATGGAGCTGCAATCAAAAGGTGAGAGATATGGTACTTTACTTCAATAACAGTGCATATTAGTAATAGTGCATAAGAAGCATTGCGAAAAAGGATTGCTAAAAAGTGAAAATGAAATAAAAAGACTTATGACTTGAAATTTACAGCAGTGGTTCTCAAAGTTGGTTCCGGGGGCCCCCCCACACACTGAGTCCCTTGGGTGGGTCCCCAGCAAAATTAAGAAAGTTTAACCACTTTAAACCTTTATACTAGGCTTTTCGAAAATAGCCTATCTGCAAGTTCACAAACTCATCGTGTCGCGATGTGTTAGGAATGATGTTTACATTTTTAACAACACAAATCATTCTCTTCTGGGGCTCCCTGGCTATGTGTAGGAGGAGGCACTCACCCCTTGCTGGTGCCATACGACACCCTGACTGCAAAGGAAAAGGCACGAGATCGAGAGAAATCCCACGAGCTGCTGAAATTCCTTCAGCTGAATGGATACTCTGTCACCAGGTGATGATGATGATGATGATGATGATGATGATGATGATGATGATGATGATGATGATGATGCCATTCCTCTGTCAACCTGGATGTCGTTGATGTCAGGCAGAATCTTCGTAATGACAAAAATTAAGTGTCGCGCAAAGGTTTTGGAAATAGCATATCTGCAAGCTCACAACGCGCCACTGTGAGCTTGTAGACCTGCTATTTTTGAAACATTTTGAAATTGAAACTGAAAGTGGGTAGGTCTCTTTGTGTGTTTTATAAATATTAAATGACCGTTTTCCTGAACAGTAACATTTTTGGACACCCGACAGCAACGAACACCAGGTTTCTTAAATTATTTAAGTTAAAACGAATACTGAATCCATGTCTATTTTTTGAATAGACAAAATATAAAATAGGGCTTCAGTGGTATGTTTTGTTGTATTAAGAATCTAAATCTAGATAGTAACTAGTAACTAATGTTTCCTAATAATTGTAGTTGAGTAAAACGGACATTATTTGTCACTGTAGTGTAGTGTACCGTATGTAGTGTAGTGGAGTACAGGTACTTTATAAAGTACATATTAAAGACATATTACAGTATTCAAGTAAAGTAAAAGTAACTCTGAAATATACTTCATTCATTCATTCAAACCTTTATTTATTCTCGAAAAACATTGAGGTTGCCCTCATTTGCAGTGTTATCGAGATACATCAATATTCACAAAAAAAAAACAGTATGTACAATCAAAGTTCACAAAACAAGTTTAGAAACAGTCGCAGACACTTGTGGGCAGATCTACTATCAACGATTTAAAATGACCGTAAGTTATGGGAGAACATATCTTGAAATTGTTTTGCAACTCATTCCAAGCGGTTGGAGCATTAAAGCAAAAGGCTGTTTTCCCTGATTCAGTGTTTGTTTTGCTGACCTTTAGTGTCAGCCAGTCACTAGAACGTGTCCTATATGTCACAGGATTCCAATCCAGCAGCGATTTAAGGATATAATGGTAAAGTCCCATCAATTACCTTAAAAATAAACAGGTACCAATGTTTGTTTTGCTTTTTACTTAAATACAGTAGTTACTGTACACCACTAGAGGTACACAACCACTGAGCAGCTTCATCATGTTTTTATCCAGCAGATGGTAGCAGTTCCGCTGTTCAAAGCATCAAAGTGTGATTAGAATGAGTTACATTTAAGCCGATAATGTTGAAAGTAATTCAAATCAGCTCTTTGCGTGCGTGCATAGTGGATTGGACGAACATGCTTATATCATCAACGCACCCCATCGATTCATAATATGGTAGTTTCGGGTCATTAAAGTGATGGGAATGTCATATCGTTTCACAGGGAATCAAATCAAAATTAGTTATAAAACAGGCTTGTCACACTCGTCCACAGGAGGTGCATACTATTTTAGAAAATTAATGTTCACCAAGACAATACAATTCAGCAGTCGCGGATGACAACACTATTCCTCCTATTTACATAATCCACATATGATTAGAGTGAGTTACATATTATGTAAGCTGATTATTTAATGGCAAAATTTCCGCTCTGGCTGATTGAATGAAAGTGGTTATGTCATCGTGTCTCCTACTGCATATGTAACAAAAGCCATACATCAATCTCATCATTTTTAAACATCAGGGGACATGTTGTTCATTCTGTTCCACAAACCATCAATTGAAAACTCTAATTCATTCCCCAGTTATTTAATTATTTGTTTGTGACAGTGATGACAGAAAACATATGATTTGTTTGTTATTAGCTGCTGGAAAAGGTTAGTAATATGCTAGTAATAACTCAGCTTATAAGGCATTATGATTAACATTCATAACAAGTGCATTACAAATGCAAGGCTATAGAGGTGTCCTTTAAGTAAAGTGTTAGCCGGTATTCTTTCTTATCTGAAAAACTCACTTCTGTATTTGCAGCACTATAAAAGCAACATGTTTTTGATTAGTTTTTTCCGATCACCTGCTTAATTTTTCATTGAATTTCCGCCAATTCTGACGTGCTCAGAATAGGAATGCTGGGGTTCCATGTGGTTAAAACATAATCTCAATTTGATTTCAGGGGCCTGAAAGATATGGAGTGTGACATCTCGTCCATTGAAAAGAGGTTTGCGTATGGTTTCCTGCAGAAGCTGTTGAAGTGGATGGAGATCGCTCAGGAGTTCATCGCTCATCTGGGTATTCTCGACTCTGGGAGAATTAGATCAACTTGTAGGCATATATACGCATATGCGTGTGCAACTGAGGTGTGTGTGTGTGTGTGTGTGTGTGTGTGTGTGTGTGTGTGTGTGTGTGTGTGTGTGTGTGTGTGTGTGTGTGTGTGTGTGTGTGTGTGACTGTGTGTGTGTGTGTGTGTGTGTGTGAGTGATATAGTGCAGTGGTTCTCAACCTGTGGGTCGGGACCCCCCTAATTATTTTGGGGGGTCCCCAGATGATGAACTTAATGTGCAACATTGTTTTCTCACTGAACAGTAAACAAACCAACATAACGTTTAAGTGTATAGAGGGTATCTAAACATTTCTAAAGTGACAATTTAAGGACTTTTTAATACCTCTAAAATGACAAGTTAAACATTGGCCAAATTGTCAAATATTAGAGGCAGAAATTGTGAAAATATCAGATCTGCTATTTTCACAATAGAACCGTGTTAAACAAAATGTAATGGCTCAACTCTTAGTACTCATCAGGGTGGGGGGGTCCCCAGTTAAAATATGCTTATTTTGGGGGTTGCGGCCTGAAAAGGTTGAGAACCACTGATATAGTGTTCTAATACTTTCCCATGTGTCCCATTCTCAGAGGCTGTTGTAAGCAGTGGACGGGTGGAGAAGTCTCCCCATGAGCAGGAAATCAAGTTCTTTGCCAAGGTGAGAGTTGAACATCGCCCAGTATCTGTGTGTTGGCGAGCCACTTCATTCCCATGACCCACAATATAGCCAAAAGTATGTCCCGTCGCACGACGATGTCGCACGCCAAAGACGACCGAGAATAGCAGACCTACAAGCTCACAACAGCACATCGCATCCCCAACGTGTTGTGAGCTCATACTGTAGGGCATTCACCAAATATTCGAATGTTCAAATATTCGAATGTTCGAATATTCGAATATCAAAGTCACTATTCGATGTTGTTCACCGAAGTTGAATATTCGCTTCTTTTTCTTTCTTTTTTTTCTCTTTAAAAAATATATAGTTTATAAAGCTTGGCTAGATAGGAAGTCATAAGAATGCCCCTGGTGGATGAATTTGTTAATGCTCTATACCAGGGGTTCTCAATCCTTTTTAGGCTGTGACCCCCAAAATAAACATATTTGAACTGGGGACCCCCACCCTGACAAGCACTTGGATTTGTAGGTATTACATTTAATGTGACTCGGTTCCGCAGATAAATATTGTGAAAATAGCAGATCTACATGCTCACAACGCCTCGCGTTGCGAGGCGTTGTGAGCATGTAGATCAGCTATTTTCGTAATGTTCGCCTCTTGCTTACTTAATATTTGACAGTTTGGCCAGTCCTGTCGAATATTCGACTATTCGAATACTTTGAGGTAGAATATTTCGAATACTAAAAATCACTATTCCTGAATGCCCTATCATACTGTAGGTTGGCTATTCTCGCAGTGCGATACCATCTCGTGACCAAGTGTAAATCGGACTTTCTCTCTGTCTTTCAGATCCTGTTGCCTCTGATCAACCAGTACTTTAAGAACCACTGTCTCTACTTCCTGTCCACACCTGCTAAAGTTCTGGGGAGTGGAGGCCATTCCTCCAATAAGGAAAAGGAGATGATTGCTAGGTATATACAAAACATACGCACAACACGCACAAGTTTTCACATTTTCCTCATTTTACTTTGCCCTTTTCTGTTAGCTTTGATTTCCTTAAACTTCTTCTCCTTTCCATTCCTTTCCTTTCCATTTCCTTTCCTTCTATAGTATCTTCTGTAAAATGTCCGCTCTGGTGAGACAGAGAGTTTCTCTCTTTGGTAAGACAGAAACTTTCCAACTGTTTGTCCTCTTGTCTATGTCGATCGCCTTTTGAATTCTACTCGCACTTCTACAAAATGACATTGATCTGCACTTGTTTACGGTCCGTGGTGTGATCTTTGCAGGAACGGATGCTTCAGCAATTATTAATTGTCTTCACATTCTTGCACGATCATTGGATGCAAGGTAAAGTCATTTTGCTACAGATTACTATAGCTTATAATAATGCAGATTTAATATACATGCATGAAATGTGTATTACATTTACTTGGACTTTTTTTTTAATGATTATAGGACAGTAATGAAATCTGGGCCTGAGATTGTGAAGGCAGGGTTGCGGTCATTCTTTGAGAGTGCTGCTGATGACATTGAGAAAATGGTGGAAAACCTCAAACTGGGCAAAGTGTCTAAAGGCAATCAGGTACTTTTAAGTATTTTACAGCTGAATCTACTGGTGTCTTCCTTATCCATGGCTGGAAAGCCATATGGCTTTTTCTTTAAATATACAGTTTATATCTTTGGGGGATTTTCTGCCTTTATTTTGGATAGTACATTAAACAGGGAGTGACACGCAGCAAAGGTCATCGCCTCATCCGTTAGTTGGGGCGAATTCCATTTCTCAGTGGTTTTGTCAACTATGAAGGTTAAATAACAAATTGAGCTCCCATGTCCCTCGCAAAAATGCGGGCAAAATGTTTGACAGCTAGGGTAATTGTCTCATTCACTTACTATACACTACCATAAAGGAAAAAATGACTCCCAAAAAATCTGCTTTAAGTGGGATGTGAGGGGTCAAACTAGGGTTTTTTAATTATGCACGAAAAACATTCCTTGGGCTAAAAACGGCCAACAAAACTATGGATTAGTGATGAGTCATCACTTTTCAGTCTTTTTGGGTCCGTTTTTAGCCCAAGGAATGTTTTTCATGCAAAACAAATGCTTGCAATGGATTCAGAATAATTAAAAAAAAAACCTAGTTTGACCCCTCACATCCAACTTAAAGCAGATTTTTTTGGGAGTCATTTTTTCCTATAGTAAGTGAATGAGACTGAAAATTACCCTAGCTGTCAAACATTTTGCCCGCGTTTTTGCGAGGGACATGGGAGCTCAATTTGTTATTTAACCTTCATAGTTGACAAAACCACTGAAAAACGGATCTTTGCTCTCGTGGTCACGGAAGTATCGGATTCGCCCCAACTACGTCTCAGGAACGGAACCCACGACTCACTGTCAGGTTGCATTAGGCTTAACCGGCGCCTCCAGCCATAGGCCTATGGCTTTTCACTTAAATCACCTACTGTACCCTAGTTACGCTTACCCAGGTTGAAAATCCTGTGTAACAGGATCACTACTACTCACTCTCCACCCAATGCGTACATATTTCGGCATTTTACATGACGGATAACTGCCAGTGTGGTCTAGCAGTATCTCTACCAGGAGATCTATGTCTTTCTATTGTATTGTGTGTTTAGTGGAGTTTAGTTGGGCCTGAATTGCCATAGTGTTTATGGGCAACTTTTGGGTCCCTAGCCACTCAGATATTTACAAGATGGCCCTATTACAAGCCAGTGGTATGAAAATCCTTCTGCACTAATAGACACCTAGTTAATCATTTCCCAAACTCAGGCATCCCAAAGCAGGCATCCCCCTCAGATCTGGGATGGTCTTCACTTGGACCCCAACTAGGCAGGGTCTATGAATTTTGGATGACAGCCAGAGTTCTCTGTCCCTCGCAATCTTGGCGAGAAGATTATTTTGTAACAGGATGATGTGGGGTATTACACTGGGGGGCATAGCCCCCAGTCAAAGGTGAATGTGTTGGTATAATTAACTCAACCTCTGGGTCTATGATGGAATCATCCAGTGCTTGAAGCATTCAGAAATCACAGAACCATATAGTTACTTGCCTAAAAGTCCTTACACACAGCTTGTATGTAGATCTACTATTTCTGACAAATGTTCCACCCAGAATAGGGGGCGTTTCAGTTAATGTAATAAAATGCAGATATTGTTTTCTGTATTGTGTATATATACTTTGTTTTGTAACTTTGTAATCAAGTCTCTCTCTTTAGATATGAGAGTAATTTGAATGACCTTCTTTGTTTCTTTTTAAAGCAAGTGAAAGGTGTGTCCCAGAACATTAACTACACCACCATTGCCCTGCTCCCGGTTCTCACCTCCCTCTTCGACCACATCGCTCAGCACATGTTTGGAGATGATGTCATGCGTGAGTCGTGTCCCTGTATACTGTTTACCACTTAAGCTCTCAGTGAATTCATTTACCTACTTGACCAGGGGCAGCTTTGCACCCTACTTGGTCTGCTCCAAATCTCTTCACTTAAATATGAAGTGGACTAAGAAAGAAGACGAGCCAAACCGAGTTTGCTTTTCTGCACAAAAAAAGAAATAACCAATTTTTACCGAATGGGTCCCCAATTGGGGTTCAAGTGGTTACGGTTATTGATGCTGTGACTGACCATATACTCTTTCTTGTGGTATGGCTAACAAAAGCTGTCTTTGTTGCTTGCATACAGTGGATGATCTGCAGATGTCATGCTATCGCATCATGTGTAGCATCTACTCTCTGGGAACAGTCAAGAATCCATGTGTCGAGAGGTGAGTCCGAACGTTGCACATGGATTGCCTCCACACTACAGACACTTTTTAATCTTGCCATGGCAACCCGGCTTGCTGGGAATTTGAATGGACTTTAGGTGCTCTATACATACTACGCTTGCCTCCCCAACCCCTCTTTGGCCTTGCTGCTTGTACACCCAAGTGAAAATCTACTGTTTATTGCAGCTGTTTCTATACTGTATGGTGGACAGAAACAAATACTTTTTGATAGGTTAGAGCTAGGGCTGTCACGATATGACATTTTACATGACGATTAATTGTCACTCAAATAATTGGCGATTAACGATTTAATTGTGTTTTTAGTCATTGATAATTACATTTCTGTTTGGCTTTTAGGCTTTGAAGTTGTACATGGTAGATATGACACATAACCTAAATATACAAAGAAATTACAGTCATTTACTTACTACTTAAAAAAATAACTTTGATAGTGGAAATAGCCGATCTACAAGCTCACAACGCGTCGCGATGCGACGCGTTGTGAGCTTGTAGATCTGCTATTTCCACTATTTCGGACATTTTTCAACATTCACGATTATGACGATTATGACAAAATAGTTGCGATAATGTCAAATAATCACGATTAGACGATTATGTAATAATTGTGACAGCCCTAGTTAGAGACCAGTTTGACCAGCCATAAACCACTGAAGTAGTTTTATTTATTTACTTATTTACATACTTACTTACTGTACCTACGTACCTCACTTTGAACTTGTTCTTTAACTTTCTAGACAGAGGCCGGCTGTGGGAGAGTGTCTTGCTCACCTTGCAGCCGCCATGCCTGTGGCCTTCCTGGAGCCCCATCTGAATGAGTTCAATGCCTTCTCTGTGTACACCACCAAGACTCCCAGGGAAAGAGCCAGTGAGCGCTTATCTTATCCTCACTTCACAATAGCGACAACCAGGGACGTGCTGGGCCCCTGATTCAGCCCGGGAAAAAGAGTTGTAGAGGCCCTCATTGCGTGCTATAGAGAGAGAGATCTCTTAGTCTCTATAGCGCTGCTGCTACTCAAAGATTTGCCATTTCAGATCATGACAAGTGACAAGCCAGTGGGCCAATTACATGAGTTATATTTTGTCGTTGTCGGGTGGAAACCTTATGTCCAAAACCGTTTGTTTTGTATTTATCATTTTAAAAATGATTTAGACTAGTGAAAACAGCCGATCTACAAGCACACAACGCCTCGCGGTGCGAGGCGTTGTGTGCTTGTAGATCTGCTGTTTTCACTACTTTTGTGCAAACAGTTTAATTTTTACTTTTGAGCAAACAGTTTAATTGTTTCCTAATTGCCGGCCTGGACCGGCCGGGAATGAACCGGCCGTTCGGGAGTTGTCCCGCTTTTCCCAATGGCCAGCACGTCCTTGGCGACAACATAACAAACACGATCACTGACACACTGTACAAATAGCACATGAATAGAAAACAACAGAATAAAAAAAGAAACCATTGCTCATGAATGTGGGTTTTCTTCTACTCTCTCTCTCCGTTATGATCCCCAAATGGGACGATAATCGTCATTATCGTTTATGGTGATAAAAAACACTCTCAATAACCGTGTTGTGGAGATTTTAATTTATCGTGAAATTGTCCTAGGAATGGGCTTTTGTTGAGCTGCAAATCCAGTACCACTTAGGTAAAGAATGCATTTGGTGCGCTCTTATTTCACCCCTCACAAATCTATTCAGCAAAAATAGCAGATCTACAAGCTCACAGCGCGTTGCAACGTGTTGTGAGCTTTTAGATCGGCTATTTTTGGCGAATGTTCCCCCCCAGAATAGGGATGCTGGGGGTTCAAGTTGTTAAAAAAGATGCTGTGCCATTTTAAGTTTTAAAAAACAAGTTTTTTATTGCGATAATATCGTTAAACGCAATTATTTTTGCCAAAACAACCGTGACATGTCATTTTCATATCGTCCCCATCCCTTTCCCCAAAGTCTTGGGCCTTCCCAACGAGGTCCAGGAGCTGTGTCCGGACATCCCGGAGCTGGACACCCTGCTGAAGGAGATCGGGGACCTGGCGGAGTCGGGCGCTCGCTACACCGAGATGCCCCACGTCATCGAGATCACCCTGCCCATGCTGTGCAACTACCTGCCCCGCTGGTGGGAGAGGGGAGTGGAGTGCCTGCCCGAGCTGGAGGGCCGCATATGCACAGACGTCACCTCGGAACACCTCAACCAGCTGCTGGGCAGCATCATGAAGATCGTGGTCAATAACCTGGGTATTGACGAGGCCTCCTGGATGAAGAGGCTGGCTGGTGAGGGACCACCTTTAATGACGTTTCTTTGTGTCGTACCTGTACTTTCTTTTGGGGGTGGTGGGGTAGAACTTTACTTTACTTGAGTATATCCATGTTTTATTACCATTTATTACCCGGCTTGTTTGAATGCTTGATTCTGATTGGTCAGTTGCTGAAATCAGCGGTCTGTTATTTCTGGATAACAGACCGCTCCGCTCTATAACAGACCGCTGCCTAATCAAAGACTCAGAGCACCTGCTGCAGTCAAGCTGCACTGCGTGAATCTTGTGCTGTATCCAACATGTCAGCCATGTAAACAACCACACAGCGACATTTAGAACTAAACGTTGCTCTCAAGAATGTTTTTAAAAATATTTCAAGCGAGAAATAGACAACGTAGTATCAGTAAAATGGATTCTATCTAATCAGCACTTCCTTGTTTTCCAAGGCGACCGTGTCGCGCTAGGGGGACACACCCAGCGCAACACTTGTGGAACACTTCCAGCCATCTGTAAACAAGGAAATACTTTGTTTTGAGTCAAATTATAAATTTTATTTAGTAGCCGGTTAATAAGCGGGATAAATACTGGCTCCTTGGGGGTTGTCCATATATAACATCCCTTCGAACAGTCCGTCGGGATGTTATATATGGACAAACCCCGCGGAGCCAGTATTTATCCCTTACATACTTCTGCACTCTCAGAGGCAAATATTTTGACTTTTGACTTTACTACAATTGTTTGAAAACACTAGTTACAATTTACTTTATCTAGAATCATATTATTACAAAACATCTGTACAATTAAGACCAATGTTATACTTTGTCTGTTCAAAAATAAACAATCCACAAGCTCACAATGCGTCGCACCGTCACAATGTGACGCTTTGTGAGCTTGCAGAGCTGCTATTTTTGAAAATAGTAAAATCAATCCTTCTTCCACCACAGTGTATCATACACCAGTGTTTCTCAATCTTTTTTGGCTTGAGTACCCCCTTTCCCTGATTTCTGAATCCAAGTAGACCTACCCCCTTTAAAAAACATAAATAGTGGTAAGCCTATATAATGCTATGATAAACCCCTCATTTCAAGAATATAAAATCACAAATAAGAAATGGAGTGAAAGAGTTTCAAACGGTGCCTCCTGAGCACTGAGCAGGTTTATTTTCAACACCGTGGCCAAAACATTTCAGTCCAGTTGTCAATATTCTCTAAAACTTTCAAGCACATCACAGGTGCCTGGTACGATGTAATTTGGGGTTGCAACTATAAGGCTCACACCAATTTCTCCATGTGTCATCATTAAACATAACAGTAAATGTTTTTCCCCTCCTTCTTTAACTATGAATAATATGTCTTTTTTGGGGGTATTTTCTTGAGTACCACCTGCAGTACCTCCGCGTACCCCTAGGGGTACACGTACCCCCGTTTGAGAAACACTGTCATACACCATGCACAGTGTTTTTGTCCTCCCGACGACGTCCCCCTCTTTCCTCCCAGTGTTCTCCCAGCCCATCGTGAGCAGGGCAAAGCCGGAGATGCTCAAGTCCCACTTCATCCCCACCATGGAGAAGCTGAAGAAGCGCACGGGGAAGGTGGTGGCCGAGGAGGACCACCTGCGCATGGAGGGCAAGTCGGAGTGCGACGAGGAGGACGGCACCATCCGGGACGAGTTCGCCGTGCTCTGCAGAGACCTGTACGCCCTGTACCCTCTGCTCATCCGCTACGTGGACAACAACAGGTACTGCGGATAGGGCTGTCACAATTATTACATAATCGTCTAATCGTGATTTTATTTTTACATAATCGTGATTATTTTTTCATAATCGTCATAATCGTTTCCATGTTGAAAAAAGTTCATATATTTTTTTTAAGTAAAAAAATAGTGGAAATAGCAGAACTACAAGCTCACAACGCGTCGCATCGCGGCGCTTTGTGAGCTTGTAGATCGGCTATTTCCACTATCAATGTTATTTTTTAAGTAGTAAGTTGTCAAATATGTATATATGTATATGTAATGTATTTGTATATTTAAGTTATGTGTCATATCTACCATATGCAACTTCAACGCCTAAAAGCCAAACAGAAATCTAATTATCAACGACAAATACACAATTAAATCGTTAATCGCCAATTATTTGAGTGACAATTAATCGTCGTGTAAAATGTCATATCGTGACAGCCCTAACTGTGGAGCAGTTTTCCTCAAACCTTTTCTTGCTAAGGACCCCCAAATTGATATACATTTGGCCGCAGATCCCACCATCTGAAAATGTTTTGTGCCAGGAGGGGGATTTATGTAAAAATCTAAAATAGTAGATGTATAAGCTCGGCACGAAGTGAGGTGCTGTGAGCTTGTAGAGCTGCTATTTTTGAATACCCAACGTATACTGTAAATGGATAAAAAGGTTAAATGTTAACTATTCTTATGCTGCCAAGGACCCCTGCAGGTCCCCAGAGGGACAAACAAGTGAAAGTTTTCATTCCATAAATAATTTGTGAAAGAAAACCTAAATAGCCTTAAATAAATAAAAAATAAATAAAAAAATTTATTTAAAAAATAAATAAATACAATGATTTAAGACAATGAGAAATTAGCATTTGATCAACACAGCGTTTCTTTGCTCTGGGTAACAAAAGTAAAAATTCTGAACTTGAAATGATTCCTGGTGTGATTTTGTCCAATGACAGGGCAAGGTGGTTGACGTGCCCGGACCCAGATGCTGAAGAGCTGTTTCGAATGGTGGGAGAAGTATTCATATTCTGGTCCAAGTCCCATGTGAGTATACCCATTTGGCTGAGAAGGTGACATCTACTGTATACTAAGGGTTAACATTTCTGGGGGGATGGTGGGTGGTTTAAAGTACTGGAAATCTGTACTCAGTGGTGTGTTCTAGATAGGGTTGCCAACTCCCAGAGTTTCAAATACGGGACACTTTCTAAGGAGACCGAAAAATCTAAGGAGACCGAAAAATCGGATATCTTCGGTTATAAAGTTGGCTAAAACGGGTATTTTCCTATATTAAATCATATTTTTCCTTTCACAATATTAATTCGGGTGTCTTTGGGGCGAAAAATCGGATATTTTTGGTTATAAATTGGCTAAAACGGGTATTTTCCTCTATTAAATCATATTTTTCCTTTCACAATATTAATTCGGGTGTCTTTGGGCCAGCTAACCTATTACCTTAAAATCATGTAGTGTAGTCCTATATTGTATTTCTCTCAATTTTCCAAAACATATCGCCTAGGTCTACCTGGTCCTAATGTGCCCACTCTCTGGTTACCCAACACTATTTTAATCATATTGGCATACAGCAATAACCATTAGGTTTTAAAAACAAAATCAACGCATGCTTATTTCACATACCAGCCTGTCTGGGGTCGCTTTAGTTGGCAGACAAGATTACTGTAGTGTTCCCAGGAATACCAATATCCATGGCTTATTTTCTGTTGCTTGCCTGCTTTTTCACCTTTTTGTTTAGCCTATCACCTATCATAGATTCATGTCTAATATGTTTGTACACAATCTTCTGGCACACGTTTTTTTTAAGACATTAAACAATGTTCTGAGCCGAGCACTGTCGTATGGTCGCTCGCACGCACTCGTATCGTCTCTCGCAGGCAACTTGTGGAGTGAAGCTACAGCTCATGCTTGGGAAGGGAGTGTGTAGGGGGCGGAGACTGTGTCTTAGCAACACTGTGTTAATAAGCCAATCAGCTGCTTACAAACAGTGCAGCGCCTCTCACAGCAATGGGATGCAGCACTTGTCGTCTCAGAGGAGAGCAGAGTGGAAGTGGAAGCTCTCTGACAGGCAGAATCGCTGTCATTTCTCAATTAAATCATCCCGTCATTCATATTTATCCCCCAACCTTAAAATACGGGACAAAGAGCGTCCCGTTTCAGTTCAATACGGGACACGTCTTTTAGTTTCCAAAAAAGGGACGATCCCGTATTTTACGGGACGGTTGGTAACCCTAGTTCTAGAATTCTTTTGAGGGCATACTATAATCTACGTTGCGTGGCTATTCCTGTGGCCAGCGCATACGCCAGTGCATAATGCCTATCAGATACGCTACTTTGAAAGGTTCACGTGGGCATGCGCTTTTTCTAATATTTTTCTTCACAGTATACTGAGTAGACCCCGTATCACATACAGTAGAACACAGCACTGTCTGTACTCAAGTAAAAGTACAATCACTCCCATTCAAAAATAGTCAAATAAGTTACTTTCCTTTCCTAATATTTCCTTTGCTTGCTATTTATTATGTCCATGAATTAAATTCAGAGGGCTCTAAAGACCGTAAAAGGTCTTATTTGAGATGTTCCTTTTAGGCAGGGTGTTTAACTGTACTTGTACTGTACTACATTTCAATTGTATTGACTATACTTGTACTGTTCTCCATTTTTGACTAATAAAATTATCAATCAATCAATCAATTCTAAAAGGTCCACTTCCATGTTGTCATAAAATGTACTTAACTGTACTCAAGTAAATGTACTTGGTTACTGTCCACCACAGTTCATGCTCTCTCTCTCTCTCTCTCTCTCTCTCTCTCTCTCTCTCTCTCTCTCTCTCTCTCTGTACTTCTCGTGTTTGCTCAGAATTTCAAGCGAGAGGAGCAGAACTTTGTGGTGATGAATGAGATCAATAACATGTCATTCCTCACCGCTGACAGCAAGAGCAAGATGAGCAAGGTGAGCGAATCAAAGCAAGGATGGAAACGCTTTCTCATGTAGCGTGACACACAGTCAAATATGGAATCTAATTTTACACTTTCAGTGTTCATTTTACTTTCACTTATAAATTAAGAATCAATATTTGACTGTGGCTTTCATATATTGTGCCGTCTTTAGATGCCATATTTGTGCATCTCCAGATTATATGACATTATCATATTATTATGCTATTTTGTGTCCTGATTTGACCATTTCTCTGTTATTTCCCCCCACAATGTTATATTTTGCTTCATTTCTTGAACCATGCACTCTGCAAATGTAACATTTTACACCATGATGCTAGCATTTCTGTAATGCAACGCAAGCTTTATAGTTTTGCACCTTTTGATATTAATCCAACTATGCAAGCCAAGACAGAAAGGCACCATCTTTACCAGGTACCGTTGGCATCTGTACACCTTTTAGGCCATTATTACTTTCTTCCTGTGCTTCTCAACTCTGGCCCCTGTGGACCCACAGGACTGCTATTTGCTGGTTTGTATTCTAAGCAGCCTGACCAGGAACCTATTTGGGCCAAACACCAGGGGAATGCAATTGAACACTGTTAGAATGGACAACATTGAATAGTATGGGTCTCCAGGACCACAGTTGAGAACAATACTGACTTATAGTACTGTAAGTTGTTCAGATCTGTATTCCGGGTCACAATTTACATTACAGTGGTCTCATTCCGGTGTATCGACACATGACAAAAGTGTTGTAGGTATGTCTTGATACTGATATTGTGTACAGTAACCAAGTACAAACTAGATGGAAATCGCACTATGGAAACTACTTAGAGAAACACTATGCACAGTGCATTAGATTCACACACTGACTATGTCAACACATACTGTACCAACACAGTAATAATGTGTGTACTTTTCTTCTATACCAGGGGTTCCCAAACTTTTTTGGCCTCGGGGCACCCCTATAAATATTCTTTTCATCTGAGGCACCCCTACATTATTATATTCCTAATTTCCACTCCCAGCACCTTTATATTTATAGAATATTTTAGCGATTATGTTGTGAGGAAAGCGAGATAATAAGCCATTTTGGTTCAAACTGACTGAAAATGATACTAAATATATTTTTAAATGTCCAAATAAATTGCAAATCTTATCAAATTGTCTCGCGGCACCCCTGGACTGCTGTCGCGGCACCCCAGGGTGCCCCGTCAGCCGTCACCCACTTTGAAAACCCCTGTTCTATACAATGCTACAGCAACACACCAGTTAACGCTCCGGAATGGGATTATAAAGTAATGTAAATGTGTCCATTATATAACATTTCGTTATTGGTTTTTTGTTAGCGCAACAGCAGCTGTTTTAACTTGATTCTTTATTTTGACTTTGTGTCCCCTTGTCTCTCCTCTGTTGCATTGATGCTGGGTTTTCCAGGGCGGGGACTCAGAGGTTAGACTTTGTTCCCTGCACGCCCGCTGTGCTGTCCGCATGGCACCTCACCCTGGGGGGAGCTTTTCATCAACCCCTCCAGCACACTGGCACATCAGATCCACACACACACACATGCACACATGCACAAAAGACACACGCACGAGTGCATCAGCGCGTTCCGCTCAGAAAAGCATGACGCGGCAAACCAAATCCAGCACTGGTGACAAATACTTTCTTTGTGCAAGCAGCTGTATCTGCTTATCAGCTAATACCTTGCAATCCATCACCAGTGGAAAAAGAACTCGGTGCAGAGTTTGTCATAGCTATAAATATACACTTACTTCCAGGAATAGGAGATGAAAATCCTGGCCTGAATTTTACTTCACGGGAGCCACCGACATGTAGTTTGGATCCAGTTACATTGGCACCAGTGATTCATTACACATTCATAGGGCCATGCTTGCGTACATGCAAGCAAGCAAATGCACATGTAATCATATCAATATACACATGATTTTGCAAGTAACATTCTACAAAAGGATACATATAACTGGATTGATACAGCTGTAGCCAATGTAGAATACATACATCTAATAGCGCATCTATCCTGCATTAAAAATCACATTATATTTTTAATGATACAAAAATGTGATTTCCAAACAACTCCTGGTGCGTTAAAGGACAACTTTGTTTTTTTACAACAAGGTATATTTTAGATTGTAATTAGAGAAAAGAAAAGATGGGTGTTAAAATGTTTTCATTTACTTCTTTCTATTGTTTTAGCGATTTTAATTAATTTGATTTCAGTGCACGGGGCATGCATGCGATTGCCTAAATGTGCTTTTTAGACACAATAAGCCGTCAATTTCTTTATTGCTAGCCCCCATAAGTCACATCTGCCCACGAAAGATTGTGGTGCATCTTGAGAATGGGCTTCTTTTATGTAAAAAGACATATTTAGCCACTTGCACGCATGCCCCCAACCACTGAAATCAATGTCATTAAAATTGCTAAAATGATAGAAAGAAGTAAGTGAACATGTTTTAACACTTGATTGATTGATTGAAGACTTTATTAGAAGTTTGCATAGGAAAAGGTACAGTTTCATGACGGTACAGTTCACTGGTACAAGGTCTACTAAAAGGAGATCCATGAAAAGACTAAGCTTATTTCCACTGGAAACCATTGAAGTATCTCATATAACATTGAATGACAGACAAATAGAACACAGTACTATGCAGTAGATATGTAAAGAAAAACCAAAAAGAAAACACTAAGTCTAAACAAAACAGTATATACAAAGAAGGGGCAGGGGAGGGTAGGGTTGGGCTAGGTTAGTTTTTTTTCTTCTTTTCTTCTCTAATTACAATCTAAAATATGGACCCTTGTTGTAAAAAAAAAACAAAATTGTCCTTTAAGAGCTCTGTAACTATACATTTGGGGAAAAAAAGGGGAAAAAAAACAACCCCAAGACTTCTGCAATGGCTACAGTTGTAACTCAGAAAAGGGATAGACACCTTTTCCTGTACAAGATCAACACCGGACGACAGGGCAGCCCCCCCCCCCCTAGCCTGTGGGTGGCTCCCCTCGTACGTCCTGCCAGTGTGTGAGGGGGGGAGTCTGGATGGGCGCTTGATGAAAGTACTCTGCTGTAGAGGGTCGGGCTCATGGCACTGAGGTCTCCCACTGGGCCTCAGGTCTGTGGCGAGAGCGCAGTGCCATCATCCTGCCACTGGAGTTTGCTCTTTATAGTTTGATCAATAGTTGGATTGGAGTCGTCTTTGTCTTTTGCCATGTTGGTTTCGTTTTTGGGTTGTTCTTGTGGAAGGTTGATGGATTGATGTAGCTTCTTGTTTCTTTGACTGTATTGCAGCTTTTTTTGTTTTCATTTTTGCCTCTACTAGGGGATAACTTTAGCCTTCCTCTCTGTGCTCATGTCTTCATACAGTAGGCTCCCCTCCCCTGGAACCATGCCGTGGTTCAGTTTCCATTACAGCGCCCCCCCCCCCTGCCTTCTCACCTGCACCGCGCTAACACATGACCTGGTGCTGAAACTTAACTGTCAGCGGGTTTCGATGCAGACATTACCTTGACATGTATTCAGCAATATTACTTGAAAATTAATTACAGGAGTAGGGAGAAAAAGCTTCCCTTTTTTCCTCAAAGCTGCGAGAACTGGCACTGAATTGGAGACGCTGACACTTGCTTGGAGTTATATCTCATATTCACAGCACATGCACACAACACTAGCCATGTTTACAAAAAAGAAAGAATGAAAAGAAAACAAGATGCAAAGCTTAAGGTTTAAATGATCAACCGACAACCCCCCTCCCCCACATCATATAGGCCTACTGTAAATCTGCCAAAGGATTTGATGTTCTCTATTTGTAGAGCTGCTTTATTGTGAGGTGGCCATTACTGTGCAGTCATCATCTTGTTATCTCCACTCTGGCCCAAATCTTAAAGCTTAATCATGACCCATACAGAGAACTATGCACACACCCTCAGAATGTCAACTGTCTGCAAGTGCATTGTGTATTGATTGATTGAAAAAAAAAAGAAAAAATCTTGTATTATTCTCGAAAAGAGCATTGAGTTTTACCCTCATTTGCAATGCTGTCGAGATTGCACACACAACAATTAAGACATACAGATATAAAACAGAAAAAAACAAATAAACAGAAAACTAGTAAGTTAAAATGTATGGCAGTAGTATTCAAACTTTGTGTGACCAAGGCACACCAACGGACAAGCCAAAATTCTCAAGGCACACCTCTAGTCATAGCGAAACTAGACGATCCACAAGCTCACAACTCGTCGTGACACCTTGTGAGCTTGTAGTGAAAAATACTAGGCTATTATTTCATTTCATTTTTGCCTTTTAATGTCAAAATAGGAATGTCTGGTTGAAAAGTGATTCAAAACATAGTTTTTAGGGTGTAGAATTCAGCAATGTATTGCGAAATGAGTTTGCAGAAATATTACTGATATAGTAAATTAAAGGATAATTCAAACCTTTTTATATAGCTATATTGCAATGCGGTTGTCAGAAAATGCCAAACCACACCAGGACTTGTCGCTGGAAGCACCTCAGTTTGAGAACCACTGACTTAGACTCTCTATACTTAGTAAAACGTTTGAGAACCACTGCTATAAAGCGCAGTATAATCGTACAGATAATAGAACAGTAATGCACCCTCACAGGAGCAGGGCAGGAGTGAGGGAGGCGAGCACAGGGACGTATCCCAAACACACACTCTGGGGTTTAGCCGTGTGATGATCTGCTCATTCTTTAGTTACAGTAACCGCTTCCCATCATGTGTGAATCTAAACATGTAACGTTGCAATGTAGCTCTGTCACTCCCCCAATGCTGCGTGCATGACATGTTTAAACTTCTCACGAGGTGCTGTTTCTGTAGCTTTGATCATTCAACTCACACCTGCCAGTATGTGCACATTCATAGAGGGTGTTTTTTTTTCTTTTCTGATTTGCTTTTTATGTGGAATGTTGAGTGCATGGATGCTTACTTGAATGGATTGTACCTGCATGTTTTTTTTTCTCCCCCCACTTTTTTTATAAATGCAATTGCACTGATTTCCTCTTCTGCAGCTAAAAGAATGATCCCTTCCAACCTCCCCTTGACCAAAGCCATACATTTCCCAGTTTCGCCCTCACCATTTCTGCTGTACCCACTCCTTACTAGCCAGAGCTCAGAGGGATGTTGTCAGTCCACTCTTCCCTACATAGCCAACCAGCAGTAACCTCCAGTTGTGTGTGTGTCAAACGATATAGGGGTATGTGACTATTGTCGCCCTCCATATTTCCATCTGCACCAAATCTCTTCACCAAAAATAGCCAATCTAAAAGTTTTAAAGTTACACCGTAAGGACAGTACCAGTGGTCTGGCATATTTAGCCCACTGACTTTGAGCTACAAATCGCGATATACAGTGATTATATTCCTTACCATCAGTATGGCAAGAAAATGTTTACTTGCTTGAAAGATATCATTATACTTATCAAGCCAAAAATGGTCTCTGGACAAAAGATTAATATTTGGAACGGATTTGAAATGGGAATTAATCAATTTCATTTATTAATTATACAAAATTTTGTTTTTTTGTTTTTAAAATACATTAAAATACAACATAAATACATAAATAAATACAGAATAAATGGACTATAACATTTAGCCACATTTAGATTCAGCCATTGATAGAATTGTCGCTAAGAAAATAATTAGGGATGCACAATATTGATTTTTTTTAGCGATATCCGATATCCGATGACTGATTAATTACAAGCCAAATCAATTGATACCAATATTACATGTTTCCGGTTACTGTTGTACAGTAATTCTGATTATGGTTGCAGGTGTAGACTTAAAAACAACTGTGCATTCTTATTACCTGGTTTATTAGGCCTACTGATGCCAATATTAGTTACAAAAAAATAATGTTTTACTTGTTTGGTTTTATTTGTTCTAGCTTTTTCAGCCTCACATTCAAACATAAATATTCTAAAATAAAATATCAGGTGAAAATATCAGGATTATTTGACAAATAGTGCGTTTCTTTAAGGCAGATATGGGCCGATACCAATACGACGAACGATTAATTGTGCATCCCTAAAAGGTGCAACCCTACTCCGCATGATGTTACTGCTGGTTGGTGTTGTGGGGCAGCAGAATGCTCCCCTCCGGAAAGCTGAGATGAAGACGATCTAAGGGGAGGTATGTGATAGAAGGCCGTGGTGAGAGAGGACCCTACTGTACATTCCAACAGGAGCAGATGTGATGTCACTCGTTTAGCATTTTGTTCATGCGTGTCTCATAGTGAGTTGCAGCTGGATATTTCTTCATACAAGTCTGCCTGTGCTATGAAGAGTTTATGACTGTGTGCGCGTGTGTGAGTGTTTATCCTTCCTTTACCAAAAGGTAGGACGATGTTTAATTGGACACAGCCAGTCATGTGTTTGGGGCAGAACATCGCTGAGTATAATTTATTGTCACGAATAGCAAAGAATCCTTATCTGAGAGATGAATATGTCAACAGTTTATTTAGCCCAAGTTAATGTTTGTTGTTTTCCATTTTCCCCCCTGCAGAATGGAGAGGTATTTTGTCGACCTCCTTCATCCAGCATTATTTTGTGTGATGTGGAATTCTATAGAATGACTTGCACTTTGGAAGTGTGCCATGGAAGTGTCATAGCAATGCCGAGCATTATAGTACAGTAGTAGCGTTGGTTGGTTTTATTGACGAGGGCTTTTGTCTGTGGAAATGACCTTGCCTGGCATTGAACCGAGACTGTCGCACGTTCAATGCAACGCAGTGTTTGCTCTTGGTATGTTCACCTCGCACACGGTTGGTTTGTGCCCCGGCGCTTCGTAAGAAAGCGTGAGTGCCTCTTGGTCCTTTATGCTCTCTCTCTCTCTCAGGGCGGGGGCTCGGACGCCGAACGTACCAAGAAGAAGAAACGGGGGGATCGCTACTCTGTGCAGACGTCGCTAATTGTGGCCGCCTTGAAAAAGATGCTTCCCATCGGCCTCAACATGTGCTCGCCTGCCGACCAGGAGCTGATCAACCTCGCCAAGATCCGATACTCTTTGGTAGCCTTTTTCTGACTTTGAATTAGCCACACCAAGCAGTTGTTTCTCGAGAGAATGGCATGCAAGCGTCGCACTGATGACATAAATGCCGATCGGTATGATGCTGATCTTCAGTGGCTGCATGTGTACTGTATCATTTGGATGCTGTGAACAAGCAATTGTCAGTGAATTCAAAGCTTAAAAATGTATCATATAGTAGCCCACACCTTCAGGTACGCAAGTCTTAAGAGTTTTAGTTGTGATGATAACGCTCACCGAAAGGTTGTTTTGCTCACAGAGAGACACTGATGAAGAAGTGCGTGAGTTCTTGCAGGCCAACCTTCATCTTCAGGGCAAGGTAATGGGGTGGTTCTGCAGATGTCTAAGTACAACAGCCAAAATAAAACAGACTCTTCAATAATTACAGATGCATTATGTTTAAAGATTACACATTTTCTAGTGAAACAGGACTCAGGAGCTGTGTGTGTGTCTCAGCGATGGGGGCATGTTTTTCATCCATTTCTTTAAAGATTAAGTGTTAAATTGTGAATTATTTGTTTTATTTTTATTTGGTTTATGTGCAAACAAATTGCAAATTCAAGTAAGAACCAGGAAATACATTTAATTCATTACTTCTGCTTTTGAGCTTGTCTGCTCACAGTATAGTTTGTACAGACCCTGGAATTTGACTGATTGCTGTGCCTAGGTTGACAACCCATCTATGCGCTGGCAAATGGCTCTGTACAAGGAGATGGCAGGGAAGGCTGAGGATGCTGACGCCCCGCAGAAGGTTGTGAAGAGAGTACAGGAGGTGTCTGCTGTACTTTATCATATTGAAGTGGTGAGTAGCCAACATAGTCACCCAACACTGCAACACCCAACAGGGTTCCATCTGTGGACAAACCAAGGGATGGAAATTTTTTTACCCACTTACAGTACTGTATACCTTGTCCTACGATAAACAGCAAAAATATCTGATGTACAAGCTCACAACTTGTGAGCTATTATAAGTGCTATTTTCACTATTTTTGAAACTATATAGATATTACAACGTTTTTAAAACTTTGGTTAATTGTGATATTATGTCAGACATGTTCAGTATGAACAGAAGCAGGGATAAAAGTGAATGAAAGGGCAGATTTACTCGGTAATGGATTTTTCAATTATTATTTTGCTACCAGTGCCTCTTTTCTCAATAACTAAAACATAATACTATAAAACTGTGCTGGTCTAGACGGAGCGCCCCTTTAAGTCCAAGTCCATGGTGTGGCACAAGCTGCTGTCCAAGCAGAGACGCAGGGCCGTGGTGGCCTGCTTCAGGATGACACCTCTCTACAACATACCAAGGTAAGGTGAACCAACTACCAGCAACATTCAATGAAACCCAAGAACTCGTAGGCAATTATGTCCATCAAAGCGTTTTCTTCCCCAGTCTGAAAACAAGCTTGTTGCTGTTGTCCAAATGCCCAGTTGAAAATATTAAATACTGTCTTCAGTAACAAATGCCCTCAAGAACAAATGCCTCCATGGACACAGCCCCTTAGATTGAAAAGATTTCAAAATGGTCCAAATACACATCACAGATATTTTCAACAATTAAGTGCAGCATTTTAACTGCAGTGTATATGTAATAAATAGCCTTAAATCAATTGACATTATTTTTGGCATTATTTTAACAAACAGTTTACTGATCTAGTGTAGACGCTAGGGCATGGAATATATACAGTATATCCTAATGCTATATGCTCTGAGTCTGCATTAGAACTTAATTGTATTACTTGTCAGAGAACACGTGCAGGGTGAGTTTAAACTGGTTTCACATTACTTTGCCGCATATAATATGTGTGCTGGATTATACTGCATTTAGACTGCTGTATGAACACAGTGGCTCAACAGGTCAATGCACTCAATCAAACATATAATTTTCGGAATGTCTGAGTGTCTGTCTGAAACAGCGTTTCTCCTCAGTGGCTGGAGCAATTGATCTGAAATCGCATCACCATTAGCATATGAACACACCTGACATAACTGTGAAGCCCGTTTGTCACTTTCACAAATCATATGCTGTATATTAGCATTTTTATGGTGTATCTATATCTATTCTGCATCTAGCATGAGGCAACATGTTTAACCAGCTGTGTGTGTGTGTGTGTGTGTGTGTGTGTGTGTGTGTGTGTGTGTGTGTGTGTGTGTGTGTGTGTGTGTGTGTGTGTGTGTGTGTGTGTGTGTGTGTGTGTGTGTGTGTGTGTGTGTGTGTGTGTGTGTGTGTGTGCAGGTGGGTGGGCGGGCGGGGGGGTGGTGGTTGTCTGGCCCTGTCACAGAATGATGTTGTCCAGAAATCATGCAGATCGGTACACAGTATCTCTGTAGCCATTAAACGAAACGGGTATTTCTTACATTGATGCTCCTACATATTATCATGCAAGCACCAGTTAAAGTTACTTCCCTCATATACTGTGTGCACAGTTCACACCCCATAACCCACACACACTGCACATCACTTCGGAGCTCATATCTTTGAACGGGTAAGGGCTAGTAGCTAATAAACAACTGGCTGTAGTGATTCCATCTTACAGAAGCACTGAATGCCAACGCATTATACATTTAAAATGCATGAAAGACTCAAAGATAATTCTACGGTATATACAGTACATTATGCTCATACCTTTTGTGTGCTATGTGTGTTTGCTTCCATCACAGGCACAGAGCTTCCAACATGTTCCTGGAGGGATACAAACGTAACTGGATCCACACAGAGGGATACTCCTTTGAAGACAGGATGATAGATGACTTATCTGTGAGTTTGTGCCGTTTTCCTTAAGCTTATATTAGCGTATATTCTAGACTACCCTGGGCCTGGGGTATAAACTGGACTAGGGTTTAAACCAGGCTAGCTCACTTTAAACCCCGGCTAGGCACTTTAACCCTCAGTGGTTGTTTGATTATGAAGTCTTTAAGATGGCACATTTTGTTTCTAGCGCCTGGAGTAGAAGACAGTCTCAGCTTTTCAAATAGTAGCTTGAGTGTTAAAGTTTGACCGAGGGTATATTTCGGGCTGATACACCTGTAAGGACATGACTGTTACTTTAACCAAATTCAAATCTGGGATCTTCCCAGTAAATATAAAGTATTTCTGTTGGTTCCTGACCAACTCCACTTGACCCATCAAATCTTGCCCTGCTCCAAAGTGCCCTGCTCAAGTGTAACTGTGGACAGTACTGTCTGTGGATGGAGATGTGTCTCATTCACTGCCCTGCACAGGTTAACCCTCAAAGTAAAATCCTCAGTGTTCATTTATCAACCTATAACTGTGAGAGAGTAAAAATGTGCGGGTCCATTTGGTTACATAATAATAATAATGAATTGCATTTTTATAGCGCTTTTCTAAGCAAGTTGCGAACTCAAAGCGCTTACAATGGTTCATTCATTCATACATTACATGCTGTATTTACCCTCTCAGAGTTAGATAAACTCTCCGGATGTTACAGTGTACGTGCTGTTGTTCTCTTTGTCCTTGTATCTCAGAAAGCCATGGAGCAAGAGGAAGGAGAGGAAGAGGAAAAGACGGAAACCAAACCAGATCCCCTTCACCAACTCATCCTGCATTTCAGCCGTACCGCTTTGACGGAAAAGAGGTTCAACTAGTTCAGACTCTCACAATGTAGTAGTGTAACTGTGAGGCAGGGCATTATAGCAAAACAAACTAAACAAACTAAAGGGCCAAATGGTTTCATTGTTTTGTAAATAGAAAATGAACAATGCAAAACTAATTTAAATAGAATTACATGTAAAATCATCACCTTTTTCAACGATCATATCTGATTTAATGAATTCTTTCTTCCAGGCTTTCCTTATAATACCTGACAAACTAAAGTCTACTAAACTAAACTAAAACTAAAGTCAATTATGAAAACTAAAGCTACTTCACTAAAACTAACAGAAAATGTTTACAAAAACTAAAACTAATGATTATTTTAAAACGATAACTCTGCTGGGATGACTGTTTGTTAAAGGGACACTCATCAGCATTTTTATCACCAGTAAGACTCCCTAATCGGGAGATAAGCGACCGTAGGTCACATGTATACACAAAGAGTAGGGAGCAGTGTCCCCAAAAAATGTGGACGGATCCATGTTGATGACATGAGTGTAGACATACTGTGTAGCGATTTGCGTGATTTTAGGGCAAAAATTGGAGGAGCAGTGTCCAAAAATGTGCTTTCAAAAATCGGCCTGAAGGTGGCGCTAGAAGAGGGCCATGTGAGAAATGAGGGGTGGGGTCTCCGCGCCGCCGAGGCGGACGAATAGGTACCGGCCCCGGCTCTCCCGGTCGCTCCTTGCCCAAGTTACGGCATTTTATGTGCGCTGCAGTGGCAGGGGGTCCTCCACTGGGGGCGCCACCACTTTTGCATCCGTTCTGGAGCACAAGGAGTCGGTGGTCCCCGGGAATTCCCCGTGAGCAGCCCCGTTGGGGTGGTCATTTGGTCATTTTTGCACATTTGGAAATTTTTTACATCTGGGGGTCCCCCAGGGACCTGGGGGTCCCTGGAGCTCCGGGGGTCCTTGGAGGTTTTAGTTTGGCAGGTAAGGAGTGTGTGTGCAAAATCTGGCATGGATCGGGGCAACGGTTGCGGAGATATGAGCAGGGCAAAAGTGTGACGTGTGACGTGTGACGGACTGACGCACGGACACCTGGTGGAGCTTTCTGTAGTAAGTGCGACCTACGGTCGCAATTATCAGGCTGATGCTTGCCTTCAAAATGCATCATGGGAATTGTAGGAAATGCATTTTCCTTTGTGAATTTCTTGGTGTTTTCTTTTTCTCTCCAGGATTTCCTCATATAAAGAGCCTAGAATCATTTATTCTACATTTCTAAAACATATAGCTTCATTTTAAAACCACCCTGAGAGGGTGCACATATCTGTAGCTTGTGGAAAGACTACCTTGGATTGTTAGGACATTATACTTGATAATAAAACCCTCTATCCAGAAAATGAATCTATAGTGTTTTTCTGTAGAATATCCTGATCATGAACTATTGCTGTAATGCACATAAAAGGTGTGATAGTGTCCCTTTAAGGCATAATTCTGTTGTTTTAGAAAGAGTTTTAACATATAGTTTTAACAGAGTTAAATACCCATGTGCACTGCTAAATATCCCTTTGTTGATTTTTTTGTTTCCCCCCTTGTTACAGTAAACTTGATACGGATCACCTTTATATGGCATACTCAGATATTATGGCAAAGGTGAGTCTTCATCACATCAGTTAAATTTTAAGATGCATCTCCATATCTTTACCCATGCAAGAAAATATGAAATGATTTATACTATAGAATTCTACAGGGTCTGTCGGCCCACCTGGAAGTTACCTTCCGAATGGGTTACTTCCACTGATATACACTTGCCTTGGGTTTCTGTTAACCACTTAAATCCTATATATTTCATTGACCGGTGTCTCTATACTTTGCCCACTCCTTTTTTCCCCCGCTACAAATTTCTTTGTTGTATAAATCTGCTGTTTTCGACAAATGTTCACCTATTATGACATCCACAGAAAAGGGATGCTAGTGTTCATGTTTTTAAGAAAAGCAACCTCTGTAGCAAACTCAACACTCTTCTTTTTTTCTGTACGTTTTTTAGGGGCATTTTTTTTTGCCTTTATTGATAGTTTACAGTGACACTTTTTCAACCACTGCACGCAATAAATGTAAACGCAAAAATCCCAATTAGCCGAGGATAACAATCAGTGGTGTAAAGTAACTAAGTACATTTACCGTACTTAATTACTGTACTTAAGTAAGGTTTAGAGGTATTTGTACCTTACTTGAGTATTTCCAATTTCCAATACTTTTACTTCTACTCCACTACATCTCGGATCCAAATATTGTACTTTTACTCCACTGCATTTATTTGAAAACTTTAGTTACTAGTTACTTTGCAGATATAAATGATACTATTATAAAACATACACAAACCACGTTAGCCCTATTTTATACACCTACGATATTTGAAAATAGCCGAGCTTGTAGATCTGCTATTTTCAAACATGTACTTTTATTTTTTGATGCTTTAAGTAGCCTACATGTTGATGCCAATACTTTTGTACTTTTACTCAAGTACATTTTGAATTCTGGACATTGCAGTATTGATACTTTTACTTAAGTAAATATGAGTACTTGTTCCACCACTGATAACAATGTTCATGTTTTGTGTGTGTGTGTGTGTGTGTGTGTGCGTGCGTGCGTGCGTGCGTGCGTGCGTGCATGCGTGCGTGCGTGCGTGCGTGCGTGCGTGCGTGTGTGTGTGTGTGTGTGTGTGTGTGTGTTTTAGAGTTGCCATATGGGTGAGGAGGATGAAGGGGAGGAGGATGAGTTGGAAAATGCTGAGGATGAGATGTCCTTTGAGGTGCGACAGTCAGAACTGGTAATGGGCGTGGAGGGGCAGGGAATCGGGAACACACACTGGAGTGGTAGCTCTCTGCGCATCGAGTGACCTCATTATCCGCCATCCATATCTCTCTCTCCATAATGATCTCGCATCTCTTTCCCCTCGTTGCTCATGTCTGCGTCCTGTTCGTCTTCTGCGTGTCCTCTGTCTTCTGTGCCTGCATGCTGTGCCTCGTGCGTGTGATGTGTTGGAACAGAGGCCTGCTGTGGTATGTCGCCAACGCAGTGAGGAAGGGAACGCCACCGTGATGGAGGAGTTAAAGCCTGATTTATATTTGTGTCACAAACCAAAAACACACGCAAAATATGCACACAATTATACAAAGTATAACTCAGGCTTAAAGATAAAAGGAAAGATTGTAATATTATGATTTAGAGATTATGCTGTATAAGACTGTCACTTCATTTCTGTGTCGTGATAGGGTGTTTAAATGATACCATTGACCGTAATCACACAGCGGTCATTTTGGAAATGATAATGGGCAATAATGTTACAATATTCCCTTTTATTGCCACTCATCTAACATGATGACCTGTCCTTCATTACATTAACCTCTAAAGTCTAAAGTGTCAGCTTCACTTACTGTACCTTAACTAAAGGCCCAATCCAAATTTATTTTTCTTTATCATAATATAAATACTGTTTTTTATCAGATGGATCAATATAAGATTTTTCTCTTAATTCTTTCAGATGATAATATTTAGTATCAATAGCTCAGTTGTTGACTTTTGTCACCATAGATCAGTAGTGTACTGTATGTGCAACATACTCCAAATCTGGATTGGGCCTTCATTAATATTAATGAATAAAAATGACACTGTCAACTTTGGCTATTTAGGATCAGGTTTTGGAAATGATTCTAAAGAAATAATGTAGCTGTAATAACAGTCTGTCCTGTACCCTTGGCACAGTTTTTTAGTCGTTGCCAAATCCCCCCCCATCTGTGTAGTCCCTGTCACTGCCATCCCCTACTGTTTGGTCAGGGGAGGATTTAGAAACAGGTCTTATATATTAGATATTATGAAGCACATCATTAACCTCATCCACTCACTTTGAAGCACATATATTCTAAGATTCTTGGTCTTGAAGACATGACATCATTTTCCTGTTTTGTTTCTACCAAACACATTGATCAGATGTTGTCAAGAAATACTGTTAAATTCAAACACTGAAATACCAAAGTCATGACAAAACTAAATTTTTAATAGTATAGCCATACCAATCAAGTCGTCTAGGGTTTGTTGTTTGTATGTACATTATGTACAGTACAAAAGTAGACTAATCGCAGCTCATGCCACTATGAGCATATAATGTCAAAAAATAGAACCAGACATAAATTAAGACTGAAGTTTCATGAAAGCCTCAAATGCCGGGTGAAGTAAAAGTGAAAGTAATGAAGAACGTTAAACCTGTTTCATAGTTGAGAGTCTAGGCATGTCACAAAAACATTGTTCTTATGAAGCACCTACCTGTATGTTGTTTTTGTTAAGACATTTGTCCAAATGAGACGTGATTTGTGTAGCTTCGTTCACAAACTGGCTGCACACATGGTAACTTGCTATCAATAGATAAATACAGTATTAGACAGAGAGGCTACAATGTTACAGTGTGGCGTTTTATTATTTATTTCATTGTGAGGCAAGTTAGTTTAATCAAGCAATGTTGACAGTTATTTATTTTTTATATATCCACCTGTTTCCGCGGGAGTTTACTGGAGATTATTTGGACCACACTTCCGGTTTAACAGCAGACATACAAGCTCACGTCGCGCCGCAGATGCAACCCGTTGTGAGCTTGTAAATCACACTCGACTGCGGCGCCGGAAGCTCGGTACAACGTCTGCGCAATGCACTATGGGGCGTTGGAAACCCGTGGATATATATAGATGTGTCCTTTCCGTAGCCTTCCCAGCATAATTATGTGAATAGGAATGGTTTTGGCACTCTGAATGTGCGTCTTCAAAGGAACATTTTCAAACAATAATTCACCTAAACGTTATTATATTGAGACGGGACAGAACACTGCAGAGTCAGAAAATGCCATTACGGGTGCCATCATCAAACTCCATTCAAACCATAATCGTAAACAAAATGAACCCTCGCTGTTTCTTAAAATGAAATGTAACGCTGACGCCACGTCTACTGAATAATCATGACAATCCTCCCTTTTCAGTCTGTCTTGTCTGTTCTGTCTCTGTCTGTCTGTCTCTCCCTCTGTTTACATCCTCCCCTCACCGTTTCATAACCTATTCATTTTTGTTAACCGAATGCTACTAATGAATGTCTTCCTTTCCTAACTCACCTAGGTTACTGACAGACTACAGTGAAAGCCAGCGCAGGTATACACCACACTGAAAGTTTTAATTGTAGTCTTCATTCACATAGAGGGATGCTTTAGAAAATGACAATTTGCAAAAAGCACATAGTAAACAGAGTCATAAGTCAGAGCCAGAGCAGGGGCCATCTGTATTGAATTCCAAATATGAGGTCCAACCGCATTCACACATAGCGGGTAGTACTTGGCCAGGCATACGTGGGAGGGTGGGTGGTTGGGTGGGAGGGTGGCTGGGGTTGGTGGGGTGGTTGGGTGTTGGTGCTTAGGAGGGTTGTACATTGTAATGTGATGGTTGGGTCTGTATTGAGGTTGGACAGTGGAATTCCCTGTTGCAAAATCCTTGGTGTTCATTTTACTCAAGTCCATTGTTACAGTCATAGTTACTTTTTATCAACACAAATGATTTTGCAATGTATTAACAAGCTACAATAGTTCCGTAACTACAAACCTTTATTTTGACAGTGGGTCAATTGTCTTCCTCCTACAATAAGTTGGTTGAATACTATACTTTTAAGTACAAATTCAAAGGAACGTTGATTTGATAGTACTGGAGAAATATTTGTCTGTCTCTCCGGCGCATGAATCCGTCAAAGCATATTTTTCTTCTAGTCCAAGCGCTGGTGAAATGACTTTGACACAGTGTAAGACAAAGTAGCATCAATGAAGACACTTTGGTAAGCTGTATGGTCCTTTGCAAGGTCTTCTACCGCAACATGCAAGGCCATTCAGGGCTATTTGCTGTAGTCGAACGTTTGCTCCCAACCAGCAAACGTAAAGAAGTAGTAGTTAACGATTCTGAAGACTAATAAACTGGAATGAGAGAATGTGTTTGAGTGACAGGTAGATAGCACCAATTAATAATAGCGCAACATAATAGCGCAACAAACAAATACTTACTGTAACTGTAGAAAGACAGCTTTGGCTAGCCGAGAGGAAAAAGTGAACTAAGCCATAAATTAACCATAAACCATTCTACCAGAATATTCTTCATAAATAAACAAGTCATTAACAATTTCCTTACAAAGTAAAATTATGTTGGTACCCTGTACAGTCCTGAGTGTTCATTTAAGAGAGTGCACAAATGTAACCTTATAGGTGCATATGGTTACATTTGTACACTTGAATAGTTAAACTCAGGATTTTACAGTGTAAATTGATTTGACAGGTACCCAGTCAGATTCATGAGTGAGCGAAGTGTGATTGTGGAATTACTGTACATGAATGGATAGAACTGGCAACACTTTTCATATCGGGTCCCGGCCGTAGGATCAGATTACCAAACAGATTAGTCCATTTCCCGCAGAAATTCTCATTCCTGACACTGGTGGACTATTTAATTTGCTTCATTAATCTCAAACACTATACCTACAACAGCATTGGCAAAACTGGAGTGTCATTATGTATGATAAAAATGTAAAAGACGATATAATGCCAGTTACAGCATATTACCAAATTATTAGTGGTGGTACCAGAACGAAACCTTAACTTACACTGTACATGTGTTCTGACGACTTCAGTGATTGAAACAAGAACTAGTAGAAACTTGAATGAAATGCAGCATTTTTTATGCAAGCAGCAAGTCCAAGATGATATAGCAGGAGGTTCTCTTCTATCCATTCATGTGGAGATTAACATCCAAAACTGCAGGGACACTTACAGTGACTATGCTTATCATAGGAAAAAGAAATGGAGAAGCAAAGACTCCTGTACCAGCAATCCAGACTTCACAACCGTGGCGCTGCAGAGATGGTCCTGCAAATGATCAGCGCCTGCAAAGGTAGGCACACTTAGGGCTATGCAAAATGTCGATATTACATGGATGTCATGATATGAGACTATCATCTGGGATTTTGCTGTGATGGTGTGATATGCTAAATGTTGTCTTTTCCTGGTATCAATCACGATAGACTTTCAAAAATGTAGTGTCCATATATCGCCCAGCCCTACACTCACTCACTCCCTAGCTCTCAGCCATCTGTGATTAGTACTGCAAACATGTATTTCTTTAATATTACACAACCGCATCAACACATTTACTATGCACACTAAAATCTTGTGTCTAAGGAAGTTGTTGGCTTGTAGTGCCTTACATAACTGTCTTACCTGTCTGTCACTTTATGTTGTACATAGGTGATACTGGCCCCATGGTGTCTGCTACCCTCAAGTTAGGTATTTCCATCCTGAATGGTGGCAACACAGAGGTGCAACGGGTATGTACAGTACACTCTAGTGTACAACATCGATGGAGTACAGAGAGTTTAAGCCTAAGCGTGTTTAATGATGATCAGTTTGCCAGTAAGAGACTGCGTGCAAGCGTTTCTTCACATGCAATGTTGAATTTAATATGATCCGATACTAATTATGGATGTCGTTCTTTGCAGAAAATGCTGGAATACCTGAAGGATAAGAAAGACGTGGGATTCTTTCTCGGCGTTCAGGCTTTGATGCAGACATGCTGGTCAGCTTCCATTCTCCAAAAGCCGATATATACTTCAGATAATAGCTGATCTACATGCAATTTACAATTTAGGCATTTAGCAGACGCTTTAGCAGGAATAAATCAAAGCAAGATAATATGTCAGTACATCAACAACAATATAATAGTAATATCAATCTAGAAAAACTATAACATATGTAGACCACACACCTAATCAGTAAAAAAAAATCACACCCGTGTGAACTGAGCGGTGGTCGTGGAGGCTGCGCAACAGCAAAACAAATATATTTATATATTGTGTGTGTGTGTGTGTGTGTGTGTGTGGGTGTCTGGCCTGGCCTGAACAACAGCGCCCCTCCCTTAACATGTGTGGTCACAAAAGGTACTACATACAGGCTACATACAGACAGACACGCATACAGACAGACAGACAGACAGACAGACAGACAGACAGACCCACACACACGGCCACGTATAGGAGCGTTGTGACCACCGCTCAAAAACCTTTATAAAACCTAAAAATGCTATCTAGCTTCATGTATGGTCATTGAGGGAAGGGGAGCGTTACAGTAGTGCTATGGGTTTAGGTGGAGTCTGAAGAGGTGAGTCCTCAGTCCACGGCGGAAGCTAGGGAGTGAGTCTGTAGTTCTAAGTGCGACAGGGAGTTTATTCCTCAGTTTGGGGGCCAGGAGGGCAAATTGTATAGGACCAGTGGATTTGTGTCCTGGGGTACATGCTCACTACGTGTCACATCGCACGCATTGTGAGCTTGTGAGACCCCCACTTTGATAACCATCTTACAGTACAGTACATGTATATCTAACATGTGTGACTTGTTGTATGTTTTGTGACGTGCAGTGTCCTGGATCTAAATGCCTTTGAGAGGCAGAACAAGGCAGAAGGCCTGGGCATGGTGTCAGAGGAAGGCACAAGTAAGTCTGTGTGCCATACAATGGAGCATAAACAATAAAGGTGCTGTAAGTGATATTTATTAGTTTTATTGTTAGACGTTGCAGGACTGTACCAATTGTAATCACTGTTATGGAGTTGAAAGAAAGTTCTGCATCTCAGATGATTAAATAACTTTTCATTTACAAGGTGCTAAGTATACAGGGGATTAAAGTTTGATGCCATGGAGCCATGACTCTGATGAAGATACACTTGTTATCAAAATGTTAGTCATCTGTATATTTGGCACCTTGTAAATAAAAACACATTTAATCGTCCAAGAGGCTCCAGTGAACAGAGACATTTGACTTGTTACAGAGTGTTTGTTCAGTAACTGGGGTCTCCCTGTCTCTCCAGCATTTAATACAGTAAATAAAATCTCAAAACAAAATAAATATCACTTGCAGGAAAGCACATGTAAGCATTAGGACATTGTGGAGGGGAAATGCAGAAGTCTGGATTACCCTTTAGGCCATGCACACATCTATCAACACAGTATCTATATGTAATGCTGAATGCTAATCCGGCGATGTTTATGCAAATTGGCGGATTTTTGTAAATTGTCATTGACATAACTGAGCTAATGAATTAATCACATTGACAGAATAATGGGAATTCTGAGTGGAAAGGCTCTGCAATTAATTCCGTTCATCTCCCTCGAGGTGTTGTTCATTTGTGACTTTTAATAGATGTTGATTTGAATTGAATGAGTCATGTCATTGTCCTAACCTGAAGGTTTATGAATTACAGGCAGACAGAGGGTGGGGGTCACACAGTAATCAATCAGGCTATAATAGAAGGAGAAAAGTGCTAGGGCTGGGTGATATGACGACTGTTTCGAATGTTTGCCTCGATTACGATCAATGAACGATAAAACAAACAAACGTAAATCAGGGTTCCCCAAATAATTTCCCCCAAGGTCCGAATTATGTCTAGGGTACCAAGCAGAGGGCCACAACATTGCAGGGGGCGACGGTGGCGTTTCCGCTACTCCAGCAACCGTTCAGATATCGTCACTGTCGGGCAGAAACCTCGTATCTCCAAGTTTCAAATGTGTACGGTTTTTGGTAAAGCAAAGCCCTGCTTCATCATACAAGATCGTCGCACAAAACTAGTGAAAACAGCAGATATACAAGCAGATATACAACACACATCGCGATGCGAGGCGTGTAGATTGGCTGTTTTCACTAGTTTAGTACATTTTTTAGATGATAAATACAAAACGAACGGTTTTGGACATACAAGGTTTCCACCAACAATGACGATATACTAGTGTTGTCGTTCCTATTGGGGAACCCTGACGTAAATATCGATGAGACACATTTTGAGATTTTAGATCGCCTATGTTCTCTATTTTTGTATTTTACAACAAAAATGTTATTTGTTGATATGTAAAAAAAGAAAACTATTTAAAAAGAAAAGGTCAATCTTTATTATTTGAATATCTCCACGAGCAAGATTACGTTTTTTATTGGTTCTAAATGTCGGTTTGATATATTTTCGGTTGATTGTCCAGCCCTAGCAACTTAAGTGGCACTCTCCTCACCTCTTCCAATTAACTCTTGACCACGTCCCCTGTCTACCTCTTAACACCTTGAATTGCCGTTTCAGGGAATTGCATTTTTACGGTATATGTTTGTTTTATTCTTTGTGTGTTGTTAGTTGAATTGCTAATTGGTCTTTTCCAGATCGCCATTTGACCCATAGTGCATTTTCTTTCTTTCAAGTATACCTGCACGGTGAAATCCGTAGCGTTATTTGAACTCCGGAAGTGTAAAATAATGACTCAGTATTCCGGCTATGGGGACGAGTTCACCGTGGATTGTGGTTAATCTTCAACCTTCCCATTTCCTAGTCCTCTACTGTTGTCAACACTGACCGTCCTCTCTCCCCTCCCCACGATCACTGCCTCCTCCTCCTCCTCCTCTTCTTCCTCTTCCCTTGTCCTTCCTTTCATGGCCATCAGACATGAACCTAGATCGGGGTAAATTACATTTCTGTCCATCTGTCTATTTACTTTTCTCTTCTTTTCCTCCCTCTTTCTCTCCACTGTCCCCCCTGTCATTTCATCTCCTTTTCTTCTTATGCCGAGATTCCGCCAAGAGGGGATTGGTTGCCACTGTCCATGTGTTGAAAAATTGTTTATTTTATAGACAAATTGGAATACGGTATACAAAATGTCTTCATGGCAGTCCCATGTATGTTTTCAGCTGTAATCTGGGGAAAAAAATAGGTGTCACCATTTAATTATTTTAATACCTACTCCTGTAACTTTTGACTATTATTATGAAAGGTTATTTCTGCATTCAACCATCTGACAAACCCATTCATAGTGAATCCATTTCTCATCATCACTAAACATGGCTGCCTACTGTACATCAGTGTTGGCAATACATGTTTTGATTTGTGTCCAGTCCTCAGCTCATCACCATAATAATAATCTCATCTCAATAGCTGAAGGACTAAAGGGACCCATTTTCATATTTCCTGTGGGTGTAGCACACTCATTTCATTCTTTAACTTCCAATGAATGCTTCCTTGGACATTGCCCCAACCCGTCTGCCTCTTCATTGCGTCTCATTTAGACGAGTAGGCTAGAGAGCTCTGTGCTGCATGTCTTGTCTGTGTGTCTGTTATAACTGTTGTTTTGTCACCTCCTGTCACATATTTGTGTCCCTTGTTATTTGTACATGTTGATATCGATGTAATGTGTGTGTGTTTTTTCTTACAGTACTGTTTCTATATTTGATTATCAACTTTTTATTTGTTGAACAAGTTTGAAATCAGAGAAAATGGTATGAAGCTACTAGTCAACAGATGAGAGGGTAGATAAGTAGATTGCAAAAAAAAAAGAAAAAATGAAAAAGATTGCTTCAAAGAAACTAGGATACCAGCATCATCATACCAGCAAACTTAGCATCTCTCTGTATAACGTATTATATCATATGTATGCAAACACCTCTTTTACTGTTAAAAACAGAACATCAAATGATGTGTTTTACTGTACACTGTGTGCCATGCCATCTTACAGTGGAATAGCAACAGCAGACAATTCTTATTTATTCAGTGCAAAACCAGTAATGATGTCTGCAGTGTGTAGTATGGGTGTTTGTTTACCATTACCGTTGTTCACTGCCTTGATGATTATTAAATAAACCTGCAGCTTCAAATGTATACGTTTAAAGTTTACGCACATAGATGAGCTGCCCTGTTTCAGTGTTTAATGTGTCTTAAATGTCTTGTTTTGTCCTCTCTGATTTGAGTCTGCTTGGCCTGTTGTGAAAACGCATTGTGTTTTATGCCTTGCTGCAAGCCAGTTCTTTCTGATTTGGAGCCATAAACTTGCACTTGCCTGTTCATCGTCTTACACGGTCAAATTCTGTGTTAATGGTATCCATTTGTACAAATGTAACCAAATCACCATTTGCTTACATTTTGTACACTCTCAGTGTTAAATTAAAGGGATACTTCACTTTCAAAAATCAAAAATTCTTTTGGTAATTTTATTTTCTAATCGGGCTTTTATGAACACCCTGGACAGTTTTTAAATTGCTTGATTCAATATTTAGATATTTGATGTAAATGTTATCAGGCCGTCCTCCTCCATGGCCGCTCCCCATACACACCCATTGTAACTTCAAACTCCATTTTAGATTCATTAAAAACACCAATTATTCTTTTCTGGTGACTCATACTACCCTCCTACTACGTGATCAGGCCGTGTTTTATCGATAACTTTTTTCATTATTTTTAATAATTATTTGGGAAAATTGAAAAAATGAAATACAAAAAAGAATTATAAAAAATACATCAAAAAAAGTTATCGAACAAAAACACACGTATTAGGAGGGTAGTATGAGTCACCAGAAAAAATAATAGAGTTTGTAGTTACAAACTTACAATGGGTGTGTAAGGGGAGAGGCCCAGGAGGAGGACGGCTTGATAATATTTCAAATTTCTAAATATTGAATCAAGCAACTTAAAAACTGTCCAGGGTGTCCATAAAAACCTGATTAGATGATAAATGACCAAAGTTTTTTTTCAAAGTGAAATATCACTAGCACTTTCAAAAAAACTTTTTGAAAGTGAGATATCACTTTAACACTGACTTTACAGCGTATGCTTCTAATTTTGACCGTGCCGTCATTTTGGCAAGGTACTTTGATGTTTTCCTTTCCGTTCCGTTTAGGTGAGAAAGTCATGGCGGACGATGAGTTCACGTGCGACCTCTTCCGCTTCCTGCAGCTGCTTTGTGAGGGCCACAATAACGGTGAGAGTCAGTCGCATCTCGCACCAGAGGAATGAGCTTCAAACTGAGTTTGGTATGGTAGAACACATGGAAGAGTCAAATGTCACTTTTTGCTGTAGAAAGCGTTCAGGAGTCTGATATTTCACTTTTTATAGCAGAAACTAGAAAGCATGCAGGAATCTTGTAATCAAAGAGACAATCGAAGATAAAAACACAAAGGCTTATACATAAAACCAAGAACATGGCCATACAGTACATAAATAATACGCTCAACCTATACCTAAACATGTAAGAGTCAAATGTAATCAAATGTCGCTGCTCACAGTAGAAAAATCACACCCAGTGTGAAGCGAGCGGTGCTATTTATGAGTTAATTTCATTAAGCGTCCCGCGAAGCTTGGCCAATGTGGGATGGGGCGGGACATACATACAGACAACAATTACTGACCAATGACAGTCCGGACAGACACATACATACAGACAAAGCCAGATGTAGGAACGCTCTAAAATGTGCAGTATAAATCAATTGCAGATTTCCAGAACTACCTCCGCACACAGACAGCCTGTACCACTACCATCAACGTCATCATCTGCACAGTAGACTACCTGCTTCGATTACAGGTGCAGTAAACTGTGCAATAACCCTGGTTGTTACAGTAGGAAAGCTGTAAATGTGTCTAAATGGTTTGCAAAATGTTATGTGCATCTTTTAGCAAAAATATGTCATAAACCCGATGTCTTTTTCACACGGCTGCTTGTTGTGTGCATGCAACAGGAGTCCATCAGTGATTTTTACTGGTACTACTCCGGCAAAGACATCATCGATGATCCAGGGAAGAAGAATTTCTCTAAAGCTATGACGGTGGCAAAACAGATTTTCAACAGTCTGACTGAGTACATTCAGGTAAATTGAGTTTGAAAAAGAAATCCTAAACGATTTTCAACCTTACATCTCTATTTGGGGCATTTCATTATAGGTGAACATCCCTCCCCCCCATTTAAAATCTTAAAAAACACAACAATGTGGGGTGCTGAGGACTTTACATTGTACAGTAGATTGTGGTCCCAAAGATTTCAATGTTTTAAAGATGAAACAATATGTATATATCAAATGGTAGTCCATGGCCCAATGCAGTGTCTCAAAGTGGGGTTTTAAAGATAAGTAGCCTTTGCAGAGCCATGAGGCCCATGTGGCAGGAGCCTATCTCCTGTTTCTGTAGCATGAGTACACCCCCTGGACGTCACGCCAGTATGTCACACAGGAACTAACCCCTAATCCCACTCTTGATGCTGAGTGCCAAGCAGGGAACCATTTGGGAACCATTTTTTCAGAGTCTTTGGTATGACCCGTCCAGGGATCGTACCCCGACCTCCACTGAGGTCCAAGGCCACTGAGCTGGTTCCTTGAGCGGGGTCCAAATGGACTAGTAACGGTTTGTGAGAGTGTACAAATGGAACCAAATTACATTTGTACACTCTCTGAGTTTAGCCTCGTACCTGCCCTCTTCCGGAAACCATTTCATTTGTTGGTCGTTTACTAGGCTACTCTGAGTTATGGAGGTCCTTGAAATAAAATAGTTTGAAGAACCATTGGCCTGTTAAAGCACGTAAAACTGGGGGTCCTGTGAGAATCACTGCTCTAGGGGCACGGTGGCGCAGTGGTTAGCGCTTCGCCTCACAGCTAGAAGGTCCTGGGTTCGATTCCCGCCGGGGGACGCTGTGGGCGCTGGCGGCGTGTTCCTCCTCCGCGTCATCAGCGCCCACACCCTAGGTGGGGTCGGCGATAGGGCCTTTCTGTGTGGAGTTTGCATGTTCTCCCCGTGTCTCCTAGGGTTGATACCCTCACAAAAACATGCACGTAATCCTGGTCTCAATAATGCCTCCCCCTGGCCAGCCGGGGCGCCTGATGGAGGGGAAAGGAACTGGTTGGAATAACGTGTTCCTTCCACGCGCTACGTCCAAACCAGGGAAATCTCCACTGTCAGGTGAAAAGAAGCAACTTGGACTCCTCATGCATAGAAGGAAGCATGAGGTCAGTCCGTTGTCTCCCCAGGCGTGGCAGAGGGAGAGCAGAGCCCAGGATTACATAGGCAATTAGCACTGGGTGAAAAAATGTGTTACAAAATTGTGGGATAAAAAATATATAGTAAAAAAAGAATCACTGCTCTAATCCTTGCGGTCATGCAGGGCCCGTGCACGGGGAACCAGCAGTCTCTGGCCCACAGCAGGCTGTGGGACGCCGTGGTGGGCTTCCTCCACGTCTTCGCTCACATGATGATGAAGCTGGCCCAGGTACGAGCTCATTAAGACACACCCCTACACCATCTACTGACTGCTGTGAACAAATATTAAGGAAACACAAACATGACGTCACGCAACACTGCAAATGATTCGGATCACTTGGGGCAAGTATCCTGGATTGGAATGCCATGCATTATATAGTCATTGGCTGAAGCAATCATTTACATGCAGTATATGTTTCATTTCTTTGATTGCGACCGTCAGGTCGCACTTACTATCAAAACCTCCACCGGCTGTCTGTCCGTCTCTTCGTCACACCCACGCCCACAGGAAAGTGTTAATGTTGGTGTTTCCTTAATATGAACCACTAGCATTCCTGTTTCAGGGAGAGCATTTGTCCAAAATTAGCAGATCTACAAGCTCACATATTGTGAGCACCAAAGAGATTTGGTGTTGAGGGAAAGGTATAGTATTGGCCCGGTGGACTCCGGTCAATGAAGTGTTTAACTGTTTATATTCAATAGCTACACGGTGTACACTACACACCATACTGTAAATAATATACTATAATATGGTTTATTACACATGAATGAGGAAATTGCATAATGTGTTTTTGCTAGTCTATTGCTAGTCCTCAAACATTTTGTCTAAGTGGCTGCCAATATGCACGCACACTATGCACAAAATACTCACCAGCCTGCACTTGCAATCGTTTGTGTATAGAGCTAAGACACATGGTTTCTTCCTGTGTTCACAGGTGTTTTGACAATTCATTTTTCACAGATTTCATTATGGACTGGTTTCAATGTGGTTTTACACATTCAGTTGCTCCTGGATTTACAAATCAACTGAAATAATTAAATAACGACAGTATCACTGTAGGGAGTTTGCATGTTCTCCCCGTGTCTCCTAGGGTAGATAGATACCCTCATACAAACATGCAGTAATCCTGGTCTCTATAATGCCTCCCCCTGGCCAGTCGGGGCGCCTGAGGGGGAACTGGTTGGAATAACGTGTTCCTTCCACGCGCTATGTCCATACCGGGAAAAATTCCTCCCTGTCAGGTGAAAAGAAACAACTTGAAGCATGAGGTCAGTCTGTTGTCTCCCCAGGCGCGGCAGAGGGAGAGAAGAGCCCAGGATTACATAGCTTAGGCAATTGGGGTGGAAAAAAAGGGTTACAAAATTGTGGGATAAAAATTATATATATATATATATATAAAATAAGTACAGTATCTGTAGTAAAAGTATATACTGTAAAACAGAACAATTCATTTTTTTATACTGTATAATATACAGTACATCAAAGGTTAAATACAGTGTATATACAGTATTTAACCTTTGATGTACGACGTTTATGTATGAATAGTGTCTGGATGTTTGGGGGGGGGGGGGGGGGGGAACCATGTTAATCCCAGTCAATATTCAAATCTGTATGTTGCTGTATGAACCAAAATGGTCAAAATGCTTCCCGGACCACCATGTGACTTCTCCACTCTATAGGATGTGTTGTGCATCTTTTTAGAGAATATGGATTTTGCATTAAAATTGATATGTGCAACAGCTGTGTGTAAACGTAATATTAACTCATGTGTCAAACAAATCAAGTTTGAACATGTACAGTAGTAGTAGTTTGTAGTCTGGAATGACTGAGGAAATCACGTTTGATGCATAAAAACCTCTTGTTATGTGCTATGAGTTCATGGACATGTGGAGAAATCAATCATTTACCCACTCAATATTCTGCATGTGCACAGGCACCATCACGCACATGTACAGTATACAATTATTATCTGGTTTGTAAGTGTACCCCTTCAACTACTGTGGTACACCAATTATATATTTTGTTGCGTAGATAGAGTAAATGTGTGGAGAGTGGTTAAAGGGTAGGTTTTGGTGATTTTAGTCCTCTTAGTCTCTTACGGCACAGTTTCTCAACAGGGGAGGCGTGGTCCTTGATTGTTCGAAATATGCTAGTGGTCCAGTGATCAAACAAGGTTGAGAACCATTTTCTTACGGTATGTAACTGTACCTGAAGATAATAGGGTTCCAAACAGGGTATGTCAAAACAGCTCCTAAAGTGCCAGCCTGAGCAAATTAGCTGTCGGTCTGGGAAGTATTACAGTACATTTAAGGTAGTTGCTAAACCGATCATATCACTGCCCCAAGATGAAGGACCGCCCTGAAGATTTTTCACTATGACAGGAAATGAACAATTGTCCTCAGTCTCTAGTTGAGTGAAACCTTCAGAGACCTGACTGGCTACAGAAAATGTTATGGTGACATCTTTATTCTTTACCATCACAGCCAGGAAAGCAGCGGCACAGTATGTGAGGATAGCCTTCTCCTATACTCTACTGGGCTCCATAATATGCTAATGTTTACAATCTGAACTGACCTTAGGCGACACTAGGCCATGTCACCAATGCAATCTGTGCACCAATGTGCATCAATGCAAAATTAAAAGGGGATTTAGTGATTTTCTGATTAGTGAAAGTGTGTGTGGCGACCAAGCTGTCATGAATTTACATTCCTTTTGAATGTATGTAC
This sequence comes from Nannobrachium achirus, assembly GCF_963921795.1. Lineage (NCBI taxonomy): Eukaryota > Metazoa > Chordata > Actinopteri > Myctophiformes > Myctophidae > Nannobrachium > Nannobrachium achirus. The sequence goes on from NC_137826.1 coordinate 11,197,195, forward strand.
TTTAGTCTCTCAACCACCCTGTGCTGTGAAGCCTGCAAATGTCTATTCTGTCTATAAATGCTAAACGAGAGCTCATCATTTCAAGCTTTCGGCTGACTTTGGAGCTAATATTCTCTATGAATGCAAGTACTATAATAATATAGGACCAAATTCACCAAATAGCCTACCCTTTAACCAGTGGTGGGAAAAGTACCTGAAAGCCGCAGAGATATCCCAGTAGAAAATAACTCTGGTACAACTGAAAGCCGCCCGTTAGAAGACTACTTGAGTAAAAGTCTTAAATGATCTGATATTACCTGTACAAAAGTAATTATCTGGTATCTAATAAATCAGTTAATGAATCAGAGGTAAAAGTAAAATGTTAAATTAAGTGTATTCTGTAATAGTACCGTCTTACAGATGAAAATGACAAATCTGAGGGCAAATTTGAGAATTTAAAAATGTCGTTCCCTCATGGCAGACAAAGAGAACATTTCAGCCCATAAGAAATCCTCCCCTCCTCCATGAGTATGACCATACGGTACAGTATACTTCAGATATGGCCCTGGGTGATGATTGTTGCATCTTCTGCTGCTGTCATCTTCCCTTCCTTGGTAGCTTGGTAACATACTGACCAGGCTGAACATCCTGACAGTAACCTGGCAGTAAAGCGTCAATCCCACCAGGCACGATAAAGATAACTATAACGATGATTATTGTTAACGATAATTACGTTGTTGGCGTCCACATCAACTATGTCGGCGTTATCGTTGTGGTGTCGACGCTACCATCCACATGAGTTGAGAACGATAATATCTTTATCTTTATCGTGCCCCGTGGGAATATGGCGCTTATGGCTGGTTTCCATTCTGAATTAACCAGAGTGATCCAGACTAGAGCCCGCCTACTCTAAACATTCTTAGAGTTTGTGCAGTAGTGTTAGTTAGTCCCCCATATAAATGTCAAATTGAGTAGCCTATAACTGTGGTTTCACCGGTCGCTACGAGTTAAAATAAAACATTGACACACCAAACAAGGTATTCCAAGGAGTTTTTCCACAATTTTCACAAGATTACATTTTGTTTGAAACAATAGCACCGCGTCGTAAAAATGAAACAGAACTTTTGGACTAGGCGGGCTCTAGACTGGATCTGCAAACTGCAAAGCAAATTTCTCCCAGTATATGCTGACGGCATTAATAACTTTCACACCATTTTCTTTTCAAAGTTTTCTTTTCTATTCCATTGGATTAGAATGCCATTGTATTGGGGTAAACATTTTAATTGTAGCAGAGTAAGAAGAAAATTGACACAAATAAACAAGTTGGTAACACAATACACATCCTCAGAAAAAAGTAGGATCATTGTATTTAAGTACTTTAACCGCTTCTGCCTTTAAATGTGATAATGAGGGACATACAGTAACATACTCTGTCCCACATTATTAGGACAACTGCTTGAACATGGTGATATTTTCACCATGTTGAAGCATGTGCCCGCTTCCTTCCATGTCCCTGCTTCCTCCCTGAACTTTGCTCCCAAGTTATATCATTTTGATAATACCTCTCTTACCACATTCTCCCTGTATTCCAAAGCAGGCCTTTATTCTGAATAGTAAAATGTGATGTTCTGGTGTGATGTATATTAAATGAAGTGACAACATTAATAGATGTCGTAAGAAAACGAATGCAATAAGAAAGAAGGTAAAACGTATTTTGAAATGTAATAGTGTTTTATTTTTAATCTGTTCACAAAATGATATATATATTTACATATTTATTTAAACTGTCTTTTACATGGTCAATGAAGGGTAAAGTAGGTATTCATTTTATTTATCGATTGACGTGATATGGTGTTTACTTGTGCTGTACTTCAACCTCGGATTCTTTTCTCAGTTTATTTGTTACACATTTGCCTTTTAAAGTTGTAATGAGAACGCTTGAACAATCACAAATGTATACTTATTTACATACAGCATGGATAGGGTAGAGTGAACAACAATGTTTTAAGGAGAATAAAATCAGGACATTCCTACATTGACCACTGTTACCATATCACTATGAACCAACCATTTATGCATAAATGCATGTGACTACAAGATCTTCTGAGAAAAGGATCTGCTCCTTAAAGGAATGGCAACAGATAATTTAAAATTCTGGATTTTCAAATAATGAGGAAAAACATCTATTTTATAAATGTTGAATAAAAATGTGTTTGAGCTGCTAAATTTGCTCCACCCCCAACATTTAACATGCAGTTGAGCAGTTTTTTTAGAAGCAGTCCACCCTGGTAAGCTCACTCGCACTCCCTATAAATAAAATACAAGGATACTTATAGCATCCATTCCATATACATTTAATGTAAACTTTTTAAAGATTTGGTTTTTTTGGGCTTTTTCTGCCTTTATTGGATAGTACAGTAGACTGACAGGAAACGGGGGGAGAGACGGGGAGAGATACGCGGCAAAGGTCGTCCAGATCGGGAATCGAACCGGCGACGCCGCCAGGCATCAATGCCTATATGGTATGCGCTTAGACCAGTAGGCCACCGGGCGCCCCTAATGTAAACTTTTTACAGTAGAGCAAATGCAGTATACCTGGTTTTGAATGCTGCAGTAGATATGTATAGTACAGTGTACATTTATAGGCAAATATTGTACTTCAAGTACTGACAATATAGCTACTTCCTCCATTGCTCAATTCTATTTTGGTACATTCACCTTTTCAGAACTTTGAATTTTAAACATTTTCCATTTAATTATATGAAAAGGGAATATTGTTGTTTAGATATGGACTAGTACATTATGTAAATCAGAAGTTGTCCCTTATCTGTTGCCTTACCTTTAACCTCCAGTGTTGGAATATATGTTTTAATGTTACACTCATTTAGTTTGCACATATTTAACAGTTGTAAGAATGATGTTGACCCTCCCTCTTTCATATCCGTAATAATAAGTAACCCGAGGGAAGATGCTTTTACTTGTTTCATTTGTGGTGTGTTATTTCAGACTAATTCTAACTAATTTGGTTAAACTTAGAGTTGCATACAAATGCACCTTGCAACACTTCTAAGATGTAGAATAATATTATATTATTTCGTTGCTGTCAGGTGGAAACCAAATGTCCAAAACGCTTACTTCTTTATTAAATATATGTGTCAGTGTTTTTGAGATTCAGTGAGATTGAGACCAGGGGCGCTCGTTTTTGGGTGTGAGGTGGAGCAAGCGGTGCCTCTTTCCGTGGACTGCCCAAAGTGCCCATAAGTCCGACATCTCATTAGTCTTACAGGGTTAGGTTTAGGTATAGTTTTACTGGGATTAGGGTTATCATTCACCAGGTTAACATTCACCAGGTTAGCATTCACCAGGTTAGGTTTAGGCATAGTTTTACTGAGGTTAGGATTAGGTTTAGGCATAGTAGCATTCACCAGGTTAACATTCACCAGCGTCGGCAGGTTAGCATTCACCAGCGTTGGCAGGTTAGCATTCACCAGCGTCGAACTAATGGGACGTCGGAACAATGAAACATCGGACCAATTTCATGGCACCGGCTCCTTCAGGGGACTGCCCATAAGGTGAACTACAAAACAAGCGCTCCGGTCACAATCTCATTGGTACCTCAAAAACTGTAACATATATATATATATATATATTAGAGAGAGAGTAACATTTTGGAAATAGTTGATCTATAAGCTACAAGCTTGTAGATCTCCTAATTTCACTACTTTTGTGCGACACTCTTGCATGATAAAGTAGGCCATTCATTTACGGGGGAAAAAAGTTGAAATATGTAGGTTTCTGCCCGACAGCAACGACTTGTATGATCTCGAGGACAAAGATGTCCATTGAACATCATTCAAGAAAAATAATACTCACATCGTATGGTGATTATTATTAAAGTGCCTATAATATTGCACTTGCCACATTTGCACTGATATAGAACAGCTATTGAATAGTGTCATATTATTTTCTACTTATACAGTGTACAGTATTTGATGTCAACTATATTGTAACATCTATGCCAGTCTTGCCACGCCATTCTGTAGAACATGAGGACCACAATGTACATAACATTTATTGTGATTATGACATGTGTCATACCCAATTATTTTAATTAAGTACATAATGTTTTTTTTATGAAATTTGTCAAATCAAATAAGTCCCACTAGCTGAAAAATGGTTGGAATCTAACATATTTAATATATTGTAATTATTAAAGGAGCACTTCACCTATTTTCAAACATATCTTCCTATAATTGATAATAACTAATGCTCGTTAGAAGATGCTGTCTACTTACTTACTGTACTATGCGTCATTGATGAATTGAATACATAGGAGCACAATGGAGTCCCCAGGACTTTGTGTTATCCTTTTAGCCCAAATGTATGACTGTACCCCGTGCTGTTTGCATTTCTGTCTAATAAAGTATTCAATCAATCAATCTCATTGGTGCGTTGGACGGTAGAGAAACCTGCCTACCAATGACATCATTGAAGAGGATTCCAAGCTAATAAAAGCCACAGCCTTTCTTTTCCTGGAAAGATAGCATGCTGAAATAGGAGCCATTGTTCTAGCATTAATACCAAATTAATAAATAAATGAATAAAAATTGTGTTTGAAATGACCAAACCATCCTACCAATGACGTCACTGGTATAGGCACGTTTTCTGAAGTGTCCACTGCCATACTCTGAGATCCATGGCAATTGCGCAGAAATGCAGCCATCTTATAAAGCATTAGTGAGGAACAATGCTATGAAGATGGATTTAAAATGGGTGAAGTTGTCCTTGAAATAAATGCAGAAATACCAGGTTTCTCAGGTTGGCTGAACTGTAAGTCCACATGCATGATTTCATTATTTAAAAGCTTTGTATGTAACCTCATAAGAAATTGGATTTCCTCAGCTTAAAAAAAAAAATCCCTCCGTGTGATAACCATGCAGTGTTGACACTGGTGTTTAAAATGTCAAACATTCCCTGTGCATCCCTTCTTCCCTAAAATACTGTCAAACCAGCTATTATCATTGTAAGATCCTGTATGTTTTTTTACTTGCTATAGGACTCAAGTCAAATTGGTCTGCTGAAGGAGCTTCTTGACCTTCAGAAAGATATGGTTGTCATGCTGCTTTCACTGTTGGAGGGTAGAGTATTATTTGATACTGCTGATGTACTGTGTTGTTGAAGTCCCACTATTTTACCACATGCCTGCTTTAGTCTGCGCTTTTATTTTATTCCTAGGACAGCTTGTTAGAAAACAAAATCAAGACTTTGTGTCATATTGATTTGGTCAAACTTTGTGTCGAAATGTATTATAATTACGTACGACGTTCAAAGAATCACGTGCTGTAGTACTGTAGTAATACAGATGAATTGTAAATGCATGGTGTGGAATTTCTACAACCCGTGCTAAATGTTCTGTGTGTTGCGCAGGAAATGTGGTGAACGGCACCATCGCCCGTCAGATGGTGGACATGTTGGTGGAGTCCTCCAGCAACGTGGAGATGATCCTAAAGTTCTTTGACATGTTCCTTAAGCTGAAGGACATCGTGGTGTCTGACGCGTTCCGTGACTACGTCACAGACCCTCGGGGACTAATCTCCAAGAAGGACTTCCAGAAGGCTATGGACAGCCAGAAACAATACACCACCTCAGAAATCCAGTTTCTGTTGTCGTGCTCAGAGGCAGATGAAAACGACATGATCAACTACGATGAGTTTGCCAACCGCTTCCAGGAGCCCGCCAAGGACATCGGCTTCAACATCGCGGTGCTACTCACCAACCTGTCTGAGCACGTGCCCCACGACACTAGGCTGCAGAACTTTGTCGAGCAGGCGGAGAATGTGATGAACTACTTCCGGCCTTTCCTGGGCAGAATCGAGATAATGGGCGCCAGCAGGAAGATTGAGCGCATCTACTTTGAGATCTCCGAGGTGAACCGCAAACAGTGGGAGATGCCCCAAGTCCGAGAGTCCAAGCGGCAGTTCATCTTCGACGTGGTCAACGAGGGGGGCGAGTCGGAAAAGATGGAGATGTTCGTCAACTTCTGCGAGGACACCATCTTTGAGATGAACATAGCCTCGCAGATCTCTGAGGTAGAAGAAGAGGGGAAAGAGGAGGAAGACGACGAGCCAGTGGAAAGCGGAGCGGAGGGAGGCGCGGGAGGCGGGGCAGGCGGCAACGGCGGCGGAGGAGACGAGGAAAGCAACGGAGAGGAGTTGCCGCCCGAGTCAAGCTCGGCCTTTGCCGACTTCATCAATAGCTTGCTGAGCTTCCTCGGCATCTTCACGTTCCGCAACCTGCGCAGGCAGTACCGCAGGGTGAGGAAGATGACCATCAAGGAGATCGTGGTGGCTTTGACCGTATTTTTCTGGACCATCCTGGTGGGCATCCTCCTCTTCGTCTACAGCGTGTGCAAGGGCATCTTCATGCTCATCTGGCAGACGCTGTTTGGAGGCGGCCTGGTGGAGGGAGCCAAGAACATCACCATGACGGAGATTCTGGCCAGCATGCCGGACCCCACGCAGGACGACGTGCACGGCGACCTGCCGGGGGAGCCGAGGACGGGGGAGGAGCAGGAGGCGGGAGGGCAGACGGAGACCGGGGACGGAGAGGAGGAGGAGGAGGAGGAAGACTCGCAAGAGAAGGGGGAGGGTGGCAGGGTAGCAGGGTTTGATGCTCGAGGTGGCCTTGGGGACATGGGAATAGAGGCGACTATTGAGGCTCCCACTCCAGAGGGAACGCCCATAATGAAGAGGAAAAAGGTACAGGCAGATAAAAATCACACCCGTGTGAACTGAGCGGTGGTTTACCCACCAACCGGTTTACCCCTCCCCCCTTCCCCCCTGTGTGTGTGTGTGTGTGTGTGTGTGTGTGTGTGTGTGCGTGTGTGTGTGTGTGTGCCTGGCCTGGCCTGGCCTGAAAACAGCGCCCCTCCCTTAACATGTGTGGTCATAAAAGGTACTACACCACAGGCTTGAGGCTACATACAGACCCACCCACCCACCCACCCACATACAAACAAACATACCTACACACACGGCCACGCTATGGAGACGGTGTGACCACCGCTCAAAAAAGAAGTGGATGTACCTTCCTTGCATGCAATGATGTTGAACATTGGTAGAACGTTATGTTGTCCTGAGAAAGATTTAAGTCAAAATATTTGCCAGATCTTCTTTATCCATAGCTTCTTTGGTCAAAGAAACCTTAAGTAGTGATTCAGTTCACTGTCATTGAATGGTTTTCACCATCATTCTACCTGATTGTCCTGTATGAATGCAAGCTACTCAGTAACAACGGCATGCTGTTCTATGTTTGCAGCAACCAGAGGATGCTGATGCTAGCCAGAAACCTCCTGAACCTCCTGCCGTAGTGGAACCACCTCCAGAGCCAGAGAAGGCAGAGTAAGAAACTTGTTGTTTTCGTAGTTTTCAGCAGTTGAATGAGTATGCTGTTACTTCATTCTGCGTTTGCCACTGTGTGATTATGGTCAATTAGTTTGGATCCATTAGCCTAACAAGGTTTTTTCTTTAGTAATGAAACTGGAGAGAAATCTGAGAAAGAATCTCTGACCAAAGATCACGAAGAAGCACCAAAGATTGTGGCACCCAAGAAAGAAAAGAAACCAAAGAGGCATGAAGGGTTTCAAATTTGGACTGAACTGGATGTCCAGAGGAATAAATTAATGGTGGGTGGTCTCTCTTCCTTATGGTCTCACTAACTTGTGTGACATCAGTACAATCTCAATGTTCACTAACAGACATTAACATTTTTATTGGTTGTTTATTTGCTTGTTTGTTTCTTAGAACTACCTCTCAAGAAACTTCTACAACCTTCGTTTTCTGGCTCTGTTCCTTGCATTTGCCCTGAACTTCGTTCTGCTATTCTACAAGGTTAAGAACTATTTTTGTATTTGAACTATTGTACAGTACTTGTATATCTGCTTGTTAAAATGATTGTGACGCTATATTAACAAATTTGTCTCTCCCACTTTGAGAACCAATTGCCTAGCCCTAGGTCATTAAGACAGGGTATGTAACAGTTGTTTATCCAAGCATAACTATACAGTACCTGTAGGTTCTATTGTCCTGGGACACCGACTCATCTGCCCATCCATATGCTCTGGACAGGTTTCTGACAGCCCGCCTGAGGGAGAGGAGTCTGAGACGGAAGGTTCCGGGATGTTTGAGGGAAGCGGGTTGTTCGAAGGCTCCGGGTTGTTTGAAGGCTCGGGAGAGGATCCTGAGGGCTCTGGCGGGATGGATGAAGGAGGGGACGATGACGAGGAAGAGGGCCCAGTTTACTTCTACCTGGAGGAGAGCACCGGCTATATGCAGCCCACCATGTTCTTCATCTCAGTCCTGCACACCGTTATCTCCTTCATCTGTATCATTGGGTACAACTGCCTCAAGGTAGATTATAAGGTTACTTTAGCTATGTTTCACAGCTCACTGTAAAAAAAGAAAAGCGGCAGTTGTACAGCCTACTGTACAACCTTTTTTATGTCAAGGATCCCATCCCACACCCCTTCCAAACACACACATACAGTAGTAGGTTTGTCCTCCACGAACTCGTGGACAGATAGATAAAGATAATCGTGGTTTTTCAGTTCTCAGAAACCATTGGTATAAAATGTGTATAGCTAAAATCGGCCACCTAGTGGCGCTATATTGGTGAATGTGAAATATTTGGGGCAGAGGTTCTGCTCTGTGTGTGCACTATGCACAGTTTCACACTGATCGGTCCAACGGTGCCAGAGATTAGCTGTACACGGACGGAGACACACGGACAGGGTGCAAAACATAGTCTCTGCCCTGCCTTTTGGCCTGGCGGAGACAATCAATGACATTCCTCAAAGATTTGTTTAAACAGCAGTGTTTTAAGTGTTTCTTAAAAATCCCCGCAGACGCTGCAGCTCTCAGTACTTAGCAGTCTGGGAGCGAAGGGCTGAAAGGCTCTGTCGCCTAGGTGTTGTGTTGAATTATGACAGTCACAGATGTTGTTGTGGTGAACACAGTGGGTCATTGATAAGAATGCAGACAGGCATATTCCTTTAGAGGCGGTTTATTGTAACAAGAGTCGGCTTGACATAAGCGTGGTAAAGTGCAGTCTCATGTAGCAAAGAAGGCAGTAAACACATGCAAGGTGTGACACACAGTGTCTCACAGACATACAGTATGGGTTGCAGTTGTGCAAGTTTGTGAAACAAAACGAGTCAAAGCAGACACAGAGGCAGGCAGAGAGACACTGGAGAGCGAGATGTGGTTTGGTTGTCTGAGAGTGAGATTTGGTGCTGGCACAGAGTCAGAGCAACAGAAAGGCATAGACAAAGTAATGAAGCATTAAAGGGATATTTCACTTTCAAAAAAACTTTTGGTCATTTTATCATCTAATCAGGCTTTTATGAACACCCTGAACAGTTTTTAGATATTTGATGTAAATGTCATCAGGAGGCTTGATCCAGAGCCGCTCCACATGCACACCCATTGTAACATGAAACTCCATTTTAACCATGATAGATTCATTAAAAACTATTATTATTTTTGCTGTTGACTCATACTACACACCTAATATGTGAGCAGGCCGTGTTTTTTCGATAAACCTTTTCATTTATTTTTAATAATTCTTTAGGAAAATGGAAAAAATGTAAAACAAAAATTAATTATCAAAAATAAATGAAAAACGTTATTGAAAATACATGGCCTGCTCACGTATTAGGAGGGTATTATGAGTCGCCAGAAAAAATAATGGGTGTTTTTGATGAATCTAGCATGGTTAAAATGGAGTTTGAAGTTACAATGGGTGTGTATGTAGAGGAACTGGGCCTGGAGGGCCTAGTAACATTTACATCAAATATCAAAATATTGAATGAAGCAAATTAAAATCTGTTAAGGTTGTTCATAAAAGCCTGATTAGACGATAAAATGACCAAAAGTTTTTTTTGAAAGTGGAATATCCCTTTAAGCTTTAGGGTTGCTGAGTCTGGCCCAGCAGCGTGGCATGCATTCGCTGTAGGGCCTTGTCAATCGCTTTGCGCTCCAGGTGCCCCTTTGCGTTGTTGATCTTCTGGAAGCGCGGCCACTCGTTTGCGTGCAAATCTGCAACACCGTATCATATCACATTTAGATGATGATCAGAACACGACCATAGAGTGCACGACACGACACGACACAATGCACTTATGATACTTTCAAAAGTCTTAAGAACACTCATTTGAGTACATTGTTTTTCCTCAGATCCCACTGGTGATCTTCAAGAGGGAGAAGGAACTCGCCAGAAAGCTGGAGTTTGATGGCCTGTACATTACTGAACAACCTGAAGATGATGACATCAAGGGGCAGTGGGACAGACTGATCCTGAACGCACCGTAAGTGACAATGAAATCCTCGACAGTATATCAAGAGACGCCTATCGAGGCACTTTGTTTTGTGGATTTTTGTTTTGTGGATTTTTTGAGACAAACTGCTAACAGTGTATTAGGCCTTTGATTCTGAAGCTTGGGGCCACTGCACTGGTGGGCCCAACATAAAATGCTTAATGTCCTTTTGGAAATTCAGTTACATGGCTAGACCAAGAACATTCAGTTGAAACGGTAAACAATCAAACATTTATCTTTGCCAAGCGTATTTGCCCAGACACCCTCTGTTATCTTAAAACAAATATAGCTAAAATGTACTTTTTCGTTTTTCCAGCTCTTTTCCAAACAACTACTGGGACAAGTTTGTCAAGCGGAAGGTAAGATACAGTAGTTTTTCAAATGAAATGGCTTTTTTTTTGTTCTGTTCACATGCTGCGGGGGTGTTATTGTTACTCTTACAAAGTTTATTCTTAATCAATTATAATGTTTGTCTTTTACTTTTGAACCCCTTTGAGACATGTTATGATTTAGGGCTATGCAAATAGAAGATGAGTTTAGTTCTATATGATATACTGTATGTTGATATGTTGATTTTCTTTTTCTTTTTGTTTGCACTTTTGTTTACTTTTTCTATAGTGAAAAGTTATTTAAATATTACTAAGTTACTAAAATATTACTAAGCTTCGGCTTCAGCCTGTACCTTTTCGGTCAAAACATATTTGTTGACTATGTTCTGTATATTTAACTGTCTTGTTAAGTCATGACTGAAATAAAACCTAAGAAAAAACCTAAGAAAAAAATGTGTATTTATCAAATATTCTATTATAATCACACACACACTGGATAAATTCCACACACCCTAGATTGATATGGCCATGATCTAATGTGTGTCAGGTTCTGGATAAGTATGGGGACATCTACGGCAGGGAGAGGATTGCAGAGCTCCTGGGGGTGGACCTGGCCTCCCTGGATGTGAGCCAGCAGACGCACGAGAAGAAGCAGGAGGAACCAGACAACTCCATGTTTGCCTGGTACAGTATGTCCTTGCTGTCGGGTGGAAACCTTGTATGTCCAAATTAAACGTAATAATAATAAAATAGTGAAAATAACTACAAGTGATCTACAAGTTCACAACACATCGCGAGGCAATGCATCTCTGAACTTGTAGATTGGCTATTTTCACTACTTTTGTGCAACACTCCTGTATCTTCCTGTATGATGATGGATGTAGGACATTCATTTACGAAATAAACTTGAAACATGGAGATATTAGGTTTGTGCTTGACAGCAACGATTTATTGAAGCGCCAAAGTAGCTTGTTTCGGCGCTCCTTTGAAAAATAATATCTCCTTGAAAACGAAAGACAAAGGCATATTTGATGATTGGGATTCTTTGTGTCTTTACAGGATCACAGCAATCGACGTGAAGTACCAGCTTTGGAAATTTGGTGTTGTGTTCACAGATGGCGTAAGAAAATAAACAGTTTTCCACAGAGTACTCAAATCCAAATCCAAGTGCTGTGATATTGATAACCTGTCCAGTATACATGGGAATAATGGATAACATAATTGAGTGGCTGGCTTTTCTCTGTAGCGATTAAGCTGTCTAAAAAAGTGTACAGTGATATCAATATCAATAACAACATAATCTTCATCAATAAACTCTAACATACAGTATTGTTCACTTAAGTTCTTTGTAAATGTAATTTGAAGTATAATATAATAATATACAGTATATTGTGTCAGAGTGAATAGAGAGAGAAAGAGAGATAGAAGATGGATAACAACAGCAATCGCAACAACAAAAATAACAATGTAAAATGTAAAAAAATAGTAATGTATGCTTTATGAAATGGCAAGGGTTTTGTCTCCTGGTTTTGGTTTGAGCTGTCAAATAGAAGTTCTTAGACTCTCTTTTATTATTATAATATTATAACATACTAAGTGTGAAATACCTTGTTTCTACATTTGCCTCATACTGTTTTTTCTCGTCTTCACACAGACGTTCCTGTATCTATGCTGGTACTTGATTATGTCTATCCTCGGGCACTACAACAATTTCTTCTTCGCCTGCCATCTGCTAGACATTGCCATGGGCGTTAAGACTCTTCGCACCATCCTTTCCTCAGTCACCCACAATGGAACACAGGTGTAACATGTGTTCACACGCAAACCCTTCAGCAAAATGACAAACAAAACATTTTAATTTCATTAAGTCAACACTCCAGATTCTACTGTATTTTCATGCAGAATATAATATGGGATAAAAACATGAATATTCAGAATAGGGTTCCTATACGTAAATAAGGAAAAGTGTGGAATTTAATTGGAATAATTTCCATGTCTGTATAATTATGGAATCAGGAAAAATAAAAGATTATGAGAAAACATTTATGCTTACAAGGCAAGCTATTAGCTCCTATTCTGTTTTCTAAAATCAAAAATTGACTGTGTATAGTGAATAGACGGTAGAGACTTTTTTTAAATACATTTAATTTATATATATATAAAAAAGAGAAGAAATCTAGAGGTGATAATATATATTGATAATATAATTGTATTTGTTCATTAGGTAATGGGACAATAATGAATAAGCTAGCACTGGTTGGTTCACGTCCTCTTGGGCATAAATGTTTGGCAGTGAAAACTCATAAAACCTTCTTTGAAGGAGTGACTTTATTTATAGTTAAAGAGTGTTTACAAGTACAGTATGATTTACCTACTCTAACAGCCAATAAAGCAAAGTCAATAGACTGTAGTTCTCCTTTCCAGTATAGTGGTGAATTGTACATGAACTAGGTAGAGGTTGAAAGTATAGAGTTAGTTAAAATGTAGATCTCAATAAAATATGGCACTATTTTAGCAATGCTTTGGTTTAATTCAATTTCAATTACATTTTTGTTCAATTTTCAAAGAATTTCTCATTTCTAGCCATACAATGAAGTAATAAAGCATGCTTAAAGGGATATTTCACTTTTAAAAAAACTTTTCGTCATTTTATTGTTTAGTCAGGCTTTTATGAACACCCTGAACAGTTTTTAATTTGCTTAATTCAATATTTAGATATTTGATGTAAATGTTACCAGGCCCTCCTCCTGCAGGAGGCCTCCACATACACACCCATTGTAACTTCAAACTCCATTTTAAACATGATAAATTAATTAAAAACACCCGTTATTTTTTCTGGGGACTCATAATACCCTCCTAATACGTGAGCAGGCCGTGTTTTTTCGATAACTTCTTTCATTTATTTTTAATAATATTTTATTGTATTTAATTTTTTCCATTTTCCAAAATAATTATTAAAGATAAATGAAAAAAGTTATTGAAAAATCACGGCCTGCTCACGTATTAGGAGGGTAGTATGAGTCACCAGAAAAAATAATGGGTGTTTTTAATTAATCTATCATGGTTAACTTAAAATGGAGTTTGAAGTTACAATGGGTGTGTATGTGGAAAGAATCTGGGCCTGGAGGGCCTGATAACATTTACATCAAACATCTAAATATTGAATCAAGCAAATTAAACACTGATCAGGGTGTTCATAAAATCCTGATTAGACGATAAAATTACCAAAAGTTTTTTTGAAAGTGGAATACCCCTTTAAGTGGTCAATTGATTTGTATTGATTTGTATGAGCCTAATGTACTGTACCTATAGCTACAATATTCTTACAATTATTTGGCAACATAATAGTATATGTAATTATGTTAACAATTGGATTTTTAAATTATTTATTTACATAATAAACATCGACGTGTCGCTATTTGTACATGGATGTCAAATATAGTCCGAAAAATCTACAGAGAATTCTGGAAATTGGAGACTTGTAAAGTATGGAATCAGTATTATGAATACAACGTAGTGTTTGAGCGTTCTGCTCATCCCTCCTCTCTGTTTCCCTGCCAGTTGATGATGACGGTGGGGCTGCTGGCCGTGGTGGTCTACCTGTACACTGTGATCGCCTTCAACTTCTTCCGCAAGTTTTACGACAAAAGCGAGGATGAAGACGAACCAGACATGAAGTGTGACGACATGATGACTGTGAGTCGATCTGCCATGAAAACCCTTTGGTCCCATCCAAAATATCTCAAACATTACCTGTGGATTGCCATGGAATTCGCTGTGCACCGCCATGATTTGCTAGCAAGGCATTTAGGATCGTAGTCTTGTTTTCAAATATGTAATTTTAAAGGAATACACTGACTGAACCATCAGCCAGTGGTGTAAAGTGCATTTAATTAGGTACTGTACAATTTCTAATATTTCTACTCCACTACATCTCGGATCCAAATATTGTACTTTTACTCCACTACATTTATTTGCAAACTTTAGTTACTAGTTAATTTATAGATTTAGATTATTATTACAAAACATACATAAATACTTCAGCCACATATATATGCCCATTTATAAATAGCCAATCTACAAGCTCACAATACATCACATTATGAGCTTGTAGATCTGCTATTTTCAAAATATTTGTATACATTTGAAAACTTTAAATGGGACATTCTGCATAATGAGTACTTTTGGTACTTTAAGTACATTTTGATACCAATACTTTTGTACATTTACTCAAGTACATTTTTAATTCTGGACTTTTACTTTTAACAGAGTATTTCTACATTGGAGTATTGATACTTTTACTTACTGTATTAAAGTAACAAATGTGATAACTTTTTCCACCACTGCCATCAGCAAACATTGTCTTGTTTCATGTCATTTCATCAGTGCTACCTGTTCCACATGTATGTTGGAGTTCGAGCCGGCGGTGGCATAGGAGATGAGATCGAGGACCCCGCTGGTGATGAATATGAACTCTACCGGGTGGTCTTTGATATAACCTTCTTCTTCTTTGTCATTGTCATCCTTCTGGCCATCATTCAGGGTAAGACATGAGTGACGCACACACAGCACAGGCTGCTACACACGGGTGGTTCTCACAGTGGGGGTCCAGGGACCGTCACGTACATAACTTTATTTGTTTATTTAGACGGGACACTGTATATTAATGAACAATACATAATCAATGTAATGTAAATACACCGGATTGAGCTAAGTTGCTAATTTACATCCCCAGTCCCCACAAAAAAAAATCACACCCGTGTGAACTGAGCGGTGGTCGTGGAGGCTGCGCAACAGCAAAACAAATATATATATATACCTGTATATATATATATATTATAAAAAATATTAAAACAATATTAAACAAAATATTAATAATAAAATGCATGTCACTCAGGCCGCCACTGGTATCCATGTGTGTGTGTGTGTGTGTGTGTGTGTGTGTGTGTGTGTGTGTGTCTGGTGTGTCTGGTCTGGCCTGAACAACAGCGCCCCTCCCTTAACATGTGTGGTCAAAAAAGGTACTGTAGGCTACATACAGACAGACAAGGACGGACGGACGGACGGACGGAGACAGACAGACCCACACACACGGCCACGTATAGGAGCGTTGTGACCACCGCTCAAAAAAACAGGCAGACAATAGAGTACATTACATTGCATAACGGGAAGGGAAAAAAGAGCATAATACATAAATACAGGAAAACAGGTAAGAAGGTGCAAAGTATATCTATTCAGACTAAAACAATTTTACTTGTCTCATATTAGTCAGAGTTCCTTGGAAAATGGACACTTACGGGTCCATTTGATTCCATGTGTATAGGCCTACTCTCAGAGTTGTTATGGGCATCCAAATGTCTGAGAACCACACCACTACATAATGGATAACGGTTTAGGTTTATTTCCGGTGAAGGTTTTCAGCAAATTAAGTCAAGCCTTTCAATTTTTTCGTTTCAACAAAGCAATCTTTTCGGCGACAGCCGTATTCCAGCTGTGCTGTTAATCCCCATAATAAAGGATGATGCTTCATTGGTAGGTTTGGGGCTTGTCTGCAATCTTTCTTTTCTCAGTCGGCCGGGCCTCTAGGTATTAACGCCATAATATCCTCTGGCACATTCTTTATATGTCCTTGCATGTGGACTCAACTGTAGAGGTAGTTTAACAAATATGCAAGGAAAAAAGATCCGTGGGATGTTGTGGACACATACTGTAAAGCAAGCATGTGCACACATAGACATCAAAGGGGGCTTGAGCCCCTGCCCTTTTATCCGTCTGTAAAAAGTGCCCTCTCCAGACCATGAATGCCGCTTTTACTATGGTGAGAGAAATGCCCTGCATGCCATACTTGAAGGCAGCATTCAAGAGAATTGCCTTGTCCAAACTCTCCTGATCTTGAACGCGGCATCTTATGCCTCCTGACTGTGTAGAAATCTTTATATGCCAGATCTCTAGTATTGCCTTTTTTATGCTTAGTTTAGTGTGGTATCAAGTACTGAAAATAGCCGACCTCCAAGCTCACAACGCGTCGCAGCGTGACACGTTGTGAGCTTGGAGGTCTGCAATTTTCGATCTTTTCATCAAAAGGCCCTTTTAGAAATTTCAGACCCTGCCTCTCTAACATTCTCTGCACGTCTCTGCTGTAAAGTAATTGCGACCGTTGGTCGCAGTTTACTATCAGAACCGTCGCAGCTTGTCCGTGTCTGACACTGTGGTTCCCCTGACACATCACTGTGACATCACATGTGACATCACAGTGATTCTAGGGATCTCCATATATGAGCATAAAAGTGATTGTATCCCAGATGATGCCATGTTAGGAGAACCAAACTAACAGAATCCATATATGGCCATGATCCATATCTGTCTTGGTCATCTGGTCACCAGTAAGACGCCCTTAGGCGTCTTACTGGTGATAGTACCGTGCACAGAATCCTTCAAACACCTCTGTTATTATGTTGTGGTTTAAAGGTCTGATCATTGATGCCTTTGGAGAACTCAGAGACCAACAAGAGCAAGTCAAGGAGGACATGGAGGTACAGTATCGTACATTTCTCTATCAGTCTTACTACTGACCTATACCTGGACCCCAATCTACACTGCAAAATCCTCGTGATTATTTATGAGCGGGTCCATTTGCTCCGTTTGGACGTTGAGAACCAATGGTTTAATATCTTACATCACAGTAAGCTATGTGAACAACATGATGCTTAATCCTCTTAACGACGTGTTCCTATGTGTGCAGACGAAATGCTTCATATGCGGGATTGGAAGTGACTACTTTGACACCACGCCGCATGGCTTCGAGACCCACACGCTGGATGAGCACAACCTGGCCAATTACATGTCAGTACAACATTTCTCTCTCTTTCTCTCCTTTCCCTGTCCGCAACGCATGCATGCACAGCAAGGACAGTCGTGTGTGTGTGTGTGTGTGTGTGTGTGTGTGTGTGTGTGTGTGTGTGTGTGTGTGTGTGTGTGTGTGTGTGTGTGTGTGTGTGTGTGTGTGTGTGTGTGTGTGTGTGTGTGTGTGTGTGTGTGTGTGTGTGTGTGTGTGTGTGTGTGCGCGCGCGCGTGCGTGCGTGTGTGTGTGTAAATAGCTTGAGCGGATAGGTGGATTTTCATGACATGCCCTAAAGAGATGTATAGCTTTTGGGTTGAAAAGGTAAAGGTCAAGGTTAAAACTGAGAAAGGCTAAACATTTTTTCCTCTACTAGTCCATACCAGTTTGGGGAGATTTTGGGTTATGCGCTGTGTACAGTATATCAGGGATGGAAAATCCCCGCGTCGTCTCTAATCCACAGCGTACACACACACACACACACACACGTGTGCCGCGGACCGGCAAAGTTAGCGAAAGCTCCATCTAGTGTAAAAAAGTCGTAGTCAGTCCTACAGGAAATCAAGAAATGAATTAATCGCAACATGAGATCCCCCATCCGTTTCCTGTTTAATTATTTTCGCAGAAACACTTCTTGGCTCCTGTGTTTACATTGCAAGTCTGGGCGAGACATGCTGTTTTCAACAGCCCATTATTAGTTGATGATTAAGGCGTTGAATATAACAGGGTCAAAGTTGACAGAGAGATGTTAGATTAATAACTAGAAAATATTGTTCCTTCGAAACAATTGTGGGCTCGCTTCAAGCCAGAAAACTGTTGAGGAGAACTGTTGACTGACTGCCTGCCTGATAGATAAATAATGAAAATATCTAAAGTGTGCTCGCCTTTCAGGCGAGCCCACAATAATTGCCCTTTCTGCGTAGAAATTATGCTTATGATTATGCTTAGTTCAGTGTGGTCAAACGCATCCAAAATAGCCGACCTCCAAGCTCACAACGCATCGCAGCGCGACGCATTGTGAGCTTGGAGGTCTGCTATTTTCGATATTTCCACCAAAAGGCCCTTTTAGAAATGTCAGCCCCTGCCTCTCTAACGTTCTCTGCACGTCCCTGCTGTGCACGTCTAGAACAAGAAGCTATAGGTTAGATTTGCATGTTAGCAGCAGGTGGCGATGATAGACGTGGCCCGCAGGCAGAGCTTATACTCCACCATACGTACAGCCTTTATGAGCCTGTTGGGTGTTTTACATGAACAAGCAGGTTTTCCATTCCTTCCTCTTGGCTGAGGGGTTATCATAGCCGTCGTCTTGCTTTGTCAATCATCTCATTATGCTGTACAGTAAGTACAGTAAGATTACAGGTCACGTAATTACAGCCTGGAGCAGAAAGAAAGAAAGAAAGAAAGAAAGAAAGAAAGAAAGAAAGAAAGAAAAAGCCTTCAAGTTGATTGTTGTCACAGCGGCTGTAGAGGAATTCAAGTAGAACTAGAAAATATTGTTCCTTCGAAACAATTGTGGGCTCGCTTCAAGCCAGAAAACAATGGCTATAAAAGTACAAAATGTCAAGATCGCAGGCAGTGATCTGTTTGACATTACTGACGCAATCGGACATTGTATGCATGATTTGAGGCATTTTGTTCCAAAAATGGGTTATGCAAAAGTTGACCCGCTTGTGGCGCTATAACAGGCCAATGTGAGAAGGGTGGCATCTGTTCCTTGACCTAGTGGGAATGTGCTTGCAAGATGTCACGCACATCGCAGGCTGTGTTCATGATTTGAGGTGTTTTGGCCACTTTATCGCTGCTTGCAGCTATATTTATTATTATTAGTGGCCAAGGCCACGAAGTGGCAATGCCTTGGCCATTCATTGTTATTGGACTTCATCACTATTATTATTATTATTCCGCCACTTTTTCTCTAGCGGCTAGACCGTGCAGTCGCTTTTTATGAAACTCGGCAGTATGGCAGAGGACTATGCCAAACGGCTAAAACGCGAAGCTCGCAACAATCGGCCAAAGGGTGGCGCTGTAGGAAGCCTTTGAAAAATGCCAACTTTGAACTGGTGTAGCTCATGCCCTGTTTCAGGTACAGCAATGAAACCTGTATACACTTATGCGTCTCCTCATGCCGAACAACTTTTACGCTCTGACTTTTGACCTCTGACCTTTACTTCTCCCACAATTTTGAATTATATGAAAAACAGTCAAAATCTATCTCCTCCTGGGATTTTCGCGTAACGTGCGCGAAACTTTTTTTTACATGAACTTTGGACCAATGCGGTCATCGCACAGCGGCCGGATTTCTTTTAAAGCGAAACATTATTTTTGTAATAATTCACTCAATGTTGCAGTTTTATGCAAATTATTCTTCTGCCTCTAAATCATACATGCAAAGTGACACGTTCATGGCATTTGGCAAATATGTCGAGGGTTAGTCCAAATATCACTGAAAGCAATCTTACTCCAATTGGCCAAAGGGGGGCGCTATACGAAGCGTTTGAAAACTCAAACTTTAAAGGGGCATAAGTCATGCCTCGTTTCGTTTGAAGACATGCAACTTGCTTACACGCGTGCCTTGACTCAAGCTGAAGACATCTGTGTCTTTGTTAAGTAAGCTCCGCCCTTAGATTTTCCGCCATTTGGAGCAGTTTGTAAAACACTTAAACCCGCTTTTATTCCGGAACTTTCGCGTCACGTGCACGGAACTTTTTTTACATGAACTTTGGACCAATATCTAAAGATCTGTCAGATCGGATTTTTTAAAAATGTAAACATGCTTTTTTAATAATTCAATGAATATTGCAAGTTTTATGCAAATTATTCTTCTGCCTCTAAAACATACATGCAAAGTAAAATTTTCATGATGAACTACTGTAGAGGCTTAGTCCAAATATCACTGAAACCAATCTTACCCCAATTGGCCAAAGGGGGGCGCTATATCATTTTGAAAGAAGGCGTCAAGTACATTACATGAAACTTTTTCTTTTTTCCTTTTCTTTTTTTTCAAAAATGACAGGTCCATTAAGTGTGACTGCCGTAGTGTAGTGGTCAGTGCCTGTGCCTGGTACACGGATGGTTGTCGGTTCAAACCCCACATCGGGTTGAGTTGATGTTAACATCCTGGATGCCCATGGCATGTGCATATGTCAAACTCTTTAATGTTGACACGTCTGATCTAACTCCAGATCACGTTCATGTTTAAAATGAGCCCCACAACTACTGTAGATTTACATGAAACTTTTTATTGAGCCCCACAACTACTGTAGATTTACATGAAACTTTTTCTTTTTTCTTTTCTTTTTTTAGAAAAATGACAGGTCCATTATGTGTGACTGCCGTAGTGTAGTGGTCAGTGCCTGTGCCTGGTACACGGATGGTTGTCAGTTCAAACCCCACATCGGGTTGAGTTGATGTTAACATCCTGGATGCCCATGGCATGTGCATATGTCAAACTCTTTAATGTTGACACGTCTCATCTAACTCCAGATCACGTTCATGTTTAAAATGAGCCCCACAACTACTGTAGATTTACATGAAACCTTTTCTTTTTTCTTTTCTTTTTTTAGAAAAATGGCAGGTCCATTATGTGTGACTGCCGTAGTGTAGTGGTCAGTGTAGTGGTCAGTGCCTGTGCCTGGTATACGGATGGTTGTCAGTTCAAACTCCACGTCGGGTTGAGTTGATGTTAACATCCTGGATGCCCATGGCATGTGCATATGTCAAACTCTTTAATGTTGACACGTCTGATCTAACTCCAGATCACGATCTAACTCCAGATCACGTTCATGTTTAAAATGAGCCCTTCTCTATCGTCCGTTTTTTTTCTGTTCTGAGTAAAAGAAAATATGATCACTCGAAAATGTCAGAAATACTCTGATTACATTTACTCAGATTGATTTCACCCCAAGCCTCCAAAATATAAAAAAGAAATCAATAAAATCAAGGCACTCATTCTACATAGACTTTCTTTTTTAAACAAACATGGTTAACAGATACTGTGGCTGCCTAGTGTAGTGGTCAGGGCATATGCCTTTCATGCAGAAGGTCGTTGGATCGAATCTCGCCTGGGGTTTATAAAAGCATAAAACCATGACATTTGGTAGGCTTTACAGTTTGGTTCCTTGAACAATGTCTGATATGGAGCCTTCCTAAAAATGTCCCCCAACCCCCCTTGATGCGTATTTGAATATCCGCCATTACTAAATAATGTATAATGCATCATAAATCCTGAAACAAGCATTATAATACAAACTGTCATGTCTACACCTATGTTGTGATTTCCAAGGATTGCAATGATATCATGTACCAGCTCAGTGGCCTAGTGGTTTGAGTGTCGGCCCTAAGACTGGGAGATCCGGGTTCAAACCTGGGTTGCGTCATACCAAAGATTCTAAAAAATGGGACCCAGTGCCTCCCTGCTTGAAACTCAGCATCAAGGGTTGGATTGGGAGTAACTCCCTGCGACATACTAGCAAAATGCTTCAAATCCCGCATGCAGCGTCCGATTGCTGTGAAAGGCCCAAGAACACGTGGCACCCTTTTCACTTTGGCCTATTATAGTAGGCCAAAAAAAAACCTACCTGACCTGCCGGAGTCCTGTTCGGAAGAACACTGCTTCTAGTTTTTCTTTGATATTCTTCTTTGCTTTCCCTTGATGCCTTTTTGCTTTCCTGCTTTTTATGCCTTGGACACTTTATCGCTGCTTGCAGCTATATTTATTATTATTATTTTTGTGTGCACTTCATAGGCATGTTAGATAAAGTCCTTAGATTGTGTGTAGAATGTTTCATGCAAATTGCAAAAAAGAAAATCCTAGAATAAAAATAGGGTTTAAGCGTTTCACAAACTGCTCAAAATGATATAGCGCCCCCCTTTGGCCAATTGGGGTAAGATTGGTTTTAGTGATATTTGGAATAACACTCTACATCTTTGCCAAATGCCATGAATATGTTACTTTGCATGTATGATTTAGAGGCAGAAGAATAATTTGCATAAAACTGCAATATTCATTGAATTTATTAAAAAAGCATGTTTCAATTTTTAAAAAATCAGATCTGACAGATCTTTAGATATTGGCCCAAAGTTCACGTAAAAAAAGTTTTGTGCACGTGACGCAACAATTCCAGAATAAAAGTGGGTTTACGCGTTTTACAAACTGCTCAAAATGGCGGAAAATCGAAGGGCGGAGCTTACTTAACAACGACACAGATGTCTTCCGCTTGAGTCAAAGCACGCGTGTAACAAGTTGCATGTCTTCAAACAAAACGAGTCATGACTTATGCCCGTTTGCAGCGCCACCATTCATTTTCTGTCTAAGTATGTAGGAGTAGAAAGGAACCGAAGTTTTGAGGAGAACTTGATCTAGTATAGTATATAAATAAAGAAATAATGACAATATTACAGGCGAGCCCACAATAATGACAATATCTAAAGTGTGCTCGCCTTACAGGCGAGCCCACAATGACAATATCTAAAGTGTGCTCGAGCCCACAATAATTAATTGGTTGATTCAGGTGTTGTTTCCGTCTGTCTGTTATTGATGGCAGCGGTCATTATTGAAAAATAACAGACCACTGAATTCAGCGATTGTCCAGTGACCAAACCACGTTCTAATCAGAGATAAAGGGCTGAAGGACCTTGAGACCTTCCTGAGCCTTTGCTCTCCTCCACATTCCAGTGCTGAGAGGATAAGACTGAGAAACAATCAGCTATTTTCCATCCTTAGCTCTCAGTGTGCAGTAGTGGTTATCAACCAGTGGTCCGGGGACCACCAGTGGACCTTGACGGGGTTCCAGGTGGTCTGCTGCTAAATGATGGAGAGTTGGTAACCAAATGGACCCTTATAGATCTTTAACTCTTGAGAGTGTAACCCTTACAGGTCCATTTGGTTCCATTTTACGCTCTCAAGAGTTAAATTATGTGTGTGGGTTATGGGATGTGCACTGTGCACACAGTATATGAGGGATGGAAAGTAACTTTAACTGGTGCTTGCATGATGTAGGAGCATCAATGTAAGAAACCCGTTTCGTTTAATGGCTACAGAGATACTGTTCCCCCCCCCCCCCCCCCCTCCAGCCCGCCCGCCCACCCGCCTGCACACACACACACCCGCCTGCCTGCACACACACACACACACACACACACACACACACACACACACACACACACACACACACACACACAGAGCTGGTTAAACATTTTGCCTCAAGCTAGATGCAGAATAGATGTGCCTCATGCTAGATGCAGAATAGATAGTAGATACACCATAAAAATGCTAATATACAGCATACGATTTGTGAAAGTGACAAACGGGCTTCACAGTTATGTCAGGTGTGTTCATATGCTTATGGTGATGCGATTTCAGATCAATTCACTAGTTTGCAAATCCCGCCCCATTCTGCCCTGTTACTAGGCTGGGACATTAACCCTGGGCAGATTGTTTTTATAGTGGCAGTGAATGGGATTTTTTATTTTTTCATAGCCTCATTACAGCTATATAAAGTACCAAAGGAAAAACATCTAGGTGATATTAATAAAAAGGGAAGACAAAGGTACAGTAGTTACATTGCAAAACAGGGGGTTTCCCCGAAAATATATGTTTTAATTTGTTTAATCCCAGTGGGACAGAATCACTATTGCAGATTCTTTTATAGTGGAAGTGGATGGGATTTTTTTTTCCTTCATAGCCTCATTACAGCTATATAAAGTACCAAAAAAAACACATCTACGTGATATTAATAAAAAGGGAAGAAAAAGGTACAGTAATTACATAGCAAAACAGTAATTTTCCCCCGAAAATATATGTTTTAATTAGTTTAATCCTCTGGATCAGAGAGAGAATAGAAATCGCGCATTGCATCTTGGGTAGGAAGAGGAGAACTATAATCTGTTCTCCTCCAACATCTCCTCACATAATAGGCTGGCTTTTCGTAATTCTGCCCATTTAAAATATATGTACCCAAACGTAACAAGTTAGACCATTGATAAGGTCCATGTGAACTAGTCTGTTGAAGCTTATTCATTACAATGATCGCAAACGCTATGGTCGCGAGCGGCCTGGCCGTGCTCCGCAGTGCGGACAGCCGGTGAAAGACGGCTCCCACTTTCTCCGACTGCAGAACTCCACCCCCGCTTGCAAAAAGTGAATGTATTTTTCTGGTTGGCCAGTCAGGGAGTCTCATGGACCAATCAGAAGGCTGACAAACGGTGAATTGCTCCAGCCACTGAGGAGAAACGCTGTGACAGACACTCAGACACTCAGACATTCGCAAAATTATAGTATAGATGTCTACACAATTAGAGAAAGTAGAAGAATTTGTATTTTGACTGACATTTGCCTGTTATCTGTCTATGGCACTAACATCAATACAGTGTGGAATTGTGAACAAAATCTTATCCAACGATAACAAAATATTCAAAGTTGGGTCTGAGATGCTGAATCTCATCAAATGGTGGTCCGTGGCTCAAACGCCCAATACATAATGGGCCTTGATTACTTGCGACCGTTAGGTCGCAGTTACTTGCACTCCTATCTTATATATACATTCCTCTAAGAGCCGCATCCCACTTCACGCCCCCTTTACATCGACTTCAACTCATAGGTAGTCGTCTAGGACGTAAGGAGTACCGCCCCTAACCCTATGCCGTCCGCTCATTCGCTAAGCACGAGAGAGAGGAGGCAACAGGGGAGGGGGTGCGGGCAAGCGCGAGAGAGAGAGAGTGAAATTTGACATCACTGTGTTTGCATGTGCCTGCTGCAGAGAAATAGCAGAGGCTTAACAGTCACTTCTCTCCAGTGCGTCCGGCGGTCAAATATGTCCAACCGGAAACATGCGCTGCGGCCGAAGGCCCGGGAACCTCTAGTACTCCTATACTATCCAAACCTCCACCGGCTGTCAGTCCATCCGTCCTTCCCTCCCTCAGTCTGTCACACGTCACACTTTTGCCCTGCTCATATCTCCGCAACCGTTGTCCCGATCCATGCCAGATTTTGCACACACACTCCTTGCCTGCCAAACTACAACCTCCAAGGACCCCCAGAGCTCCAGGGACCCCCAAGTCCCTGGGGGACCCCCAGGTGTAAAAAATGACCAAATGTGCAAAAATGACCAAATGACCACCCCAACGGGGCTGCTCACTGGGAATTCCCGGGGACCACCGACTCCTGCTGCTCCAGAACGGATGCAAAAGTGGTGGCGCCCCCAGTGGAGGACCCCCTCCACTGCAGCTCACATAAAATGCCTTAACTCGGGCTAGGAGCGACCGGGAGAGACGGGGTCGGTACCTATTCGTCCGCCTCGGCGGCGCGGAGACCCCACCCCTCATTTCTCACATGGCCCTCTTCTAGCGCCACCATGAGGCCGATTCTTGCAAAACACATTTTTGGACACTGCTCCTACAATTTTTGCCCTAAAATCACGCAAATCGCTACACAGTATGTCTACACTCATCTCATCAACATGGATCTGTCCCATATAGCGCCACCTTCAGGCCGAATTTATTAAACACATTTTTGGACACTGCTCCTACAGATCTTGCCCTAAAATCATGCAAATCGGTACACAGTATGTCTACACTCATCTCATCAACATGGACCTGTCCCA
Organism: Nannobrachium achirus; assembly: GCF_963921795.1. NCBI lineage: Eukaryota > Metazoa > Chordata > Actinopteri > Myctophiformes > Myctophidae > Nannobrachium > Nannobrachium achirus. The sequence goes on from NC_137826.1 coordinate 11,223,313, forward strand.
TTTAGCGCCACCTTCAGGCCGATTTTTTAAAACACATTTTTGGACACCTACAGATTTTGCCCTAAAATCACGCGAATCGCACAGTATCTACAGTCATGTAATCAAAACGCATCTGTCCCATCTAGCGCCACCATCAGGACGATTTTGGTACAACTAATTTTTGGCCTATTTGTAGAGATAAGCGACCAACGGTCGCTTATCCCCCGATTAGGGAGTCTTACTGGTATTAAAAGGGTTGAAAACCACTGGTGTATACAGTATTTCTATTTTCTGCCATGAAGACAGTGTTAGTAGACAGTCCTCTAACTTTTATGTGTTGTGAATTAAGTACAGTCTAATCCAGTGTTTCTCAACCACTGTGCCTGGGGACCTTTGGTGTGCCCCTGAGTAGGGTCAAGTGTGCCCCTTGAAACTTCCTGAAAGCCAGTATTGTTGCGACCGTAGGTCGCAGTTACTTGCACTCCTATACTATCCAAACCTCCACCGGCTGTCAGTCCCTCCGTCAGTCCGTCAGTCTGTCACACGTCACACGTCACACTTTTGCCCTGCTCATATCTCCGCAACCGTTGTCCCGATCCATGCCAGATTTTGCACACACACTCCTTGCCTGCCAAACTACAACCTCCAAGGACCCCCAGAGCTCCAGGGACCCCCAAGTCCCTGGGGGACCCCCAGGTGTAAAAAATGACCAAATGTGCAAAAATGACCAAATGACCACCCCAACGGGGCTGCTCACTGGGAATTCCCGGGGACCACCGACTCCTGCTGCTCCAGAACGGATGCAAAAGTGGTGGCGCCCCCAGTGGAGGACCCCCTCCACTGCAGCTCACATAAAATGCCTTAACTCGGGCTAGGAGCGACCGGGAGAGACGGGGTCGGTACCTATTCGTCCGCCTCGGCGGCGCGGAGACCCCACCCCTCATTTCTCACATGGCCCTCTTCTAGCGCCACCATGAGGCCGATTCTTGCAAAACACATTTTTGGACACTGCTCCTACAATTTTTGCCCTAAAATCACGCAAATCGCTACACAGTATGTCTACACTCATCTCATCAACATGGATCTGTCCCATATAGCGCCACCTTCAGGCCGAATTTATTAAACACATTTTTGGACACTGCTCCTACAGATCTTGCCCTAAAATCATGCAAATCGGTACACAGTATGTCTACACTCATCTCATCAACATGGACCTGTCCCATTTAGCGCCACCTTCAGGCCGATTTTTTAAAACACATTTTTGGACACCTACAGATTTTGCCCTAAAATCACGCGAATCGCACAGTATCTACAGTCATGTAATCAAAACGCATCTGTCCCATCTAGCGCCACCATCAGGACGATTTTGGTACAACTAATTTTTGGCCTATTTGTAGAGATAAGCGACCAACGGTCGCTTATCCCCCGATTAGGGAGTCTTACTGGTATTAAAAGGGTTGAAAACCACTGGTGTATACAGTATTTCTATTTTCTGCCATGAAGACAGTGTTAGTAGACAGTCCTCTAACTTTTATGTGTTGTGAATTAAGTACAGTCTAATCCAGTGTTTCTCAACCACTGTGCCTGGGGACCTTTGGTGTGCCCCTGAGTAGGGTCAAGTGTGCCCCTTGAAACTTCCTGAAAGCCAGTATTGTTGCGACCGTAGGTCGCAGTTACTTGCACTCCTATACTATCCAAACCTCCACCGGCTGTCAGTCCCTCCGTCAGTCCGTCAGTCTGTCACACGTCACACGTCACACTTTTGCCCTGCTCATATCTCCGCAACCGTTTCCCCGATCCATGCCAGATTTTGCACACACACTCCTTGCCTGCCAAACTACAACCTCCAAAGACCCCCGGAGCTCCAGGGACCCCCAGGTCCCTGGGGGACCCCCAGGTGTAAAAAATGACCAAATGTGCAAAAATGACCAAATGATCACCCCAACGGGGCTGCTCACGGGGAATTCCCGGGGACCACTGACTCCTGGTGCTCCAAAACGGATGCAAAAGTGGTGGCGCCCCCAGTGGAGGACCCCCTGCCACTGCAGAGCACATAAAATGCCGTAACTCGGGTTAGGAGCGACCGGGAGAGCCGGGGCTGGTACCTATTCGTCCGCCTCAGCGGCGCGGAGACCCCACCCCTCATGGCTCTCTTCTAGCGCCACCATGAGGCCGATTCTTGCAAAACACATTTTTGGACACTGCTCCTACAATTTTTGCCCTAAAATCACTCAAATCGGTACACAGTATGTCTACACTCATGTCATCAACTTGGATCTGTCCCATATAGCGCCACCTTCAGGCCGATTTTTTAAAACACATTTTTGGACACTGCTCCTACAATCTTTGCCCTAAAATCACGCAAATCGCTACACAGTATGTCTACACTCATCTCATCAACATGTATCTGTCCCATATAGCGCCACCTTCAGGCCGATTTTTTAAAACACATTTTTGGACACTGCTCCTACGGATTTTGCCCTAAAATCACGCAAATCGCTACACAGTATGTCTACACTCATGTCATCAACATGGACCTGTCCCATATAGCGCCACCATCAGGCCAATTTTTTCCAACACATTTTTGGACACTGCTCCTACAGATTTTGCCCTAAAATCACGCAAATCGGTACACAGTATGTCTACACTCATCTCATCAACATGGATCTGTCCCATTTAGTGCCACCTTCAGGCCGATTAACATTTTTGGACACTGCTCCTACAGATTTTGCCCTAAAATCACACAAATCGCACAGTATCTCTACAGTCATGTAATCAAAACTAGTGCCACCATCAGGACGATTTTGGTAAAACAAACTTTTGGCCTATTTGTGGAGATAAGCGACCAACGGTCGCTTATCTCCCGATTAGGGAGTCTTACTGGTAATGATATGTGACATGGTGTTAAACCTGTGTTGCAGGTTCTTCTTAATGTACCTGATCAACAAAGATGAAACGGAACACACCGGCCAGGTCAGTCCATTTGCTCAGATGATTTACATTCAAAGGAACACCTCAAAAATGTTCATCCTTATTGAGCGGTGCAAACTGCTCCTACATTTCACTATGTGTGTATGAGCACGGATCTCCATGTATGGAGATCCGTGCTCATACACATAAAGTAACTGACGTCAGGGACAGAACGGCCCATACAAGGAGATAAGCACGAGTGTCATGTTTGCACCGCTCACTTCACACTGGTGCGAATTTCTCTATGTATTGGTCCTCACTATGGTTTAACATTGATGATGTCATCGGCATTCACTGAAAAAGTGAATAGACAAAAATGCTACCGTCCTAGTAGTGACCATTAGTGATGACTGATACGAAAAATGTGAAGTGTTCCTTTAAAGAGCTTCGTTGCAAAGTTTACAGTAGAATGTGCTGTTCCAGTTGTTGGCTCATTGTATACGTGACTCTATCATTATTGTAGGAATCCTATGTGTGGAAAATGTACCAGGAGAGATGTTGGGATTTCTTCCCCGCTGGAGACTGTTTCAGGAAGCAATATGAGGATCAGCTGTCCTAGCCGTACCAGAGAAATGAGGAGGGAACGTGACATCTACGCTACTGAATGTTGACATTGACCTCCCAAAACCAAAGATCCCAGCAAGCACGTCAGGACCTGGACCAATCAGTGACGTCTCGATTGGGGCCAAATCACAGCCCATATGGGGATGATCTTGACGTCATTACCAGGACGTCATATGGACTTTTTTGTTTGACAGGATTTATGTTGTTTGAAATCAGTTGATATTCGAGACCAGATAAATATCATAACTAGTTAGGTATGTCCCAGAATGTAACCTTATACGTTCATATTTCAACTGACATTACAAACAATAACATTAATACTGTCAAACAAAAAAGTCCATATGACGTCCTGGTAATGACGTCAAGATCATCCCCATATGGGCTGTGATCTGGCCCCCATCGAGACGTCACTGATTGGCCCAGGTCCTGATGTGCTTGCTGGGATGTGTCCAGCGAGCGACAACGTCGTGCAACAGTATAACGTTGCTGTCGGGCAGAAACCTCTTATCTCTATATTCTACATTTTTGTGTTTTTTTTTTGGCAAATGAACTTGATCATACTGCAGTGTCACACAACAGCGTCAAAAATAGAATATCCGCAAGCTCGAAACGCGGCTTATGTACTGTATGTCCAAAATATCAGTTTCGGACATACAGTAATTATGTGGTTTCCACCCGAAAGAGTCGATAAGTTGAGCAATACCCATGCCTTTGTTATGTTGTTACCACAGCAACCAATGCTAATGATTCCTTGCAAATAACAGTGTGGACAAAGCCCTAGTCCTAGAGTCCTGCCAGCTGCACTGAAGACATGATCTTGCATGGATTTCACCAGTATACAGGTGCTTTTGAAAACATGTTACTTGTGAGATCAAGACTAACAGCCTTAAAATGAATAGTTTTCTCTATCAGATTTGAACGATTTTCTATTTAAATCAGTGTCTGTATTTATTTTATTTATTTTTTATTAAGACGTACTCATTTGACTGAGAATACAAAAATGGCAAAGTGACGGAGTGATGACTTTCCCTCCACATAGCTATACTATTAAAGATAAAAACAATGTTTTATTTTTTATGTGATGATGAAATGCATATGAATTAATTGCACGACATAGACAGAATATGCAAGCCTGAAGTGCCTGTTACTCAGTGTAGTGTAGATGTAATATGTACAAACATTACAGTAGGTCCTTTTGCCTTTGTAATTAATTCATCTTTACACTGGAGCATTTGTATTAATCTTTAAATACTGTGGTATCACCTGGATCTACCATAATATGTTGCTATGGTGTTTCTCCTACAAAGTGTGCTTTTTTTTCTTTATTATTTGTTCTTGTTCTTCAGTGCTGGTTTAAGTCTGGGAGCACCATGAATGTGCATTATATTTTGTGCAAGAATAAACCTTATAATATAAATGATAACTTGAACTTGAGGTGCAATTTGTATTGCTGTTGGTTATGCAATGGTTGTGGTTATGGATAAATGTTGTCTCAATCCACTCATTCAGCAGGCTGTCAAGCTGCTGAAATGCAGCTGTGTGGAACATCCCCTCTGAACAGGGATTATTCTTAAGTATTAAAACACACATTCAGCCTCATACTCTACTTTTCATCCATCTGGTGTTTCATCTCAGCACACAGTTACAATTGGAGACTGCTAGCATGAGCATCGCAGCGATACACCATGGGATTCTCCGCATGTATGGTGAGCTATCGGTTGCTTAATTGCTCTCTAGCCAGTTAAACCAGTTGTTCCTTTGCAGTATATTTTGTGTTAGGACCTTGCTATGCATGGTTTTCAAAATGGGTTTCACTTTAAGTCAATGCACTTGAAATGACACAACTGTGAGTCGTGTACAATTATGACATTTAGACAATTACTTCAAACAGGGACAGGGAGTTAGACAGGGGGTCTTTAAAATCATGATAGTTTTAGTGTTTTCATTGGTCACGTGCTTCATTTTCTGACTTAACTTTTAATTTAGCTGCAGTTAATCTTTAAATGAAAGGGCTTGTCTGTTAATTTATTTTGAGGAAAGTACAGTCGGGTACTGCAGTAATACAGCATGCATGTACAAATGAAGTTAGACAGCTGTCTACTAACGTACCTTATTCTTAGTTGTTAGTTGCTGTGCCATGGATGCTATGCTAGCAACAAGTTTAAATGATATATTGACTACTGTATAAACTATGATATTTATTAAACAAATTCATTATTTCCATCATCAGTTTTTTTTAATTCATTGCATGTGAGTAAACAATACACATAACATTTATTGGAAATAATATTGTATTGTGTGTATTGTGCCTTGCTCACGTAGGCCTATGCCAAATACAATCTATTTCCATTAAATTACATAATAGATAAAACTGATTACAATTTACAATTTATGCATTTAGCAGACGCTCTTAATCCAGAGCGATTTACAATAAGCAGGTAATACATCAATACAATAAGCAAGATAATAAGCACGATAATATGTCAATTATCAACAACAATACAACAGATGCATAGGAATATCAATCTAGAAAACATAGACAGACCACACACCTAATCAGTAAAAACTGATGATTTGATTTGATTGAAAGGATCCCCTTGCAGCTACAGTAGCTGTTGCCATAGCAACCAGCTAGTCTCCCTGGGGTCCACATAAAACTCAGCACACAATACATAATGGAACTAACATAATTACATTTTAGAAAAGAAACAGAAAACAAAGAAAACAAAAAAGAATACAGTGTTAAATAAACGTCATGATCTTTTTGAAAGTGAATTTACTGTAAATACAGCAAAGGTTTCGAGGCAGCTAGGTTATTCCACAGTGTCAGTGATCTAAAAATAAAAGATCTCCTTAAAGCATTGTTTTTTGGAATCGGTAATGCAAGCTGCCCATTACTGGAACCTCTAGTCTAGTGTAATTAATGATTATGCATAGTATTAATAAAAAAACATTGGTTAAAAACTGGAGTTTTAATGCTCATGACTGACTGAACAGCACAAGTGTATTACACGTCAACCTATTTTCAACAGTAAAGGGTCACATCCACCGGGCAAGATAAAGATACAAAATATCTTTCTCAATTGAAGTGGATGGGAGTGGATGGTAGCATCCAGTGTGGACACTACCATCCACTTCAATTGAGAACGCTATTTTTTATCTTTATCTTGCCCGGTGGGAATGACCCTTAAGCCAGGAGAGGCAGGCATGCATATGGCTCACACTAGACCTTAGTGAGCAGCCCAGGACCAACCGTGCTGCCCTGTTCTGGACCACCTGGAGCTTCCTGAGGTCACCACTGGCAGCAGATGACCACACCATGGAGCAATAGTCAAGATGACAAAACTAAACTCTGAACTAGCTGACGTAAAAGTGGACGAGCAACAAAAGAAGCACATTTCCTGGAAATACCAATTGCTCTTCCCATTTTCAATCTGTCATGAGACCATGACAGATTGCAGTACAGCATCACTCCAAACAACTATGTTGAATTCATTTCATAATATACATGCAGTATATACAGTTTAATTCATTTATTTGTAGTAATTGCTGGCGTGCCTTGCACAGGATACAGTAACATCTGGAATAGGCCATGTAGATTAGTAGACCAGCTCAATAGTAAGAGAAAGTTAGCCTATTGCTACATCAATCTGGGAACTAAATCTAAATCACTAGCTTTCTTCACAAATGTGTTCATAAAGGTGTCTACTATCACCTCTGAACTTTGTCAAACCCAACTCCCTTGACATACTTTGTGGGAGCCAATCAAAGTTATTGGGTATCCCGAGGGCCTGGGATTAAAGGGGAAAAAATAAAAAATGGCCAATATGAGCGTATGAGGTGTGTAATTTGGATATTTTTGGGCTGCTGAATCCATTCCAACCATTCTTCTTCAGTTAAAATGACTCATTGGCCATAAAATAGGCCATACCTAATTTTGTGTGCCCATGAGACATATAATATTGGCAATAAAAAAAAAGGTTGGAGTAGTGTTTGAATTCATGAAAACTATTCAAGATCAGGTGGGTAATCACACATGACACACAGGATAACATGATACAATCTGACAAGGAACATTCAAACACAGGGTTTAAAACATAGGGACTAACAGGACACAGGTGAACTCGAATGACATGATTGGCTAAGCCTTAGCCAATTAGGCCTTTTTTATGGCCAAGGAGTCATTTTTACTTATAACTAATGGTTGGAATGGATTCAGCAGCCCAACACTACCCTAATTACACACTTCATACGTTCATATTGGCCATTTTTTATTTTTCCCCCTTTAATCCCAGGCCCTGGGTATCCCGATATCCCCAACTTTGATTGGCTCCCACAAAGTATGTCAAGGGAGTTGGGTTTGACAAAGTTCAGAGGTGATAGTAGACACCTTTATGAACACATTTGTGAAGAAAGCTAGTGATTTAGATTTAGTTCCCAGATTGATGTAGCAATAGGCTAACTTTCCCTTACTACAACTCCCAGCTGACAGAACGTGCCCAACTAGTTCTGTACCACGTTACTACAGTAAGAGCAACTAGTAGCAGCACAGAAAGGATGCAGCAATTGGGTCAGAACAATCAACAAGCAGAGTATGTAAACATACAGTACTTAGAAAATAAAATAATAATGGGTGTTGTTAATGAATCTATCATGGTTAAAATGAAGTTTGAAGTTACAATGGGTGTGTATGTGGAGAGAGGCCCTTCCCCTGTTTCCCTGTTGAAAGTGGAATATCCCTTTAAGCCTCCTGTACTTCTGCTTGTCAATATTCAGATTCAGATGTAGATATTCTGTAAGCTGTTGTCATGGAATCAACAGCATAGTGCCTGTTTTGCAGGGCTGAGTGGAAATGTGCGTTTCGTGTTGTGCATGCGTGTGTGACTGTGTGTGTGTGTGTACAGTAGGCTATGTGTGCAGAATCAGATAGTATATTGTTGCTGTCGGGCAGAAACCTCTTATCTCCATATTTTAAAGCAACAGTTTTGGACATACCGTACAGTATACGGTTTCCACCTGACAGAGAGGATATGGTAAATGGTGTGCATTTCCATAGCTCCTTTATTCAAAGTATTTCACACACTATCACACACACACCGACGGCGGCAGATAGGCAACCAATGCAAGCTGGCCACCTGCTTATGGGGAGGTGGTTGTCTTGTTCAAGGACACATCAACACTAAAGCCAGGAGGAGCTGCTTCCCAGACAGCTGCTCTACCTCCTGAGCCGCCTGTCGCCCCTGATACTCTTGATCTTCTGCAATCAACTGACTTTCTGTAATCACCGGGGAAGTAAGAATGGCAGCATGTGCAATGCTTTAATCCAGAGATGGCACTGCACTGTATGTGCTCCCTGTAATCACTGTCATGATGCTTCATTCTGACAACATGCTTTCGGGTGTTTACTGTTTATGCACAATTATGATATGATATGATATGGATATCTTTCTTTATAATTAGCCTGGGAATGTTTTCCAGACACAGTAAAATCCTGTGTTAATTTATCCACTTAAACCATATACTTCATTGACCAGGGTCCCCCAGGGCTCTATCCTTGGCCCACTCATTTCTTCCCTCCACACCAAATCTCTTCACCAGAAATAGCCATCTACAAGCTCATAACGCTTTGCGGTGAGCGGTGTTGCGAGCTTGCAGATCTGCTATTTTAACTGTAAATGGACGTAAATGGACCGCTCTGCATGGTGGGTCTTTAACAGACCTGCGTCACTCACATGATGCACATCCAATACAGCAGCCACTATCTTCTGTTGTTGGCAAAAGAGCATCTCCACTGGAGCAATTTTAGCTTAGATGTCTTGCTCAAGGGCAGATCGGCGGCAGAGGCCGGCAGGGGCACCTTTCAACCCTCATTTTCCCGACTGACAAATCCACTGTTTTGGTAGGCCTCTGCTACCACACCAGACTAACTGTAATGTTATCGAAACAAAGCTCTTTTTAGCAACCTACCTATTTTCAAGCTTTTTTTCTCTTCCCCTTTATTGCCATCTCCTGTATTGCCTATCTGCTGCTCCTCCCCAATCTCCCCCTGTCCTGCAGGGGGGTTCATTTTCAAACAGTGGAAGAAGAGGTTCCTCCTCCTGACTGCGGATGGTAGCCTGCTTTTGTGCCGTGACGCGTCATCCCCTCCTGACCAACTGGTGGCCTTGCACGGCGGCTGTGAGGCGATTGTGGAAGGCTCGGAGATCTTGGACCTGCCCAAGTTACCCACTGGTGGACAGCGGGACTGCTGTTTTGCCCTGCTCCTACCCGAGGATAGGTTCCTACTGCTGCTGGCTGACACACCGGAAGACTGCAGGTCAGTAAGTGTCAAGAAAATGACTCCATGTCAGCTTTAAACCACTATATGACCCCTATTTCTAGGTCCACTTAATATCTTGGTGTGCCTGCCTGGTGACTCGGCCAGCTACACTTGTCAGTGCATAGACCAGGGGTCAGCAAGTAAGTTTGGCCTCGGGCCAAACCTTTTCAAAGACATTAGATGGTGGGCCAGAATACAATCAATGGCTAATGTAGGACCTGGAACTTGCAACAAACAACCTTAAATAAAAGAATAACTACAGTATTTTGTTATAAAAGTTATTATTTGTGTGGTATAACAATTGATAGAAAAGCATGTGGAAACAAATGTTACAGGTGCACACAGAGACGCTAATGTAATCGTTTTTGTGCAGGCTTCATCCTTGAATGTGTCACTTTTTTTCTCTAAATCTTTATCCCACGATTTTGGAACACATTTTTCACCCGGTGTCACTTGTCTACACTCCCTCTGCCACATGGGGAGACAACGGACTGACCTCATGCTTCCTTCTATGTATGAGGAGTCCAAGTTACTTCTTTTCACCTGACAGGGGGGTATTTCCCTGGGTTGGACGTAGCGCATGGAAGGAACACGTTATTCCAACCAGTTCCTTTCCCCTCCATCAGGCGCCCCGGGTGGCCACGGGGAGGCAGTATAGAAACCAAGATTACTGCATGTTTTTTGTGAGGGTGCAGGACCTTCTAGCTGTGAGGCGACAGCACTACTGACTGCAGCACCGTGCCCCCTGAATGCGGCACTTTAATTAAAACGTTTGAAAATAATATTTTATCTGGAGAAGATACTCCTTTTCGAACAAGAGCTCTTTCATGGTTCAGGGTCCCATAGAACGGAAAGAAACAATGTATTATTTAAGACATGTGAAACACATCTTTGGTTTGTGAAGTTTTTCATCCAATAGTCTCAAGAGGAAAAGTTGACAGTGAAAACACAACATTCAAAGAATAGAAATTTAACTATTTGTTCATCCTACCGGTTATCAATTCAAAGATATTTGATGAGTTCAAACTCCTGTCTTGTATCGCATGTGTCCCGTCTCTCTACACAACTTTTCCACCTGTACACAACGGGTTGATAAACGTGCTTGACCTAATAAATGTTTGTATTATTTTGACAGAAATGATAAGAGGTGTTTTTTTTTCTTGCCGTTTAGTAAGTGGGTGAACATCCTGAAGAAAGCAAAAGAGGTGAGCCCCACTTTTTTTTCAATATGTGGATATTTATTCTACTGTTTGACACAAGAATTGCTGAGTTCTGACAAAATGACTCTACTAAGAACTACAGATTATTTTATCTTTTTTATCTTTTCCTCTCACAGAGTGTCTCAGTGCCTCCGCGCACATGCCAACGACATCGGGTATCGGCCCCATGTATTGATCTCAACCCTGGAAATGAGGTATCAGATATGGGCCCCAAACAAACCTCTGACAAAACTCAGCCTGTGTTCGATGCAGAGGTATCATCTCAAAGCCCAACTCAAAGTAGAGTTGGCTCACAGAGGTCCAGAGGTGAGTTGAGAGGTAGTTACTGTTAGGGATGGGTATCGTTCACCTTTGAATCGATACGATACCTTTTTCGACACCTGGGAATCGATACGATACCCTTTTCGATACCATTTTCGATACTTTTTATTTAAGTTGAACTTCAACGCGGAAAGAGTGGTGACTCGCTGGCTACTGCGGTAGAGCAGAGGTGATGATGATGATCACACAGTGTGGCGGAGAGTATAGACGTTGGATCATCATCATAATAATAAACATTATCGGCTATTTTCCACAGTAACGAGTGTAGCCTACTAAAGCAATCATTAAACTATCAGTAGCCCAACTGTTACAGATGCGACCGGCCAGGGGTGCGTTCCAGAGTATCGAAACGAGGTATCGTTCGTTTTTACGTGAACCGATACCCGATAGTATCGACGTCATGCGATCGATACCATTAAAAGTATCGCAGACGATACCCATCCCTAGTTACTGTACTGTACTGTAGTTACTAAGGGCACGTGGCGCAGTGGTTAGCGCTTCGCCTCACAGCTAGAAGGTCCTGGGTTCGATTCCTGCCGGGGGGCGCTGTGGGCACTGGGGCGTGTTCCTCCCTCCGCATCATCAGTGCTCACACCCTAGGTGGGGTTGGCGATAGGGCCTTTCTGTGTGGAGTTTGCATGTTCTCCCTGTGTCTCCTAGGGGTACATGCCCTCACAAAAACATGCAGTAGCCCTGGTTTCTATACTGCCTCCCCCTAGCCAGCCAGGTGCTCCCCAATTCCCCTGGTGCGGCAGGGGGAGAGCGGAAACCAGGACTACAGGTTAGGAAGTTGGCACTGGGTGAGAAAATGAGTTGCAAAACCGTGGGATAAATATATATTGCTGTACTGTTATAGCCTTCGCGGAATAGATAGGAAACAACTTTTCCTATTTGAACTATACATGAACTCTAGCGTCCCTATTATGGACATACTGTAATAGGCAACATTCAGTGAAAATAGGTGAACATTTGGTGAAAATAGCGTCTATTTTAGACAAAGAGATTTGGTGTAGAAGGGGAAAAGGTCAACAGGGTTTAAGAAGTGATTAAATGTCAAAGGTCAAGTTTAGGATTTAATTATAACGTCAACAATACATACAAACATATGTGCTGTGTTGTGTTCTGTTAGCTTATAATCTTGAAACTGCTCACTGGGAATCTAGCCTCCCATTGAGTTGTCCTAATAACATTTTAATCCACCCCACAACTGCAGGCAGGAAATCTCCACGTTCAAGGCACAACAGGGTGTCTTCAGAGGGTTGTCTGCGCCATGGCACTGCCAACAATGCTGAATCGGTGAGGGCCGTGTATCTGCTGATGGGAGGGGCTGCCGCCTCCTCCGCAATGGGTTATCTTGGGGCATGCTCTACGGCAAACATGGAGGCGGCCCAAGCTCCTGACCTACCAACTGATGCCAATTTCTCCGGTTCAGAAGGGCTAGTGCACCATTCAGAAAGCCATGTGGTCGCCTCGACTCACTTCCACAACTATGAATTTCAAATGGCAGACATGGACTATGATGTTTTTGATTGTGGTGGTGGGTTTTCTTTCTAACAGTGACAGATACAGCTACATGAGAGCTACAGATGTAAATGGATATTTTCAAAATAGGTTGTGTTCATATTACTACTACAGATTTTGTCCAACTACAGACCTCACCCAAATCGGTACACATTAACTCTGTAGTTATGTGATCAAGATGTATCTGTCTGATGTTTTGCACAAAATGTGACAAATGATGAATGCAATTAACCCTTCCCACACATTTCCGTATTGAAGTGCTATTTTACTCTACTAGCTCACCTGCCCGTAAGGAACCCCCACCAGGAGGGCTTAGCACCTGCAACTCCTCCTGTTCAATACACCACACTGTGCCCTCCCCACTCGGCTTCCCACACCAAAATGTCTAAATGCACACAAATGTTGATGTATTGCTGAATGGGTTGAAAGGCTGCCTGGGAAACAAAAGGTCTTTGGTTAAATTCCCGGCCACGATGATGTGTTGAGGTGTCCATGGGCAAGACAATTAAAACCTAATTACATTTGTTTGAACAACACGTTGCATGATGATGATGATGACCAGAATCAGGGCCCCACTTTCTTAAATTATCTTTTTTTTCCCCAAAAATATATTTTGAACGTTTCAATTGCACAACAATGAAGCAAGCATGAAATGAAGTGGCTTTCATGAAGTGGCTTCATGAAAGCCACTATAGAGTATATTGTGCTGTTTATTATTGTATTATGATGCATTGTATAAATTACATTTGATTATAATGTACTTGTGTCAGACCGGGTGTGTCAAAATGTTTATATAGTTGAGTGATTGATTATTTGAGTAAAAGCATTTATCAACCTATTCCTGACAAGGTTCCATTGTGTTTGGTGTAGTTCTTTTACCCTGACTGATGGGGAGTTTTTGTCCACTATTGTATATCTGTATATTTTTCAGATTTAATCAACTTAATTCTCATTCTTTTCATATGCAATTCGATAAGTGCAAATGCCATGATAAGGAGAAATATAATTACACTGGCAGGATTTTATACAGATATCTTGATTGTTCGGGATCTGTTTGTCTCGATAAGAGAAAACAAATTTGAGAAATACTTATCAGAACATGCATCCATTGACAGTGAGGACTACAGTACATTGAGCTAATCCATGTTCAGTGTATTTAGACATTTGTTATGAAATTGTTTTCATCTTTTCCAGCATAACGAAATGGCACACTCATAAGCTGCTGTTTACACAGTCCTTTACTGTTCAGTGGGATAGCAGGGTTGGGGGTTCTGAAGGTAGCTGAACACAGGACTACATCAGTGTTCACCACATTATTGTTCAGTGTTCACTTCTTCACTGAAGTGATGAACACAATGACTTTGGGCCCACGTGGGTGAAACTGCTTGCGAAGTGAACCTTCAACCATGGCATGGTTGAAGGTTCTAAAGGTACAGAAAACTGGTCCAAATCAGTGTTCTATCACAATGTCATTAGTGACCTTAAAGGAGTAGTTCACCCCCAAAATGACTTTTCTTCTATTGATTAGTCACGCCATGGAGACTAGAGTTCAATAATATTTTTAGTTTTTTGTCGCATTCAAAAATGTGATAACAATTAATTTACCCCCATTCGTTCGGGAGGCTCTCTCCATTCCGACTTTGTGGAATGGAGAGCTTTGTGTGTCCCACGCCCATATAGGGTCATTTCAGTCCAGAATGAACAGGTTTTTTTTTAAACAAAATGTGTGTTTCATGTCCATATATGGTCATCCCACTCCGAAATTGACTTCTTATTGTCGGAGTGGCGACACTCCCATAGGGGTTAGGTTTAGGGTTAGGGTTAGAGATAGGGTTAGTGTCGGAATGGAGACATGTCGGAAAGGAGACATGTCGGAGTGGAGAGATGCACCCTCCGGAATCAATGGGGGTAAATTTACTCGAATCAAATTTTTGTCTTAGGAATGTGACAAAAAACAAAAAATATGATTGAACTCTAGTCTCTATGGCATGAGTAATCAATAGAAAAAAAGTCATTTTGGGGGTGAACTACTACTTTAAGGCCTAGTTCAGACCAAAGATTTGTGAGACGTTGCACGGTTGGTGGTGGTTTAAAAATATTTGTTTGTTTTTCGGGCCCTGAGGCCAGCATTGAATAGTCAAACCACATTTCTGTTACTAATTGCTGTGCACCAGTGATGTACTGCACCATTTCCTCAATCTGCTTTCCTAACACACGTCAACATGGAAACATAATTATGCATTACCATTAGCATTATCCCAACAATGTGTACTGTACTCTACTCTGTATAATGTATGTCATTTTATTTATTGTAATGGGGCAAGTTCTTAAATTCAAATCAAGCCATGAACCATCGGTTTTACAACAGACAAAGCACTCTGGAATGCAGTCATTACCTCCGTAAAGGAGATTATGCTTTTGGCCCTGTCTGTCTGTCTGTCTGTCTGTGGCCAACATAATACATACCTACTTGAACAGCGGTCCATTCTGGAATACCTATTGTATTCGAGATGGTCCTTGGCTCGGTGGGAGCAGGCCACTTTGAGGTTGTGAAGAGCAAAATTACTTTGGGCCCATGTGGTGAAAATGCATGAAAAATGTGGAGCTACTGTACATGTCCACAAATAAACAGATATATTTGTTTTAATATTTAACACTCACTGTGATTTTGCTGGGCCCTGAGGCCTAGCCTGGCGGGGCCTGACGTCATACTGCGTTCACTCACTCATTCCTTGGGGAAGGAATGAGTGAGTGAATGAATGCAGTATGACGTCAGGCCCCACCAGGCTATAGTGGGAGAAATATGTGAAAAAGGTGTTCACTTCCGGCAGAAAGCGTGAAAATTTGCACCTAGGGGTATTTTTGTGTGCTGAATTCAAAAATTGACGGTCCCAAGCACTTTTCTCAAATTCACTTTTCTCTAATTCACTTACCATACAGGGAAAAAAGACCCCCCAAAAATCTAGCAATATAGCATGTGAGGGGTCTATCTAGGGGGTTGTCATGATTCTGAATCCATTCCAAGCATTTGTTTTGCACAAAAAACATTCCTTGGGCAAGAAATGGACCCCACAAAACAATGGTTTAGTGATGAGTCATCACTTTTCACAGTTGTGTAGGGTCCATTTTTAGCCCAAGGAATGTATTTCGTGCAAAACAAATGCTTGCAATGGATTCAGAATCATGAAAACCACCTAGATAGACCCCTCACATGCTATTTAAAGAAGATCTTTTGGGGGTCTTTTTTTCCCTAGTATGGTAAGTGAATTAGAGCCACCAGATCCCATGGGAAAAGTGCTTGGGACCGTCAATTTTTGAATTCGGTGCACAAAAATACCCCTAGGTGCACGCTTTTGTTACATATTTCTCCCACTACTACCTGAGGCCATCATTCTCAATCAAACTGACTTTCTAAACCAGTTCCACCACATTTCTATTACTAATTGTGGTGTACCAGTGATGTCTGGCACTGTCTGTACATTTACTGTCTGTACATTTACTCAAGTACTGTACTTAAGTACAATTTTGAGTTTTTCTTTTTTGAAGCGGTGAAAGCCGCTTCCAATGAGTGGCTTTGTGTGTCCCACGCCCATATATGGTCATTTCAGTCCAGAATGAACAGGTTTTTTCGAAAACAAAATGTGTGTTTCATGTCCATATATGGTCATCCCAGTCCAGAATGAACAGGTTTTATCAAAAACAAAATGTCTGTCACCTCATGTCCATATATGGTCATTCCAGTCCAGAGTGAACAGGTTTTATCTGTCCCGTACGTCCAGAATATCAGTCCAGAATGAATAGGGTTTTTCAAAAACAAAATGTGTGTCCCATGTCCATATATGGTCATATCAGTCCAGAATGAACAGGTTTTATCTGTCCTGTCCCGTCCGTCCGTCCGTCCGTCCGTCCGTCCGTCCGTCCGTCCGTCAGTCCGTCCGTCAGTCCGTCCGCCCGTACGTATGTGTGTAGTGTCCGTCCCGGTCTGATGATTGGATACTTTGAGGATTGGTCAAGCTTCACATGACAATTCGGCCCTCCAGATAAAATCATTAATTCATTCAGAATATAAAGAATGTACAGATCACAGAGTTCATAACTCTAGAACACATAGAATAAAAGTTCACCGCTTCACTTCGAACCAAGGTTTGATTTTTTAAACTTTACTACTACTCTACTACTCTACTATCTCAAAGACAAATATTATACTTTTACTCTGCTATAATTATTGTGGAATAGACTGGGGTTGTGAAGAACAGTACCTTTGAGCCCACATTGGTGAAACTGCATGCAAAATGTGGAAATACATGTCCACAGTAGTGACAGTACCATGCAGGTGAGGGCTTCCATGGAATGTGTGGGCCCTTTCTTGATTACCATAGGGGCCACAAATAATTTTAAGAAGTGGCCAGGGACATATATAAAATATTCCAGACCAGAGCTACCACGGCTGTGAAGCTGGTGCATAACATATGTTTTTCCAGAATAGCGTTTTATTGTTCTGTTATTGTGTTATTATTTGCCATGGGAATGCTTTGGGCCATTGGAGGGATTTATGTTGTTGGTTGAGTTATACAGTGCGTTCAAGGATAGGTAGAACAGAAGCTCCCCCCTGCATGAGAGAAGAAGTTGTCAGTGTTTAAAAATGCCATCATTCATTGCAATATTTGTTGGTCAGTTAAGTTTGGCCCAATAAATCTGACTATAAGTCTATTATTACGACGGTCAGCACACCAGGTGTGCTGCTCCTAATAGTTAGATAAATAGTACAGGTGTTGAGTTTCAGCAGGTACACTATGTGCAGTATGTAGTATACATATTTACACTATGTGCAAATATTTTTGACCAAAGAGCTTATAGCTTAGAGCTTATAACCTTAATAGCTAATGTGTGTGTGATTTATTTATTTATTTAAATAAAATGAAATGTTTGGGATGAGGGGAGGGATGAAGAGTGACTGCTCTGCTGATTTACAACAACATATTTATCTATACATACATTTTAGAAATGCAGCCAGCGGTTTTTGTTTGTTTGTCAGTCAGACATGACCAAATGCAGCACTCCAATTGGCTAGGACTGATCACGTGGCACACGGAGTTCCTAACCGGAAGTGCGTCCGGCGGTCAAATATGTCCGACCGGAAACGTGCGCTGCGGCACAATAGTTCCGCCACAATAGTTCCCCCCCCAATTTTTTTTTACTTTTTTTTTTTTTACTTTTTTTTTTGTTTTTTTTAACTAGATGTGGCGAACCTCTAGTATATGTACAACTACATTTGCAAAAAAGAAAAACAAAAAAAAAAAAAAAAGATCAAATGAGTATAGAGGACTCAGGGAGGGTGGGCTTAGACTTAGAGCTTTTGACAGTTGCCTCCCCTCCCTAGCCTGGGGCCAGCCTATATACAATGCAGCTAACTATAGGTTTTAACATGTGTGGGGATGAAGTCTAGCTCCAGCTAGGCTATCCCCTCCCTCCCCATGGTCCTCTGCCGCGGGAGCGCGCACGCGGTCATGAGGATTCGATTTCACTTCCTTGTTGCCTTTAATTTCCACATGTGATTCCCTTGGCAGTGGCACTGTGCACGCGCGTCGTGCCACACCACCACCACCACCAGCCAGCCAGCCAGCAGAGCCAACCAGTGGCTCGCGCTTCTTAAACAGGGGTATTGTGTTTTCCTATCAAAGACACGTACAGGAACAGAACACTGACTGATTACGATTATAAATAATAGATCTGCCGCCCTCACCCAGCAGCGTGCCGCCGCTAACTGTACGTCTCTCACGCATGCGCATATTTCAGTTCAATACAAGTGAAGTGTTGCCAGGGCAGGCACTGCCAGGCAGGCTACTGTTGACACAATGACACTGTTCCGTTCGTTATACTAGTTTTACCAGCAGCTACAATAAAGCAGTGGATCTCAATCTCAAGCTTTTTCATGTCAAGCAAGGACCCCCTAATTGACACTTAGGCTATACTAAGCCTGCGGGCACCCATTTGAAAAGATATGCCAGGGAGGGACCCCATAAGAGAGGAGCTAGTGCATGATTCTGAACCATTTTAATTTCAAGGACGCCCATGTTAATTTAACTCGGGAGAGCGTGTACAAAATAATAGAAACTAATGGGCCCCAGATAGGGTACATTTTTGTACACTCTCTCTCTCTCTGAGTTATACCCACAAGGGTCCATTTGGTTTCTATCTATCATTTAGCATGGGGACCCCCTGGAACTCCATCAAGGACCCCTGTGGGTCCCCGGACCCCACTTTGAGAACCAGAGTTAGGTCAGACACTCAGGACCTCAAAAACGTGTTGGTTTTGGGTCTGTGTCATATATTATTGGCTCAGTTTTGGATACTAAATGCAAGGACAACGACGCCTTGTTGTAAGCATGTCTGAACTCAGAAGAACACATGTGTAACCACTTAAGCCCCTATAGCAGGGGTGCCCACACTTTGCGTGAGATGATCTACTTTTAAAATGACTTGCTCAACCTGATCTACCCATCCAACATGTTTTAGCTGAGGGCCTGAGGGGGGCTTTGGAATAGCAGCACTGGCGTTACATTTTAGACAAACACACTTGCTGTAATAGTCCATGGGCCATACGAGATGTCGGTATCAAAAAGGTGGCAAAGGTTACCATGCATTTTTGAAAAGCTCTATATCTGTAGATTATATTTTGGTATGATAACCCTTTCTTAGACACAGCTAAATTGGTGTTATCAGCCTCTAGAGTTGGTGTCCCATTACATTACAGGAAAAAAGGTAAAAAAATTAATCTGCTTTTAGTAGCATAAGAGGGGTCAAACTAGGGGGTTTTCATGATGCCGAATCCATTGCAAGTATCTGTTTTGCACAAAAAACATTCCTTGGGCTAAAAATGGCCTCAGAAGACGATGCATGTATGGGTGTGCATTCATGTTAGTCGGAGGCCTTAGGGTTTTATTTATCATGCTAATCAGTCTAAAAGCGCCAAATTTTGCACAGATGTAGCCCAGGGCATGCTCTAATGATTTAGCTAGGGCGCCCGAGTCGGTCGAGAAATAAAACCCTAAGGCCTCCGACTAACATGAATGCACAGTGCACACCCTACATGCATCGTTTTCTGAGGCCATTTATAGCCCAAGGAATGTTTTTTGTGCAAAACAAATGCTTGCAATGGATTCGGCATCATGACAAACCCCTAGTTTGACCCCTCCTATGCTACTAAAAGCAGATTATTTTTTTCCTGTAATGTAAAGTTAATGGGACACCAACTCCAGCGGCTGATAACACCAATTTAGCTGTGTCTAAGAAAGGGTTATCATACCAAAATATAATCTACAGATATAGAGCTTTTCAAAAATGCATGGTAACCTTTGCCACCTTTTTGATACCGACATCTCGTATGGCCCATGGACTATAAGGGAGAAATAAATGGGAAATACTGGGGGAATTCATCCCATTCTGTATGGAAGTGGTAGGTTTTGGGGTTCTTTTGCTACTGACTCTTGAACAAAGTATTGCATTGGAGGTTTGCCTACTTTAGAAGCCATGAAGGGCTTCTTGATGTCATATTCTTTTTATATTTTAATTATATATTTTTAGAGGCATGTCATGTGGTCTACCTGCACACCCTTGGTGATCTACTGGTAGATCACGATCTACCTTTTGAGCACTCAGAACACCTGTGTAAGGCTGTGTTTACCCAAGAAATGGCCGCTCTTAGAACTACATTTGGCACACCATAAGGGTGTGCCAAATGTAGTTCTAAGAGCGGCCATTTCTTGGGTAAACACAGCCTTATAGTCTACTTGCCAGCCCATAGAGCCCCATTGTGAACCCGGACATATTGAGTACAGTAAGGTTTTATGTTAGAAATGTTGAGTATGGGTCCCCAGCATGTAGAAACTGCCGGATGCTAACTTGCATATGTTGAGCAATTTTCATAATTTGCATAATTCGATTTATTTAGCATAATCCCCCATAATAATGGATAATATGTCAAAAACTGATTGGCCGATTTGAACAATATTAGAGTGGTTTTGGGGGTTATTGAGGATGCTGAATCCATTTTCTAAATTCAAAATGGCCGTTTTAAACCGGAAATGGCCTTAAACCAATTTAAAGTGGGGTGATTTTGATACTTTTTTGTTGATTTTCCAGTTGGTATATGGCCATTTCCGGTTTAAAACGGCCATTTTGAATTTAGAAAATGTCAGAAATGGATTCAGCATCCTCAATAACCCCGAAAACCACTCCAGTATTGTTCAAATCGGCCAATCAGTTTTTGACATATTATCCATTATTATGGGGGATTATGCTAAATAAATCGAATTATGCAAATTATGAAAATTGCTCAACATATGCAAGTTAGCATCCGGCAGTTTCTACATGCTGGGGACCCATACTCAACATTTCTAACATAAAACCTTACTGTACTCGATATGCCAGGGTTCAGATTCTGGCAAGTGGACTATTACACAGGTGTTCTGATTAGACTATAGCATTAGTTCTATGCAATCAAACAATTGAAACACCTGTGTTTTGACCCAAGAAATGGCCGCTAAGGACTACAATGACGTAGCCGCTGGCACACACTATAGGCTATCCGCTATACTAAATCATATGACCATTACATTGCGAATTAAATTATTAGTGGAGTTTGCAGATCGGCTATTTTGGGCGAGCGACACCGCCGTACCACGAGTTGTTTAGGCGGTGTGCAGGGACGTGCAGAGAATGTTAGAGAGGCAAGGCCTGGCATTTCTAAATGGGTCTTTTGGTGGAAAATATTGAAAATAGCAGACCTCCAAGCTCACAACGCGTCGCTACAAGTTGTGAGCTTTGAGGTCGGCTATTTTCGGTATTGATACCTAACCAAACTAAATATAAGCATACAAAAGGCACAGCATGGTGGATTTCTACACAGCGGCAATTCTGGCAATTCTTTCAACGTAAGGATGCTGCAGCAGCATTCATTCGTTTACTTTGGACAAGACAATTCTCTTGAACGCTGCCTTCAGGTGTAGGCATGGAAAGGAGCCATTTGCATTTCTTTCACCATACTAAAAACTGCATTCATATTTCATTCATGCAATTTCATGGTCTGTAGAGGGCACTTTTTACAGAAGGATAAAAGGGCAGGGGCTCGAGCCTCCTTTGATGTCTATGTGTGCACGTTCCTGGCGGTGTGTGTGTGTGTGTGTGTGTGTGTGTGTGTGTGTGTGTGTGTGTGTGTGTGTGTGAGACTGTGTGTGTGTGTGTGTGTGTGTGTGTGTGTGTGTGTGTGTGTGTGTGCGCGCGCGCGCCGTGCGTGCGTGTGCGTGCGTGCGTGTGTGTGTGTGTGTTGTGATTGGCCGTCACTCCCCTCCAGGCAGCAGGCAGCAGCTCTAGTCTACAGTAGCAGATAGATAGAGCCCAGAGAGCAGCAGCAGACCCGCATTACCTCTCTCTGCCTCCTTCTCCCTGCAGACACAACTCCCCATTCTCCCCCTGGCTGCCTGTAACCAGGCATGGCTGTCGGCTGTATCCACACATCATGGCACTGCGACATTACACCCTCGACTTCAACCTCTCTGGCCCAGGTAAGAAGAAACCATAGCGACACAAACACACACACCGCGGAATGGATGTGACTGACTGAATGAACAGCGATGTGGTCTGCTAGTCTGGCGGTGGTCACTGCAGCAGAATGAACAGCACGCAATGCTAACGCGAGTGCTAGCGCGCTAGCTTGTCCGCTGCTGTTTGCTCTGTTCTGAATGACCAGCAGCACAGCAGTGAAGAACACGGGCAGATCAGTGGGATAAATCAATGAACCGTGCCGGGGTTTTGTTGTTTTTGATGATCCGAGGGGGTGTTGCTGGTTTTCTTTGCGTTGGTAAACAAATGGACAAAGCGTGGTGGTGTTGCAAAACCGGGGCATGCGGGGCACACTAGCGTTTAACCCATGGTACCTAGGCATGACCTTTTAGCCCTGTTGTTATAACCGGTTAGCTAACTCTGATCTGTGCCAGGCTGATCTATATGCAACTTTAACCTAGAGGTTGATCAGCTATAGGTTCTGTATATGCCACTTGAACTCTTGACTGACCATAGCCTGATCTATACCACTGATCAGCTATATATAGCTTGATTTCTTATGTCACTTTTAAACCATTGACCTCCTGCCTAATCTATCAACTGACTCAGCTTCACACGAGATGTCATTCATTTGGTTGTTGGTTGTATAAGGGTTAGGGTTAGCTAAAATATCAAAAATATTTCTCATGCTCCATACTTGCTTACTTACAAACATACAACCTCAGTTCATTAATTATCTTCTTAAATAATAATATATAAATCATTCCGACTTTCAGATAAGACGTTTGTGTCTTTGCTACAAGCCTAGCATGATGCAGGCATACTTGCGTTTAACCCTGGTACCTTGGTAGCCCTGAATACATGATTATCATGTATATATATGATAGTCATGTATTCAGGGCTAGTACCTTGGTAGCATTACCTTTTAGCCTGATCGATTGATTGAAGACTTTAATAGACGTTTGCATATAGGAAAAGGTACAGTACAGTTAACTGCTATAGGTCAAAAGGATACACACCACAAGAAAGATTTTGGTCTTGTTTCAATTGGGGTCCTTTAAAAAAACAAACTCGTACAGCATTGAATGACAGATAATTACAAAAAAAAAGTCCTGTCCTGACTGTAGCTGGTTAGCTAACCCAAATCCTTACCCTAACCTTCTTCAACTTTAGCAAACCAGAGTCTAAACGTAACCATACTAACAGAGCCTAACCTGAACCCCCTGCATGGATGTTGGAAGTGCACAGACAGGTTACCGATGCATGTGTTTAGCTGGTTTAATCCATGGTTTAATTTACACACCTACTCAAAACTGGTAAAGGAAAACAAAACAAAGCTTATCCTTACATACCTTCACACACCTACTCGAAACTGAAAACAAAGCATATCCTTACCTACCCAGGACCTTACTATTAAATGCCATCTATTTTGCATTGTGACTGTTTTTTATGATATTTTCTGCATAGTACTGTGTTCTATCTGTCTGTCATTCAATGTTATATGAGTTTTGAAAAAAAGGATCTCAATTGAAACAAGCTATAGGCTTTTTTTGTGTCAGGGTGTATTCTTTTAGTTGACTTTGTACCAGAGAACTGTACTGTCATGAAACTGTACCTTTGCCTATGCAAACTTCGAATAGATTCTTCAAACAATGGCATCATAAAATATCATAAAAACAGTCGTAAAACACAATGCAAAATAGATGGTATTTACAATAGAACTAGAAAGGTCAGGTAATGATAGGCTTTGTTTTCATATACCACTTTGGAGTAGGTGTGTGAATTAAACCATGGCATGTGGGAGTTTTTTTCCCCTTCTTTCTTCCTTTGTGTTGTTGATTTTGTCCTGCACCTGCACCAGATATGGAATGCATGTGCACACTAGTCTGAGCAGCCTTATGTGGCGCTCGGGGAGCAATTAGGGGTTAAGAAGAGTCTTGCTCAGGGACACATCGACATTGTCCGGGAATCGTACCTGGGACAACCAGGAGCTCTGGTTCCCCAGGCAGGCTCCCTAACCACTCAGCCCACATTGGTGGCCATTTAGTCTCACCACCAATTAATTATTGTTATTTGTATGAAATAAAATATTAAAAGAAAAACATCACACCACGTTCTAATGCAATCCTAGTCATGTTAACAGTATGTACTTTATTTCACAGAAATGAAAACATTTGCTGACTATTAATTCGGCGTAAAAAAAAACACATTACGTGGGCACTTCAAAATTGACTACCCTTGCTGACTCTTAATTCGGCGTAAAAAAAAACACATTACGTGGGCACTTCAAAATTGACTACCCAAATAAAAATGATGAAGCACATGATGGAGGGTACAAGTCAATTTTGAAGTGCCCAGGTAATATGTTTTTTTTTCATATAGTTTGTCCTTGTTGAGCACCAAGAGTCCTTCTACCAATAACTGCTGGTGCTGGCTGAAGCGCGCAGACATCTCCTACTTGTATTAATTCATCGTCTTTTATTTTGCTGATAGTGATATTCCAGTATTTGGGAACAAAGTAACGTCATATTCTTTCCTGAATCTTTCAGCTGACTGCCCTTCTACAGTCCGTAGTCTGCAATCCATATTCCAGGAGCAGGAAATGACAGAAACTGTCCATGACACAGAGGGACATGGATACCTCGCTACCTTCCTTGGTAAAAAGGGCAGGTAAGCATGAATTTGACGCGTCCGTCATTCACATAGTTTGCACGGTAGCCACAGCTGCCGTCTGAATTAATGCACACCATTTTCCTCATTCTCAACCAGAATGCCTTTGTGTCATAGTTGTATGCCCGCAAAAAAAAAGCCTTTCGACAACGGCCCAGGCTTTTTTGATGAAATGCAAGAACTGAAAACAATTATGAAAGGAATTCAGGAACACAGGCTCACCCATGAACGTGCCACCTGCGTTCAGATACCCTTCAGGAAAACTATTGATTCCCCATTTAAATGTATCATCTCTGCACACAATTGCTCACTCTGTTCAGATGAGCAGAGGCTTTGTGTATTTGATCTAAAGGGCTTTGGCACTTCCTGTTGTTGTATTGAGTGGTAAATACAGTTGGTGGGGCTTTGTGCTGCTCTAAGCCTCGTGTGAATATAGCTCCGCACAGCTGTTAAAAGCTAAAAGTTCCAACCCAGACTCCCAGTACAACCACAGGTTTCTACTGTTGGCCACTGGCTTGAAAAATACCTAAAAAAGTCTTCTAAATCCTAATGGTTTTCAGTAAAAAACGTATCTGTGATGCTCAAAGTTTTTAATGTCAAGGACCTCTAGAATTTGACCTGACCGCCGACCCCCATCTCAAAATATTTTGTTCCAGGGACCCAACCGAAGCAAAAGATTTTAGATAAAAATGTTAAATGTTATTGTGATATTTTATCTGCTTATTGTAAATCGCTTTGGATTAAAAGCGTCTGCTAAATGCCTAAACTGTAAACTGTTAACTTTAAAAGATAATATATTCAAAGATGTGCACACTTTTACAAAAAGCTGGTCTTCAAGTTCATAGCCACCTTATGAGCTTGTATATCTGCTATTTTTGAATAGCCATTAATTCATGCAAGCTCACAAAGCCTTGTAGCGTGGCATGTTGTGAGCTTGTAAATTGGATATGTGCATAAACAGGTATAACTCGGGCTTAAGATATATTGGCCCAGTTGCATGCTTACGCTGTCTCTCTCTCCCTCCCTCCCTCCCTCCCTCCCACCCTCTATCCGTCCCTCCCTCGCTCTGACTCACTCTCTCCTTCCCAGGTTTGTTATTCTGCGCGTGCACTCCCATGGGTTGGTTACCATTGATCTGCAGTGTTACGATGAGGACAACATTGCACAAGTAGACAATGTAGGTGGTGCTCAGGACAAATGATTCTTGATGTGTTGTGTGTCTGTGTCCAGCTGAAGCTTGTTGACACTTGGGTTTTGGACAAGAACTTTCCATTTGGCCGCTTATCAATTAACAGGTTATTCGATTGATAAGGTTATCAACTATCAATTAATGAATGAATCGATAATTTGCATCCCTATTCCCGAGAGAACTTTGACGGTGCAGCATTGTGCTTCATCCATATAGTAGTTCAGTTGCTTTCCACAGTTAAGGCTCATTTCCACCGGCAGCGATAACGATGACGATAACGATTTAAAAAAGTGGGTTTTCAATTGAAGTGGATCGGCAGCATCCACCCAACACCGATACAGACAACGATAGCCGACAACTACATCATTAGGATCAACAACGATGTGGTTAAGATCACAGTGATATGGAACTGGGTCTCTGACAAACAGCTCACGATGCGCACTGAGCGAGCGGCTGTTGTTAATTGACGCCTCTTCACATTGATGTCCGATAACTTTATCGGACATAAATGTGAAGGCATAATTATCGCTGTGATATTTTATGGCTATCGTCATCGTTATCGCTGCCGGTGGGAATGAGCCTTAAAGAGCATGCTTAGACGGCTTCATCAGTCAAGTCCGTGTAACAATCGTGGTCAGCATGTTTTTCCTGTGCACTTTGCAGTGGTAGGGATTGTGGTAGAGCCATTTTGAGCAATTATCCTGAATCTGTCTGACATAATTAGAAAAAACTGCACAACACTGCAGCCAGTATGTAACACAATTAACACAAAGCTTCAGTGTCTCTACCAACTATTTTACAAGAGCTTTACCTGTAACCTCCCTTGATTGGGCAAACAGAGCAACACTCACTCTGTGGCATAGAGTCTCAGCTTGAATCCAATAATAAGTGGCATGATTCAGGGCTGCAAATATTGATAATTCTTTTAGCAATTATTGAAAATATATTATGTGTGTCTGTGAGTGAGTATCTATGTACTATATCGTTGCTATTGGGCAGAAACCTTATCTCCGATTACATTAAGTTTTACTGTTGCACCCCAGTGGCATTCCTAAAATTATACATTATAATAACAAGATGTGTCATCTCTCCGCAGCTTTTAAATGCACTGGAAAAGAGACTAAAGATTCTCCTAAATGGCAGTATCAGGAGGATCAAGAGGTAAGCATGGCGATATGTTGACACACATCTTGGGACAGTGGACATTATGATGATGGCAACCTCACGCCTGCCTTGCGCGATGCAATGTTAACGGTGTGGTATGCTTGGCTGCTCCTATCCCCCTCCAGGCTTCCAGCTCTCACCCGGGGCTCAGCTGTTGATCGGTACTGGCCCACAGCTGACGGCAGACTGGTGGAGTATGACATCGACCGGGTCGTGTATGACAAAGATTCCGCATACCAAAACATAAAGATTTTGCACTCTCAGCAGTTTGGAAATATCCTAGTCCTCAACGGAGACGTTAGTAAGTACAGTATACTCTATGCGAGGTTGAAAAAATTATATTGTCATATGAGCAGATTTTAAATGGCAAAGGAGGTGCCAGATATATTATGTTTATTATTTATGCTTTAAGTTTAGCACAGTTACTGTGAGATATTTGTGACCCAACACTTTGTCATTTACCTTTTTTTAATTGACCATTTAAGTATGGCAAATAGAAAGAATAACCGACTTACAAGCTCATAAACCACAATGCATTCTAAGCTTGTGGATTAAATTCTCACGAAATGTTTGCATATTGTCAAAAAGGGTTGCTTATTTTTGCAGAATCGTCGCCTATTATTATGACATGGGCATATGCGATGCTAGGGTTCATGTTGTTAATGTAATATCTGACGTGCCAGACTGCCAGTGATGTACTGTTGCGTATAATGTTCCAGATATGGCAGAAAGTGATCTAGCATACACCCATGCCATCATGGGCGGTGGACAAGAGGACTATGCCGGCAAGGAGGTGCTGATCCTGGGAGGCGGTGATGGAGGGATCCTCGCTGAGGTTGTCAAACTCAAGCCAAAGATGATCACCATGGTGGAGATATCCTTTCCTTTCAGGGCTGTGCAATGCTGACATTCCTTTTGACATGTGCTGGGTACAGGATTTCTCTCAACATGTGTATTTAAAGCAGGGTTCCAGAACAACTGCTCAACTGGAATAAGGTGTGGTGACCTTGAGGACCATACTAGTGGTCTGGTACATTAGGTTTAGCTAACATTTTCCTTTAGCTTAGGATTTGCTCAAAGCATTGAATAGTCAGTGTCATGTTCTGATGGCAGTATGGTCCACTGTTACTATCTATGACATGTTGTCATTGTGGAAAAGACTATCCATTTAAAGATTCACTCACTTTGACATGAAATTGGAGTATTAAGTAATTAAGCAATAAAGCATGTACCTTACCTCCCAAGTCTAATGCTGACTTTCGATATAGCAGTTCAGCACCGCACCACACCGCATGGCCTCGCACGGAAAAAACTGTATAAAACGTATACAAATAAAAACACATGATTGCAAATTATATACATGTTCTGAAGTCCTGGGGAAGAGCAAATGCAGTTCTCACTTTATTCTACCGAAACACCATGACTCAGTAGCAAGCACGTCACTGGTTTGGTACTGTTTGGCCTGCCTCAAACCACTCTGGTGGTGGGGCCAAAATTGGTAACCTTTTCGGCCCCACTTTAGCCCGGGGCTTTGTATAATCGAAACATACAGGTATGTGGAAAAGGCAGCATTTTTAGAGGTCAGGTGGATGTAAGCCATTCCAGGAAGTTTCAAGTCACAGCTTGATGGAGTTGCAAGACTTTGAGAGTTGACCAAGTACAAGCAACTTGCAGACATCACAATCTGTATGCTTCTCTTTTACCATGTTCATTGTTATGTTCTACTAATGTATCCAGACCAGACATTCTCTTTTATAATGCCTTGACAAAGCGTGCACATTGACCAAATGGTGATAGACGGGTGCAAAACCTACATGAGGAAGACTTGTGGGAATGTCTTGGACAACTTGAATGGAGACTGTTACCAGGTGAGCCAGGAATTGAGTTATTTAATTATAATAAATATACAAATGAATGAATGCTGATGGTCCGGAGGGTATTGGGATGGATTGATAGACCAACTGTTCCATTCATAGTCTGAAGGAGCGCGGGAGGGGCTGAAATTAGAGCTGGGGGCCCATCATCTATTTAACCTCATACAGCACAATGGAGAGGAAATATTTTGCAGTGAATTTGGATACAACCACTTGCAGTTCATTTAATTCTCCTGTAGGGGGAGACAGGAAGCAAAGAAGGGATAATTATGCTGTTTTGGAGGGAATCTGTCTCACTATAACTAAACTGTGTGGCGATGATGTTTTTCGTGATACACTTTGAAAAGACAAAAACCACCTTGGAAGAATTGTGAGAACGGCTTCAAAGATAGCTGGAGTAAACTTCAGTAGCCTGGATCATGTCTTCCAAAGACAAATGTTTAAGAAAGCCAAGTTCATTCGTATGGACAGCTCTCATCCTCTCAGCTCTGAGTACAAGCTGCTTCCTTCTGGCCTTCGCCTGGAGTGTGCAGTGGCCACAACAAACAGGCATAAGTTCTCCTTTGTGCCTGCTTCAATACAGGCTTTAAATGCTGATATGAGGAGGAGGTAATCTGTTGCTTTGGGAGACTTAATTAGTTTCTAAAGTATGAAATGATGCAAATTTCAATATATGGCCTATGATTGTTGCTTTTTCTTTTTCTTTTCCTTACTTTTGTCTGAGATCATGAACTGCTACCCTGTTTTTATTGCTCTATGTGGCCTATGTGTTTTTTATGTGTCTTTTGTGACAGATGTATGCTTTTATATAGTGGTGCAAACAAATCGCCCTTCGGGGACAAACAATAAATTAACTTGAACTTGATAAAGTATTTGTTGTGATTTGTGAAATGGTGTTTGTCTTAATTGCCAGGTCCTTGTGGAGGATTGTGTTCCCGTGCTGAAGAAGTACGTTCAGGAAGGGAGGACGTTTGATTACGTCATCAACGACCTGACGGCGGTCCCCATATCCACCTCACCGGAGGAGGGTATGTGTGCTATACGCATACGCATGAGTGGTGTTTTAAAGCTTTAATAACTGTTTCAGCAAATAAGGCCGGTTTGGAAATTGGTACCCACCCATGGAAATGTGACACTCAATATGTGTTCTGTATGCTACCGTCAATGAGCAAAATGGTCTGATTAAATTACCTGGTCGGATTACTTACCCATAATTAACAGTTTGTATTTATTTGTTTTGTGATATTGATTGAAAGGAAAGCTCATCATACTATAAGCTAAATTCCTTGTATGTTCTATATGTAATGTGTCATGAGATAACTTGTTGTGATTAGGCCCTGTAATATTTTATTGAAATAAGTTAGGAATAACCACTATACTATTTCTGTTGATTTACAGGTTAATTCAATGGAAAAATTGGTCCTGTTACAAATATAGAGTTGCTTTCTGATTGGTTTTATGGATTCTATTCACGTGTGAAACCTGTTTAGATTCTACATGGGAGTTCCTGAGTCTCATCTTAGACCTGTCAATCAAAGTACTACGTCACAGTGGGAAATACTTCACGCAGGTAAATCCTTTCTTTAACATTTGCTTCTGATAAAGTCACTCTATACAGGACTGTTGTGGGAAATGATAAACATGAAACATAAAAAGACTTAATTTGAATTTGAGTGCTTGGAAGCCCGCCAGCATTTCTTCTTTGCTATACCGATTATTATCTCGGATATGTCCCCAACACCGTTCCTAAACTCTTTAGCTCAAGGGTCTTCAACAGGGGGTCCGGGACCCCTAGGAGGTCCTCACAGTCCTCCAAATCTTTGTGTGATAAAGAAAAAATAATCTCCTTTTTAGCGAGATTCTTTAACCAGAGAACTTTAGACAAAAATAGCAGTGAGCTTGTAGATCGGCTATTTTCGGCAAAGAGGTTTGGTGTAGAGGGGAGAAGTATTGACAAGTTCAAGTGGTTAAATATCTGAAAACAAAAATGTACATGAACCCAAAATACCCTAATGATTGTGCTGGCAAATAATGAAATGATATGGAACGTTTGACAAGGTTGTGGGGGTCCCTGCTTCATCTCTCTCTCTCAACTAAGGGGTCCTTGGCCTGAAAACGTTGAAGACCCCTGCTTTAGCTCAAGACCCGAAATAGATATTAGACATTTGCCCAGGACTCAAACTAGTGCAAATAGCAGATCTACAAGCTCACAATGAGCTTGTGGATCTGCTATTTTCACTACTTTTATGGAAGTTATTAGATTTTCTTTTGTATATATTTCTTTTATGAAATACTTAAAGCTATACTGTGTAAGTTGCTCAACTTGTGGTCAGTAGCTCTATAGCAAACCTCGGTCGCGTCCGCGTCTTTCGGCCGTTTCGGTCGGTTCTCACACCCCCGCGTCTGCCTCCACCTCGCCGAGAT
Source organism: Nannobrachium achirus (assembly GCF_963921795.1). NCBI lineage: Eukaryota > Metazoa > Chordata > Actinopteri > Myctophiformes > Myctophidae > Nannobrachium > Nannobrachium achirus. The sequence goes on from NC_137826.1 coordinate 11,255,089, forward strand.
CTATCTTTTGAGGGGTCCCTGGTTCCTGTGCGTTCAGCCATTCCGGAGATACACTCCTTCACCCATGCTTCACCGTGCACCCGAGTATAGAGACACACGGGAGACTACAAATATGGCCGCCCTAGCGACCCCACTCTAAGATGCGCTGTGATTGGCCGGCAGTGTATAACCCTCGCTGTGATTGGCCGGTAGTATGATGACGTCATTTTGCCGCGAAATTCTCCCCCCCTCACGGCTCATAGAAAACATATAAAGAGAAGGCTTTTGAAGCTGAAAATAACGGAGTGGGGGTTCTAAAACTTTAGCGATTTAACAGTTAGGACCATTTTAAGATTTGTTTTATAAAAAAAGTTACATGGTATAACATTAAGAAAAAGTTGGATCTTTTCTTTTTTAATTGATGAAAGAATTTGGTGATATTTACTCACGACATGGGTTTATCGACTTACTGTTTGGTTAACCCTAAGGTTCTTTCTTTTTGCTGTGTTTTTGTGTCGCCAGGGCAACTGTGCGAATCTAACTGAGGCGCTTGGGCTCTATGAGGAGCAGCTGGGGAGGCTGTCGTGTCCCGTGGACTTCTCCAAGGAGGTGGTGTGTGTGCCCTCGTACATGGAGCTGTATCCTTTTTAGAGTCCTACAGAGGGATGCCATATCTGGGTCAAGTTAAACATCTTTAAATTAATTAGAAAACCGTAAAAGCTTCTGTTTCTGTTTTTTTAAATTAAGTATATCATATGAAACTTCAATAAATTAAAAGAACATTGAGCTTCAATATGGCCGATATATCGGTTTGACGCTATCATTTTAGAAGATTGAGCCTTTTGTACACATTGCTATCATTTGCGTAATGGTAGTGGTACGTACAAGCATTATTGTCAACCCATTATGCATGTCCAATTAATCAAAAAATATATCAAAAATGCAAACATGGACTGTTTGACAAGTTAGTTCCAACATTGTAAGAGGCTATAATGTCTTTCTCTAAAGGTAAAAGGTATGTCAGGCAGTTTCCCAAACCGGCCAATCAAGTTAACATGCCTGAGAAGATTATTTATGAATAGATGCTGTAGTTGAAGTGGGCAGTAACAGTACAAATAATTTTTAGATGATAAGAGTACCTGCATTCTTTCTTTTTGTTCCTCCCCTGAGCGTGGAATATAGTAGAATATATCTGTAGGACTTAGAAACAATTCTCCTCTACGTTGGAGCAAGTATTTGCAGTGGATGTGCACAAATGCTTCATTAAAGTATTGATCTGTTCCTTAATACAATGTCTCAGATGGGTGTTCTACACGGTATGGAAGAAGTAGAGCCTTCCCCCCGCCTGCCTGCTGAATGTGAAAATCCCTTCCCCTTGTAAGCTGTAGCACTGCGGGGAGAGATGACCCTGGTTTTAGAATCCCTCTGTGTCAAACGTTCTTCCTACCCCGTTTTAGATATCTTGTTTTATCAGCGTATGTGTTTGTTCAAACCTCCTCAGAGATTGTAATTTTTTTTTTTTTGTCGTTTTGTCCACTATGTGGCTTGGATTTATTTTTATTTTTTTGCATGTGCTCTCAAGACTGATTGGCAAGTCACTGATTTGATACACTGAGATGTAGGGTAACTTTTACACATTTGCTACCTTGGTTTTACCTTACTTTTTGAATCTCGAGATAACACCGCTCCTTTCTGCGTGGTAGAGACCAGCATAACCTGAGCACAGTTGAATTTGATTGCTTATTTGGGGTTTGTTTTGTTTTGTTGACTTTCTTTTTTATTATTATTTGTTTTTCTGTCACTGTGGCTTGAGTGTGATTTGATTCTCGGTGCTTTGCGGGGTGTGTAAAAGGCAGTTTGACCCTGCCCATTGAGTAGGGATGGGACCATATGAAAATGTCATGTCACGGTTATTGTGGCTAAAATAGATTCGAAAGAATCTAAATAAAGCGGGGAGGCTTAGGTTGTATTTGAAAAAGCCTTTATTGTCGCATGGCTACAATGTTAGCCATAAAGCTAAATGTGTTTCATCACATTCATATACAGTATATAACAATATCATAATGTAGCGAACATTTAAACGTCAACATTAGTCACAGTAGACATAATGTTGATCTAGAACTGCAGTCAGGTCGTTATAATGGAGATGGGTTGATGTTGATTCCCGGACCCATTGTTGAGGTTACTGAATTTTGTTGCAGAGAATAAGCTTCTTCAGTCAGGATAACCTCCTCGTTTAGGAGGAGTATGGAAGCCTGGATTCCAAAGGTAGATAGTGCCCAGGCCTGTTGAGAGCCCGTCTAAAACAAAATGGTAAAAACTAGGCAAAATCCAATTGATCGTGATAAACAAAATATTGTATATATCGTCCCATCCCTACCACTGAGACTTTAAAGCCTGTGTTATACGTGTCGTGCGTGGGTGTCGCACGCCGGAAATAGACGATCTACAAGCTCACGACATGTCGCGGTGTGACGCCGCGTGAGATTGAGCTGCTATTTTCGGTGCGTTGACACATGTCGTGCACAACCACGATAAGTATAAATCAGGCTTAAATGCTAAAAGTCCAAATGTGTTTTTAAAAGGGAAAAGGATCTGGTGCTTGTATTGCTTTTATGTGACATTTTTTAATTATTATTATTATAGCACCTTCTTAGTTTCTCCTGCTGGATTTTGTTTTTACATATTGGGTTTTGACTTTTCTAAAACTTTATTGGGTGGATGTACAGTAAAGGACATGAACGTGGATAAAAATAAGTGAATGTTGCTTGCATAGATACAGACCACATTCATGCCTTGGATGAACATTGTGTTGCTTTGTTACATTTATTTATTTGACAGTTCACGGAATGCTTATTTTTCCCCCTCTTTAAAGAAAAGTTACTTTTGTTAAGAAATGGCCACCTGCAACAACAAAAAAAGTTGGAAACAAATGTCCTGACTTGAATAAATTCAACACGGTCTGCAACAGTTAATCGTATGTCTATTATCGAAGATAGCCATTTACAACAATGCAATACTAATGCAGAATGTTCACATCAGAAATTGAATCACTGACACAGTTTGGTAAGTTTGAAACTCGTGGAAACTTTATTTCTGGCCACCCTAAAGTGGTTTGGTGCATAACAAAAATATGCGTTCAGGAGGTATTTACAAAGAGAGGAACTGGTAATGGTTTTAATTATGTCACCTCATAGAACAGAGATGTACAACATCATATTATCACCGGAAGACAAATACAAAACATCTTATGTAAACAGTTGCCTATATAGCTTAGCTCAAGGACACACAATAGTACAGAATATACATTAATCAAGCTATTTCCATGACTTCCGCTTCAGTCAGTTCTGAATAATCATGCAAATAATGTTATGTAAAAGGACAACAACCTCAGATTACATCAAACAATCTCTTTCCAGACAACGGGTGATCCGCAAGCTCATAACGTGTTGCTTTGCCATGCGTTGTGAGCTTGTAGATTGCCTGTTTTCGCAGATTGTTCGCCCCATAGAATAGGGACGCTAGGTTTTCGAGTGGTTAAGACGTTTGCTGGTTTCTGTACTGGCTGTTGATCTCGTTGAGGATGACGTCTGAACGGGGCTCTTCATTGGCTGTGATTGCTCTGTCATCAATTGGATTACCTGCAGAGAGTTTTACATTCATTATTACAGTACGGTTCTTTCAAAATAAATCTACAGAAACAATTCATATTTTGATGTTGGCTCTTAACGGCAAGGTACCAGCACATTTCAATAAAACGGCGGGTATTCTTGGAAGACCACTACTAAAGCTTGTTTTTTTTAATACATTTGCATCTCTGAATGAAAAATCCCACAAATAAATTATTTAAAATTAATTGTTTTGTACTGTTAATTCTGTTTATACTCTTTCTAGTGAACTGTATTCAAATAAATCATTTTGATTCATACCAATAATACTTAACATGATTTGATCAAGTCTAAAGTTATTAAATGTGTGACTTGAGTAAGTCCCCACCTCTGTGTCTCATTTTACTAAAAATCCATGTTCTGAACAGTATGCATTGGGAACAGTGGGTAGCGAACCCGACCTGGCGGAGAGCTGCACTCTGAGGAGTACACTTTTCTAAGTAGAATTGTATTCTTTTCGATGGCTGCTGTCTATTTGCAAGTGAGGAAACATAAGCTCTTGTTGTAAGGTCCTCTCCTGCCATATAGTGGCTCATATTTTAACTGCAGTGTGCACACCAAAGTAACAGCAAGGACATTTTTTGTTCTTGCTCATTTTAATTGATAGATTATTTTCAAAGGCAGATTATCCACCAATGACATCATCAGTGGTTATTTCAAACAAGATATATTTTAGATTGATGCAAGAACACCAGCTTCTATTTCAGTGGACTAATTTTCCAGGGAGAGAAAGTCTGTAGTTTCCAATAGCTTGAAATCCCCAATCCCCATTGACGATGTCATTATAATGAGCTTTCTGAAGAGTAATGTCTGATATCGTTTTAATCAATAATAATACAATATTAAACTTTATTTCACCCCTTTTTTAAATACAGTAGCATTAAAAAGACTGCAACCACTTTCAACTTCCTTACGTCGATTATTTTAGACTGTATAAAAAAATAATATAATTGAAAAGTAATGTAATAATCACTACGGAAAGTAATGATAAATACAGCCCTAATAAGAGCACACACAATGCAGATATTGCATGATATTTATCTCTAACAGGGCTATAATGGCAATGACCAAACACTGCCTAACAGTCCAGTGGCCCAGGATTCCACATTTAATTATTGAAGAGTAAAAGGTCAAACCAGCACTGGATTAAGAGGATCAATTGGTCATGACTGAGACTGAAAGCCATGGTCTTATGTTATTGTAATCCTGATATAATGATTATTATATGCATACAGGCATGGTTCTATCTAAATATTGCCATAACATGCACAGTTAAATCCTCAGTGTTAATTTAAATGCGAGAGGGTAAAAATGGACCACTCACAGAGTTACATCAATGCTAATGTTAACATAAACCATGAGTAGGCCTACTCCACTCACCGATGCCATTGGATGGTTCCGATGATGGGTCACTGACGAGGAAAGAGGTAGGGCTGGAGGAGTTGTTGGACCGAGATGCCTTAAAGGAGAGAAGATGTTCCCCTAGTTAAATTCTATTCTATTATGCATTATTATACTGTATACCAGGGTTCCCCAATTAGTTTTCCCCATGGGCCGAATTATGTCTAGGGTACCAAGCCAAGGGCCACAACATTGCAGGGGGCGACGGCAGCGTTCCAGCTACTCCAGCGACAGTTCAGATATCGTCGTTGTTGGGTGAAAATCTTGTATGTCCAAGACCGTTCGTTTTGCATTTATCATTTTAAAAATGATTTAAACTAGTCGATCTACAAGCACAGTCGATCTACAAGCACACAACGCCTCGCACCGCGAGGCGTTGTGTGCTTGTAGATCGGCTGTTTTCACTACTATTATGAGACGGCCTTGAATGATGAAGCAGGGCTTTACTTTGCGAAAGAACGTACAAATTTGGAGATACGAGGTTTCCACCTGACAATGACGATATACTAGTGTTGTTGCTGCTCTTATACCACCATTATTACTGGGGTTGGTGGGGGCCTGACAGTAGCCCCCTGCGGGCCGCAAATGGCCCGCGGGCCGCCTATTGGGGAACCCTGCTGTATACCGTTGCTGTCCAGCAACTCCATTTGTCTCATATATATATATATACAGTATATATATATATTTATACTTTTTTTCTTTCACTGCTATTGAACACACTTTATGTCTGTGTTGGTTACAAAAATATGAAATAGGCCTATGAAAATTATTAAAAAGTGCTTAGGACAAAACTTCCTAACTCCACTTAAGCTGGATGTTTTTTTTTAGTTTTTTCATTCAGAAATTAACATTTTGGAGTTAGCTGGTTTCTGCTGGACAGCAGAGATGTATACAACAAAAGATATCTCATGATATGACAATATAGAGCAGGTCAAGAAGACCATTACTCTTCATATAATTTAGTTACCGAAGAATGCCTCGTCTTCGACTGTGTGTGACTCCATGTCTTCTGTGTTGCTGTGCGACTCCATTCTATGAAGAGACACATTTAAGGAAAAGAGTCAAATGCCCATAAAACCTCTGTTAAGCATTTACACAAATATGTTTTCCGACTTGTCTTTCACTTTGTTTTATGCAGGGACAACAACACATTATTAAAATCTAATCTGAATTTCATTGTAAGACATTGTCAAAGACATTTTCAAGATTTTTCAAAAATAGCAGATCTACAAGCTCGCAGCCGCGCTGTGAGCTTGTATATCTGCTATTTTTCATTAGTTAAAGCACAACATAAAGGGTAATAATGTGTTCCCAGTCATGGGTTTAACCTCCTCCCCCTTTGAAGAACATTCATGGGGGGGCCGCAGTGAATCCTTGTACCCAGGGCTCAGAATTTGGTGCGACACCCCTGATATCAGATGCCAAAAACATATTAGCCTAGCTCAGCTAGACTATCCACCCATGTTAAAACAAGGAGGGGATGTACGTATATAGGCCTGCAGTTAGTTAGCTGCATTCGTATATAGTCTGGCCAAGCCAGGCTAAGAACATATTGCTCTGACCTGAGTTCTCTAACAGTCTCAACTTGCCACAGCACAGGTAGGTCCTCCACTGTCTCCTCACATTTTCCTTCACCGCACAGTGGAACACGAAGATAAAGAACCCTGCAAGACAAAAACTTGTTTGTTATTACTTGGACTTTTTCAAGCTAAAATACAAAAATAATTACTCAAAAGCATGAAACACATCTGTAGTGAGAGATGGTATAGTGGTCTAAAGACTTTACTTTCATTGCAGAGGTTCCATGTTCAAATCTCACTCCTCCCACATTGCTATGATACTTCAACGTTTTCTTTCAAGGTTAAAATACTAAAGAATTAGTCAAAAGCACTAGGAAAGTCTCCAAATGAGAGGTGTTCTAGTGGTCTAAAGATAAGACTCTCAGTTCAGAGGTCTTATTTTCAAATTCTGGATCATTGCTTTGTTACATAGAACTTTTCAAGGTTAAAATACATAATAAGTAGTCAGAATCACCAGAAAGTATCTGCTGTGAGAGATGGTGTAGTGGCAGCAGATATCTTCTGGTGATGAACACAGCAATAATCTATGAGAACTAGGATTTGAACATGAGACCTCTGAACTGAGAATCTGATCTTTAGACCACACCTCTCATTTGGAGCATTACCTAGTGCTTTGACTAATTCTTTAGTATTTTAACCTTGAAAGAAATGTTAAAGTAACATTGCAATGTGGGAGGAGTGAGATTTGAACATGAAACCTCTGCATTGAAAGTCAAATCTTCAGACCACTACACCATCTCTCACTACAGACATTTACTGTTGCTTTTGAGTAATTATTTTTGTATTTTAGCCTTGAAAAGGTACAAGTAATACAGCAACATAGGAGGACTGAGATTTGAACCTGGAACCTGGCACTGAGAGGCTGATCTTTAGACCACTAGAGTAGACCATCTCTCACCGGAAGTATTAACTTCCTTCCCAGTAGGACTCGGATTAGAACATGGATCCTCTGAACTGAGAGTCCAATCACCAGGCCGCTAAACCATTTGCCACTACAGATATTTTCTGGTGCTTTTGAGTAGTTGTTTTGTATTTTAATCTTGAAAAACTCAAAGGTTTTACAGCAATGTGGGAGGACTGAGATTTGAACATGTAACCTCTGCACTGAGAGTCAGATTTTTATACCACTACACCATCTCTCACTAAAAACACAAATTGGCCTGTTATAGCACCAGCATGAGGTTGATTTGAACATTTTGAGGTGGAATTTCTGTGTTCATGATTTGAGGCATTTTGTTCAAATTCTGCAAACGTTGGAAGCCAATCTGGCCAATCAGGATGGAATATGAAAAATCAGACATATCCATGTCGATCACATGACTGTAGAGATACTGTCTACCGACTAAATCTGTACTATCAAAAAATGAGTTAAGCTAAAATTGGGCTCATGGTGGCGCTAGAACAGATCCATGTGAAAAATGTGGGGCAGAGGTTCTCTGTGTGTGTGTGTGTGTGTGTGTGTGTGTGTGTGTGTGTGTGTGTGTGTGTGTGTGTGTGTGTGTGTGTGTGTGTGTGTGTGTGTGTGTGTGTGTGCGGTGCGCGCAGTTTGGCTGTGACCCGGAGATTAGCTGGTAACAGGCGCACGGACGGACTGACAGGGTGCCTTTGGCCTGGCAGAGACAACTATGTGATTCCTGCACATAATCCCTGCTTTGTACAGGACAAAGTCAAGAGCAGCTCACCTTGGAAGGAGTTAAAGATGGCAAACAGGTACATGAAGGCCAGACTCACAGGCCCCCATGCAAAGAAAGCAAAGCCCCAGGTGAGGCCCAGCAGCATAGTGATGCCCATCACACTGCGTATGTCCTGTAGCGCGCTGCGTTGCTGCTGGTTGTGGGGGTTGTTCTTCTTGATGCGACACAGCTGCACCATCACCACCACGAACATGCAGCAGTTGAACAGAAAGATGACGCAGAAGTAAGCCACCACCGCCACGTAGAAGGCGATGTCGTTTTTCAGCCAACAACTGTGGGATGAGAGGACAAGGAGAGTGTCCATGGGCAGGTTTCAAAATCTTACTGGGATTACGGTTGACAATGTAGGCGTTTAGCGGAGTGCTTTTATCCAGAGTGGCTCACAAAGAACAAGATAAGAGCCAATCCATTTTGGAAATAGTCTGCTGCAAGTAATTCTTAAGCATTTTGAAAACATATTTGATTCCAACATCACCAACATGACTCATAAATGTAGGCGTCCAACCTTTCAAAATGGTGGTGTGTAATTTTCAAATGAAACTGTTCATTTGTAGTGTTTTAATAATACTAATAATACGAATAATACTACTACTCCTACTACTTCTGCTACTACTACTACTAATAATAATAATAATAAACTTATACTGTACATCACTGGTTGCCAAACACTGGGTCATTTGTGGGTCGCGGACACATTTTTATGGGTCCCTTTATCCCATCATTTAGTTTTGAATTATTAGTATTTCAAAACATCTTCAAAAAACATTCCCAAAAAAGGAAAATCTTTCATGAATTACAAACAAATTAATTTCATGAATAAATTCATGAAAAATCTTGAGATAAAAAAAAAATCACACTCGTGTGAACTGAGCGGTGGTGTGTGTGTGTGTGTGTGTGCAACAGCGCCCCTCCCTTAACATGTGTGGTCAGAAAAGGTTACTGCAGGCTACGGACACAGAGACAGACATACAGACAGACAGACAGACAGACAAACAGACAGACCCACACACACGGCCACGTATAGGAGCGTTGTGACCACCGCTCAAAAAAAGTTTGGGAACCACCGCTGTACAATGTAGGCTACGTCTCTGTTAAGAACTCACAAGTCGTCCGAAGTGCCATCGGTGAACTTGGCATAGGTGACCAGGCCGTAGTTGTCCTTGTCGATGGCGATGACGATGATGACCACGATGAGCGGGACGCCCCAGCCCACCAGCGTCAGCTTGAGCATGTGGTTGGCTATGTAGGTGTTGAACACCTTGACCAGGCTCAGGTACATGTGAACCCCCTGCAGGCCCATCCAGGCGAAGGAGACCAGCAGGAAGTAGTGGAGGAACCAGGCGGTGGAGATGCACAGGCCCACGGCCTCCGGGTAGAGAGCCAGCCAGGCGTCCACCAGGAAGGTCAGGTTGAGCAGCAGCAGCGACAGGCACTGCTGCATCAGGATCTTCGCTCGGATGTCCTTATGCAACTTCCTGCAAGCGGTCAAATGGAAAGGAAAGAAACCGCCGCTGCGTTTAGTGGTGTCTGAAGACCCTATCATAGTACAGTCTGGGGTGATAAGCTATCACCGCGGTGTAGTCTTTTAAAGTCAGAAAACTACAACATTACTTCATTCGCCACGGTGAAGGGCTATCACTGCGAACCCCGACATCTCTCCTCTGTTTTTACTTTCAGACTTCTCCCCATCACTCCATTCACTGATTGATCGATCTTGACCAATCAGTGTGCCCCCTGGTTTCAGAGACACAGAGGCGTGGTGATAGGACTTCACCGTGAGTCTGTGACTATGATGGCCTCCACTTGTTATCTCATCTTTAGGTGATAGCTTATGACCTAAAAGTTGAGGTGATAGCTCTTCACCTCGGACTATGATAAAGCCTTGACTGTGATTTGTCTCTAAGCGTAGAAAGTTCATGTTCGGACCTTCGTTATCCAAGAGAAGGAATAAATATTAGGGGGTGTGTTCAATTAATCGATGCTGCAATGATCGTATCATATTCCTTTCCGATAATCCTATCAGATGCTATCAGCATCAGTTTCTGCCTGACAGTGACGATGTATATATAATGAAGTCTTTTGCATTTATGAATCAAAACATTTTTGTTTCAAATTGATTTGGACACTTTTCTGACAATATATTGGTCAAAACATCAGCAATCGGTAGTCTAGGACTAAAGTAAATTTATATTCAAAATCAACACACGTATCGCGATACATATCATATCGTGGCCTCTGCATCGTGATACATATCGAGCGTGAGGTTGTTGTAGGCAATAACCAGCGTAGATGAAATCTGGTGTAGCGCGTGGCTTTCTGACTCACCCAAAGGCCATGTACGTGAGCAGGGTGATGGACAGGAAGATGGCGGAGATCCCGCAGCCAATGTATGTAATGTAGGTCAGGATTGTTGCGTTTATGCGGCTGACCAGGGTCTCTCTGGCAATGTCCTGTGAGAATCATTTGAATAACAATTTCTAAATAGTAAAGACTGATTCCTTGCTGTCTGGTGATATCTATGCAGCACAATGTAACATGGTATCCTTTTATGTAACGTAATACTAACCACTGTCTGCCAAATGTGGGTTTCAACGTATCCATGCTAGGTGCACATTGCTGCATAGCCTATATCTAATTGAACTAATCCATCGATTATACAATATTTTCAATAATTGATACTTTAATCAAAATAATCGATTAGTAATCAATCGCTGTTTTAGGCATGTCATTGTAGGTTAAAAGTCTCAAAAATAGGCAAGTGAAAATAGCCGATCTAATTTCACAATGTGTTGCAAGCTTGTAGATCTGCTATTTTCACTACTGTACGACACTGTTGAGTATAAATTAAGTGCCCTTAGTGGCTAATCAATTGATTAGCCACTAAATAAAAAGTATGCTTCTTTGTGTAATCAATAGAATAATAGCTAATAAAATAATCGGTAGTTGCAGCCCTATGCACCAGTAGTCTCACCAATCTGTTATTATATGAGGGTGGATGGTGTGATTCTGAAGGTAACAGTTTTACCACGTACGTACCAGCAGTATAGCAAAACTGGTGAGGTGGTCACAACCACAGGTGGTCACATTGTCCGTGCTGTTGCGGACATGGCAGCCAGATGGATTCCATCCACCTGCTCCATCTACAGTAGCACATCATAGCACATCAACATTTCCAGACCATGATGAGAATTCATATTTATATGTACAGTACTACAGTATGCATATTTCTGTTTCATAGACAGTGTACAACTTACCATTTCTGGTAAAGTCCCAGAAAACACATGTGGCCACAAAGTTAGCCTGTGGTAAAGAATATAAAAATATATCAGATTATGATATAGATCAGTGTTTCTCAAACTTTTACATTTTTCCCTTCACTCTGACAGTATACAAATGGAACCAAATGGTTGGTTGCATTTGTATATTGTTAGAGTTACAGACTTGTATGGGTCAACATAAAGGAACCCACAAAGTCCCTGGAATCCACTTTGAGAACCACTGATATAGATAATTCATAATTTATGTTTTCTACAGTATAATTATATTCAGTCGCACAAAATGTTCAGAACACGCCTCACCGGAATAGGTTCCGAGATCTTCAGGTGAATATAGACATCCTCCTTCAGTCCTGTGATGGTCAGGTTGGCCACACTGGCTCCCACGATACCACTGATCAGCTTGCGCTGAGTTCCCAAGGATCTATCCTAAAGATAACATTTGGAAACCTCTGAAATATGTCTAGTGGTGAAGCTGAAATATTGATTTGAATCATTGTCTTCCAACGTGAGAGACCACATTTCTACCACTCCCTCTGCCTCTCTCTCTCTCTCTCTGTCTCTCCATTTGGTCAATGGAGATATTGCACTATGAGCTTCAGGCAGTACTAGTGGTCAACCTGACACCTGCTATCCAAACTATAAATAGGCAACCACACTTGCAATTTCACAGAACTTTATCTTTACTTGCCCCTCAATCGCGGTCAACCGACTGTTTCAAAACTGTTATCGAATACTTGCACGTGTTGGTGTCATTCAAGTATGCTGGCCTTAACTGCGCAATGAATGCGCTACTTCGTCAGATCAATTAAGTACCAACTTGCCCACACACATACGGTACTTTCAAACAAAACTGTGCTGATGCACAATTACAGCAAACATGGGCTAGAGAACAAAAGGCGCAAGTTGGTATCTGGACAGAGTGCAGTCTAGTTAAAGTATCATTGGGAAAACACCCACATAACTAGTTAAATGAACACTGGTGATGTTGCTGTGTTGCTATGTCTCTGAGTGACGTGTCACGGTAGTGAGAGCATACCTGGAACAGTGTGCCCTTCTGGTAGAAGTTGAACTGGACTCTGGAGGCCTGCTGCTGCTCCTCAGAGCTGAGGTGCTGCGTGAGCGACGTTGGCAACCTGACCGAGGCTTGAGGCACAGTTTCTCTCACACTCCTGGCTCTGCGATTGCCACGGATCTACAGGACGGGACCCAAATAGGACTGTTAATAAAGTGATTCGAACCACTGTACAGTATGCATCAGATCACTGCTACTGCCATTCCATTTATTATATTTTCATATTTCTTGCCTTGACTCTTCTATTCATTCTCATAGCACCACAGGAGTATTGTTTTTGGCACTATGTCTGCTCACGTACATGTCCTTTGGGTGAGTCAGAAATGACAAACCTGTGTGTACCGCCCGCTGATAAACACTAGTCTAGATCCAGGCTAACTCGCACCTGCCAACGTAGTAATGTCTGTGTCATACCTGTACAGTTTTGGGGTCGGAGATTAAAAAAGTGGTCTCCTCAAAGTTGCCGCCGTCCACTGTTTTCACAGAGAGTGCCAGAGCTCTGGACAGAATGGTCTCTGTATCTTCTGGAAAGACCAGCTTCAGTCCCACTGTATCAACAATTCCTATGAGCCTGATACAAACAATTACAGCTTTATTATTATTAGCAGTAGTAGTAATACAGTAATATACTGTATTATTGTCTCTACAAGCACACAGTCAAATATATACAGATATTTTTTAATGTAACTAACAAAAAAAGGGAAATATCAGAAAAGTGAAAAAAGAAAATGTATCTACAGTAAAATGAAGTTCAAGTTTTGTCTGTGTCTGTGGGGGGTGGGTGGTGTCTGTGGTGGGCGATGGGCCCATGAGGATGGGAAGCACCAATCGAGCATGCCAATATATGAACTGGGTATGCCGATGTCAGCCTAAATCTGCAAATAATGCCCATATACTAGAGGTTGTGCGGCCATCACACCTACGTCGCACAGCCAATCCAAGCGATATGCCCAATCATTAGAGATCTCTGTCACACGTCAATCTGACCGATATTCCCATATATGGAGATCTCTATCGCACCACCAATCCGACCAATATGCTCTTATATGCTGATGTATCTGTCTGGCCATTCCCCGTTTAGGCCCATATATGGAGGGCCTTGTGGTCATCAGTATGTGCCCATATATATGGGCATGCCCCCTTTTGGCCCATATATGGAGCTGACTGATTTGTTTGTGCCTGATAGCATGATGACACATTGAGGTTACATTCAAACCAAATAGGATGGATTGGACATGCTCAACATCACTGCAAATCGGTGTTGTGACAACTAATGTTATAATAAGCCCTATTCACGGCCCGCCCACTCAGCATCCCCCCAGTGCTGAAGTCACGTTTTGAAGGGGTAAAACCCTGCTAAGCCTATAGAGTTAACACAGAAATCGCTAATTTAATGCAATTTCCGAATAGTACAGTATAAAATACGGCTAGCATGATCAAGAACACAAGATTGTAAAAGGCACAAAGCGTTATAATTTACTTTACCGTTCAAAATAATGATTTGTTGGCTTTAAGTCCAACTATTTCTGTTATAGTTTCCCCTTCTAAATTGACGTCAGCACCAGGAAGTTGCTGAGAAATTTGCTGAGTGGGCGGGCCGTGAATAGGGCTTATTCAGTCAACCTTGAATGCACTGGTCATCACAGCTGACCTTGTGGAAGAGGAGGCCACGGCCTCTGCAGGAGCATCCAGGAGGTTGCTGACGATATTGATGGAGGTGTTCCCCAGGGCCAGGCTGACGTTGGGCCCTCTCAGGAGAGCCTCCAACTGGGACACCAGCTGCTCCACCTGACTGGAGTTGAGTTTGGAAACGTCCTTGGTTAACTCCAGCAACCTGTCAGCTTGTTGCTCGTTGCTGTTCCCTGTTGTTGTGGCTGGTGGTTCTGAGGGCGATACACTATATCAATTAGTTGATGTCCCAAAGCTTTTATGAGGGTATACAGCAGAGTCCAAGAACAGCCGTTCAAGAACTTTAATTGTGGGCTCGCTGAAAGTTGAGACCAGAATAATCAAATAAATCTTAAGTTTATTCTCCTAAAAAAATGACAGACAGTACAAAGGTAGGGCTTTTAGCCAATGAGGAGGAGCGTTCTTGGTGACATCACCACCAATAAGTGCGATATGATATAAATAACAACAACACGTGGTTTGGAGACCAGTATGTTATATCAGTATGTTGTACCAAAACTTTATAGACCAAGGTTATTCTCCTCAAAAAAATTACCGACAGTACAAAGGCATGGCCCTTAGCCAATGAGGAGCAGCCAAAGGGTAGATCTTTGTGCCCATACATGGTGTTCCATGCGAGCCCACACTGTTTCAATGGAACATTATTTCGAGTTTTAGATGAGCTTTCGCTCGCAAACCCAAGAAAAGGTTTGTTTGTTTGTTTTTTTCAAATGTTTACATTCTTGAACACATCCAAGCGGACATCATACCTGTGATGGTAGTGGGGTTGTCGGGTGGGGTTGTCGGGCGTCCATCAGGTGGAGGGTCTACTGCAGTTGTGTTAGGTTCGTTGGGTTGTACTGTCACCTTGGCCACTGTGGTCTTGCCAACTGCAGTTATAATATTGTGTGGGGAGGAGGTTGTGGTCACAGGGGCAGAGGTTGTTTTATTGGACTGGGATGAGATTGCATTCACAGGGATGGAGGTCGTTGTATTCAATGGGGTTGTGTACACAGGAGAGGACCTAGTTGTTGTGTTCAATGGGGATGGGGTTGCTTTCACGGGGGCATAGCTAGTCGTATTCAATGGGAATGTGGTTGTATTCGCAGTGGTGGAGCTAGTCGTATTCAATGGGAATGAAGTTGTGTTATCAGGGGCGGATCTAGTTGTATTCAATGTGAATGAGGTTGTATTAGCAGGGGCAGAGCTAGTTGTATTCAATGGGAATGAGGTTGTGTTCGCAGGGGCGGAGCTAGTTGTATTCAATAGGAATGAGGTTGTGTTAGCAGGGGCAGAGCTAGTTGTATTCAATGGGAATGAGGTTGTGTTCGCAGGGGCGGAGCTAGTTGTATTCAATAGGAATGAGGTTGTGTTAGCAGGGGCGGAGCTGGTCGTATTCAATGGGAATGAGGTTGTGTTAGCAGGGGCGGAGCTGGTCGTATTCAATGGGAATGAGGTTGTGTTAGCAGGGGCGGAGCTGGTCGTATTCAATAGGAATGAGGTTGTGTTAACAGGGGCGGAGCTAGTTGTATTCAATAGGAATGAGGTTGTGTTAGCAGGGGCGGAGCTGGTCGTATTCAATGGGAATGAGGTTGTGTTAACAGGGGCGGAGCTAGTTGTATTCAATGGGAATGAGGTTGTGTTAACAGGGGCGGGGCTAGTTGTATTCAATGGGAATGAGGTTGTGTTAACAGGGGCGGGGCTAGTTGTATTCAATGGGAATGAAGTTGTGTTAACAGACATGGACGTAGTGTTCTGCAGTACAGTGGTGTTAATAGTAGGTACTGGTGTTGTTGTGTTTTGGCTGGGTGTACACTGTTCGTTCAGGAACACGCATACACTTTGTCTTTTTGCACTAGAAAGAGAACAAGACATACAACAGTGAATATGCTGTTCATATAGAAATATGACATGTAAAAGGACACAGTTCTTAGCTCTGGCTAATATGACTGATATGACAAGTGTCTATTAAGTTATTATTCAATTTAATGAAGGGAGATTATACAAACCATGTGAGTATGCCAGCCGCTTTGACTTCAGGTAAACAAAACTCAGAAGGCGCTATATTCATGCGAGCAAAAGTGAAGGTTGACTTGAGTGGGTTTCCAGCAGCTCTTGAATGTGAACAAATTGCTGTGTGATTGACAAGTTCAGACATGAATGACAAGCTCTACTGGGCACACAAAACATGTATTTTGTTGATTTTATGAGCTACTGTTGAATATTATGTTGCCTGTGTGTGAGTCTTGCATAGCCAGACGTTCAGAGATCTGGGCAGAAATGTCCAATCGTGTGGAAATGCGAGACTAGGGTTGGGCCATATTACTTCAAATCAATATCACAATTATTTCAAACCTTTGCCTCGTTTATGATTGTTTACAATATATGTATATGTTTACAATATATACAGTATATATACAGTATATATATATATATATATATATATATATATATATATATATATATATATATATATATATATATATATACAGTATATATATATATATATATATATATATATATATATATATGGTGAAAATATTTTCACCAAAGTACTTTGTTAAGTGGTTAATCAGACCAATGGATTTAGTTGTTATTTTTTTGTGTTAATTTGTTTATATAAGAAATTAAAGAAAATATTAAAAGCAAAAAATACCTGCTTCTCGCTTATTCAATTAACCTACATGAGCAAGATTAAGTCGTTATTTTCTAAATATCGGTTTCGATATATTTTCAGTTAATTGCCCAGCCCTATGCATTGCTACCTGTGTGAAGTCTGCAACACTCACCAGCTCTGGTTACTGTTCCATTATAATCAATGTCTTTGGCAGAAGAGAGCACAGCCGTCACGGCAGCTGAAACGTCACACACAGAGACCTCTCGGGCAAAGCTCAGAATCACATCACACGACTGGAGACTACAAACACAAATGCAATAATGTGAAGTACGTTATATTTCGATCAGCATTAAAACAGACAGCAGTACTTTAGAAGTCATACCGTTTAACCAATAACCAATGAAAAGATTTAACAAATATTTAAGAAGCGGTCCACTAACTATAAAGAGAGAGATGTGTTAATATATTTAGTTATACTATACTCGTTCGTACACAGCAGAATCCTGCTGACCCTTACAGGTCAATTTGTACTCTTTCAGAGTTCAACAAACACTACACTCATGACTTTATTGTGTACCAAGTTACCAACTGCACTAAATTAATGACACTCACTTTGTTGTTCCACCTCCACAGTCCAGATGTTTATCCTGCATACAAAAAATTTAACAAAAATGTATTGTGCTTATTAGTTGAACTACTGAGATAAACACACATTGTATCAACATTTTATTGTACACCTTATGAGTTGTGGTTTAAAGTAATATATGTTTATGACTGTCAACTATTCATCCCGTTTTTATTACATTTTTCACTTGTATGTTCAAGCATGTTCTGCATTCGGATTAGGATGTTTCGTATTTAAATTTGGACTTGTTATTTATTCTAGAATTTTCACAGCTCTGACTTTTTAAATAATTGATTTCAAAACAGCATGTTAAACTGGAGGCATATTAATTGGGGAGGTCTTTACCTGATATGCAGATGCAATAGTATGCGATGGACACAAAATACTGTAAAGAAACAATATCAGGATTCTATTTGTTATCAAAAGCCAATAAACATAATGATATTTTCAATAATATAATTATGATGATGGTTTTATGTTTTATTTCTAACACACGATTATACGCTGAACACATACGCTGTGCAGTGTGCACATACGCTGTGCACAATGAGTATTGAGTACAAATCTCCCTAACAGATAATACACTAATTACAACTGTAACATACAAAAATAAACAAACCATTCAAAGAATACAGCTGGCTAAAAATAAATATATAACATGGCATGGTCCAACTAATATATAAAACCATGTTGCAGTTACTGAAGGAAGCTGTTTTATTATATTACTTACAAGGCAACTGAAAAAGAAAGTGTGTGCAAATGTAACAAAAATAATACCCTGTCTCTCGGTTACAAGGTGGTGGGTTCTTCAACATAGAAATCTGTAGGGACATCAAGAGATCAATTATCTGGTAGTCAGACCGATCAATTGCTGCAAACCAGGTTAGAAAAGTCTTCCTTTTGGAAGCCCAGTTCTGATCTATTGATTCATTTAAAAAAATGTGTGTTTTGTATTGATTAATCTAGCTTTTTATCGAGTTCTCATAAGGATTTGTCACTTGCATTAAGTGGTATTACTGTGAATACAGTGGTGGTAAAAGTATTCAAATGTTTTACCTAAATAAGGTCAAGGTAAGCTTTATTGTCCACAAGGGAAATTTGGCTCGGGCTAAATAAAAGTAACAGCAATGCAGTATAAGGACACGGTCACACCACACTTTTATTCTGCCTATGAGGGCGGATTCTGTCAATGCATTTCGGTTTGCTGCCATTTGTGGTTATCTGCATAATAAAATGTTTAATACACTTGCACACAAATGTGGAACTCACTTGAGATGAGACGTTTGAAAATGTAATGCTGGGGTCTTGAATTGAAATCTTCAAATGATAATATGCATCTGAAGCAGTAAAAAACAAGTTGTGAGTCATTGCTATAGCTCAGAAGAATATCAGATATCATATATGACTTAGTCGTATCAGCTGACAATGCACCAACCAGTTCCATTGCAATAAGCAGAACAGCTGCAAGACATCTTCTGAACAAAACCTGAAATATAGCCACAACATGCATTATTTAACTGCAATTTCTAGAACAGCAACAAAGAAAACAATATATGCCACAAAACTCTATATTAAAACAAAAAAAGTTTTTAATATTTCACTGCATGCACAATGTATCTAGAATATATTCTCTCTCTCTCTCTCTCTTTCTCTCTCTCTCTCTCTCTCTCTCTCTCTCTCTCTCTCTCTCTCTCTCTCTCTCATTCTGTGATTTCATATAGCTAGTTTTACCTGTTTGTTTCCCACAGCCAGTTGAGTTAGTCCATGGAGGCACATAAGGCATTATATCTTCTTGACTGCTGTAAGATAACCATATATAATAATAATAATAACACAAGAAAATACCACACCAAACACTTTCTTGTCTCGTTCTTTTCCAGAATGCAGAGCTGCTTACCATGAACTGTTGGTCGAACCAGAATAGATGCATGCTGCTGGATACTGGGGGGAATTATTGCACTTCATTTTGTCATTTCTTGAAGTTCTTCCTGTATAATAACAGATTCTCAGACAAGTTTCAAAAATAGCAATCTCACAACAACACAGCACTTTGTGAGTTTATAGATCAGCTATTTTTGCATATCTGAACATTTCTGAATCTTTTTAAAATAAAGATTAATCAGTAAAGGACAACTTTATGCCATGTCACGACGAAACTCCCAGATGATATCTAGTGTCACAATATCAATATAATATTGATATACTTTCCAGCCCTATTTCAGCATAATGTGAGACTCACCCACTCTGTTGACTCTTGTCCCCACCACATGAGCCTGCATAGAGCTGTTCCTATCCTGGCACAGTGTGCGGAGGATACAACACGGATGTGTGGGCTGCCTCAGTTTCAGTACGACTGTGCAGGTAGTCTTTCTACATGAAGAGACAGAGAGCGTTGGAACATTTATGTAGAGGATTCTAGATACATCATTTAAAAATGCTGAATTATAATTTGTTCTTTACTGACCTGAATCCAGTTTTATTGACACATGAAACATCAATGCCCTGTTAGAACAAAATAGATCCACAATGATTAACATACACTCTCTCTCTCTCTCTCTCTCTCTCTCTCTCTCACTCATTAATTTGTTTAAAACACGCAAAAACAAAAATCTTACTTGAAATAAGTGTCCACCAGTCATCTCACTGCAAAAGAATGAGACAGTAAGTCCTTGTTCACAAATGTCTTACATCACTTCATTAATTGCGCCAGCCAGTGAAGCAAGACGCAAGTACTGTTTACAGTTCTCATGTTGCGTCCTCTGCGGAGGCTACCCAGACTATTAATAGGATATCCAGTCTATAAATAGGCGACCACACTATCCAGACTATAAATAGGTAACAACGCTATCCAGACTATAAGCTTGCAATTATTATATCTTTGGAACAGAACACTCATTGGTTGGTTCCTTCATTCACTAAAGTTCATTTACAAGGAATCGCCTGAGCGAGATCAGATACCTGGTTGTGCTGGAGGGCTCTCTCAGTGTTGTCGTGTAGTTAAAATCAAGAGTTTCATTGAGTGTAGTTGTCGAGTTGTAGGTTATGGCCTTTGTAGATGGAGAGTTGGACGTAGTGGCCTTTGTAGTTGGAGAGTTGGACGTAGTGGCCTTTGTAGTTGGAGAGTCGTACGTAGTGGCCTTTGTAGTTGGAGAGTTGTACGTAGTGGCCTTTGTAGTTGGAGAGTTGGACGTAGTGGCCTTTGTAGTTGGAGAGTTGGACGTAGTGGCCTTTGTAGATGGAGAGTTGGACGTAGTGGCCTTTGTAGTTGGAGAGTTGGACGTAGTGGCCTTTGTAGATGGAGAGTTGTACGTAGTGGCCTTTGTAGTTGGAGAGTTGTACGTAGTGGCCTTTGTAGTTGGAGAGTTGGACGTAGTGGCCTTTGTAGTTGGAGAGTTGGACGTAGTGGCCTTTGTAGTTGGAGAGTTGGACGTAGTGGCCTTTGTAGTTGGAGAGTTGGACGTAGTGGCCTTTGTAGTTGGAGAGTTGGACGTAGTGGCCTTTGTAGTTGGAGAGTTGGACGTAGTGGCCTTTGTAGTTGGAGAGTTGGACGTAGTGGCCTTTGTAGTTGGAGAGTTAGTGGCCTTTGTAGTTGGAGAGTTGGACGAAGTGGCCTTTGTAGTTGGAGAGTTAGTGGCCTTTGTAGTTGGAGAGTTGGACGTAGTGGCCTTTGTAGTTGGAGAGTTGGACGTAGTGGCATTTGCAGTTGGAGAGTTAGTGGCCTTTGTAGTTGGAGAGTTGGACGTAGTGGCCTTTGCAGTTAGAGAGTTAGTGACCTTGGTAGTTGGAGAGTTAGTGGCCTTTGTAGTTGTCAAGTTGTACGTAGCGCCCTTTCCAGTTGTCAAGTTGTACGTAGTGGCCTTTGTCGTTTGGTTGAATGGGGTTGTCGTGAGTTTGGAAATAGTTGTCATAGTTGGTGTTGGTGTAGTTGTAAATTTCGTAGTTGTTGCTGTACTTGAAAAATCTAACGCTGCTCTTATTTGTCTTAAATGGTATGTTGTTGTAGTTGGAAACGTAGTGGCCTTTGTAGTTGTCAAGTTGTACGTAGGGGCCTTTGTCGTTGTAAGGTTGTATGGGGTTGGCGTGTAATTGGAAGTAGTTGGCATAGTTGGTGTTGCTGTAGTTTTTAACCTGGTAGTTGTTGCTGTAGAACCTAACCTGGTCTGTGTAACATTGTCTGTATGGGTTATAGTCGCAGAGTTGTAAGTAGTAGTCATTGTGGTTGTGAAGTTGTATGGGGCTGTGGACGTAGTTCTGTTGGTTTCTAATGACGTCCATGTTGGGTCTGCTGAAGGACTGACAGAGGTTGTGCTTGGGAGAGGTGAATCTGTGGTATTTGGTTCTTTATATATGTGTGGCAAGCAGCTGTCCAAGTCATTCTCAAACAAGCGATGGAGCTGAAAAACAAACAGAAGCATTATGCTAACTCTGCTAAGTCATGATTGCACTTTATTTTATTTATAGATGTGGTCCATGTTCAGCTGGATTTCTGCCCTACATATACTGTACCCAGTCACTGATGTCTGACTCATTCTTTTCGTCTCCAGTCAGGTCCACTGTGACTTGCATCCAGTAGTACACAGCTGTAAGGAAGAGCTTATAGATCAGCTGTGTTTCTATTTCTGAATTTCTTTTTGCAATTTGTCATTGTCACAACTGTCTGCCTCCCTGTCTTTCCCATACACATTGTTCAACTCTCTCCATTTGTCACTCAGATGTATGTCTGTCATGGTTGTATTACCATATGTGCAATAATGCAACTGAAAGTCAAAGTTCAGAGGCATTATTATAATATTATAATGTCATCAATTAAAATGTCTTTAGTTTGCAAAACTTAACCTGAAGCAAAATGACATTAAAACTATTTACACTGCATGTTTTTGCTGTTTCAGAAAGCGATTGAAGAGATGAAGATATGACAGAAGACATTGACAGAGACCGGGCTATAAATGATACTGTAACTACATGTACACTACATTTATGCAGGCCTTGAAGCACTGTAGTATGGAGACAGAAGTCAACACATGACAGAGAGACATAAACATCTCACAGGTTTACTGTAATTAAATGTAATTTAAATGAAAGAACAATAGATATATACAGAATATCCTGCCATCTGGCCTGTCTGAGACAAAAAAGGAAGAAAAATATGTACCGATAGCTGTCAAGTGTGACAATATGTGAGCTTGTAGATCTGCTATTTGGGTTTGTACTTACATTCATTGGTGCAGGACTGTGGAAAGTTGCAGTGTCCATGTGTTGGCTCTGAGGACACAATAGATAGGAGATAGGTTAGGAGTTTATTATACTTATACAGACAAAACCAAACAGAATGTTCAATTCTATTGTTTCCAAAACACTCCATATCAGCAAGTCTCTAAAGGTGCTATTTTCAGCCTAAACTCTGTACCATTAAATTACCATTAGGGTAATTTATCATGTGATCCACCTAATGTTATTTTTGTTTTACTGTTATATACA
Source organism: Nannobrachium achirus (assembly GCF_963921795.1). Taxonomy (NCBI): domain Eukaryota; kingdom Metazoa; phylum Chordata; class Actinopteri; order Myctophiformes; family Myctophidae; genus Nannobrachium; species Nannobrachium achirus. The sequence goes on from NC_137826.1 coordinate 11,278,149, forward strand.
GTAGTTGCAGTAACTCACAGTCATGTGTCATGTCATGTGTCTCTTTACGAAACAATTATCGTTACACAAATTCATCTTTTTATTGTAGAGTGATATCTGTTACAAGTTTGTAATAAATCTTTATCATGCCACACCCACGGGCACCTACCGGTATGTGACACTATATTTATTTAGCACCATATGAGTGACTGTTATGAGTAACTTCCATTGTGTGTTTTGGTTGTGGCAGTCTGAAGCCCGGATCATAGTCGGGTCCGCGGTGGAAGGCCGCGGTCTTTTCGAGTCTTTTTGAGTCATGAAACTACAACATTACATCATTCCTCGAGTCCCAACACATCTCTCTGTTTTTACTATCAGACAGACAGGCTCTACACCCCGTTCACTGATTGGTCGACCTGAACCGGTCTAGACGGGGTAAAGGACTTCACCGTGGGCCGTGACTATGATGGCCTGCACTTATTTTCTGACTTGAGGTGGAAAGCTTTCCACCTCAAATTTGCGGTGGATAGCTCTCCACCGTAGACTCTGATCCGGGCTTCAAAGGTCATTAACTCATACTGTGCCCGGGCCACAAGGTGCCGCTAGAGTGCCAGACATTTCTGTATAGGCCTTCGCTCTAACATCCTACAGAGGCAGTAGTGCCTTGTGAAGTTGTGATTTCACTGAACCCACTGTTATGGATGACGAGAGGAGGAAGTTAGCTAACAGTTAGCTATTAGCTTCTTTATTTTTTAGAAGCCCGATCTGAAGCTATTTTAGTCGCAAAAAAACTATGTCGCTGCACTGGGAACACAGTTCAGAGAAAAAGGTCTCTAAAGATGTGAGTTTGTATTGAAGTGGGTGGCGCGGTGTGGCAGCGTTGCCCGATTACGGGCCGATGTAAACAGAGTCGCGGCCCCGGCCATGGATGGAAAATTAGACCGGGGCTTCGTTGAGGCCTCCGATTAATTAATTAATTTTATTAAATATCCCGGACTAGTCCGGGATAGGCACCCCGGAATACGTCGCGCCACCGACAGTATAGATTGAGTTTTTTTGGGGGGGCTCTAAACTTTATTTTAAACCATTTTCAATGAAATAAATCGTCAGACCATCTAGGATCACTCGTTGGAAAGCGTAGGACGAGCCAAGACCACCCACATCTCTACAAGCAGCTCAGGGTAAGTAAAATAGCAAAAAAAAAACATTGTATTGGATTGAAATAAAGCCGAACTTGTTCGGGATAGGCACAAAAAGGGTTGTTTGAAAAGGAGTAGTTTGACAGGTATCTGTGCACTGTTCAAGACCAGGCCCATAGAGAGATGGGAGAGCTGGGAGAAGGTGAGACCTCGGAGAGGCCTAGAAGTAGTCTTATTAGTTTGTTTTGAGAGGTCTGCAGTTTTGTTTTTAGTGACATTCAGGTTGTTAGTGAACCATGAGATGCAAGCATAGTCGAAATGACAATTTCAATGTTGATTACCGTAGTTAGTCAGCATCTTTTATTTTATAGTTGACAAACTCCTGTTACAGTTGAGATTCACAAGCAAGATGACGGAAATGCAAATGTAACAGGTGGTTGAGGACACAGATTGAAGTAGAAACCCAGGTATGGACACATAACACCTGTGGGTATCTTACCTGGTGTAGTGTGCGGTGTGATGGATGTTACAGTGGTATAAGCTGGGGATGTAGTTGTTTTAGATGTGCTCTCAGGGGTTGTTGAATTATTAGCAGTTGTTGTTGTTGTTGTTGTAGTAGGAACTGGGGTAGATGAGGCTAGGGTATATGGGGTAGATAGGACTAGGGTAGATGTATTAGTTGGGACTACGGTAGGTGTATTAGATGGGGCTAGAGTAGAAGTATTAGATAGGGCTAGAGTAGATGTATTAGATGGGGTTGGAATAGATGTATTAGATGGGGCTAGGGTAGAAGTATTATATGGGACTAAGTTAGATGTATTAGATGGGGCTTGGGTAGAAGTATTAGATGGGGTTAGGACAGATGGCGTAAATGGGGTTAGAGTAGTAGATGTATTAGATGGGACTAGGGTAGATGTATTAGATGTGACTAGGGTAGATGTATTAGATGGGGCTTGGGTATAAGTAGACAGGACTAGAGTAGAGGTATTTTTGGGGGCTAGAGTTGATGGTTTAGATGGGGTTAGGGTAGAATTGGTAGATTGGGGTAGGAGAGGTGGGGTGGGTGAGGCTAGGGTAGATGTATTAGATGGGGTAGATGGGGTAATTGGGGTTAGGAGAGGTGGAGTAGATGGGGCTTGGGTAGATGTGGTAGTTTGGGGTGGGAGAGGTGGAAGAGGTGGGGTAGATGGGGTAGTTCGGGGTGGGAGAGGTGGGGTAGATGGGGCTTGGGTAGATGGGGTAGTTCGGGGTGGGAGAGGTGGGGTAGATGGGGCTTGGGTAGATGGGGTAGTTCGGGGCGGGAGAGGTGGGGTAAATGGGGCAAGGGTAGATGATTTAGATGGTCCAGGTGGGGGTGGGAGAGGTACTGGTTTGATATGTTTACAGGATGCCTGCCCTGAAAGAGAACACAGACTGTTCATTACCACTGGGGTAAATATTCAATTTGCCCTTATCAATAACTCTACGCGGTATTCAAACTTTGAAGCTTCCTATTACTCATTGTAAAGTACCAACTCACATATTACTGAGTCTTGAAACACATCATTCTGCATTGACGACTTCACATGGAAGTTGTATGACAGCACAGCTGAGCTGAATGAATGAATGCTTTCCACAGTGCACATTCTCCATGCAAACTGTAATGTAGAACAATTCTGGTACCCACAAGTTGGAAGCTGGAAGGTGCTTAAATGAGAATTCAAGACTAGCTGTTTTATTACCTTAATCTGATGCAGCATGAGTGATAGAGTTATTTTTTCCCCTCTTTTATTTTTTTTATCTTGAGTCCACAGCAGCTTCGACCACGAGTGACCCCTAACCCTACACCGAGTGTTGGGGCATTACGCTAAATCGCTTATTAGTATGGCTCGTCAATTCTTTTGTTTACATCAGTCTTTCATAATGACAGAGAGTTCTCCACAGAGTTGTTCTTAATGGGCTGCCGTAAAAAGGCGAATGCCCGCTTTATCCCGTCTCCCTGCTCAGAGCTACTGAGCGTTAGAGGGAGGGAGGACTTTTCTTTTCTTTTTGCCTCTACCAGTCGTTAATGAATGGAATAATATCAGATTAAGGTAATATAAAACGGCTAGTCCGGAATTCTCCTTTAAGCCAGATACCTAGTGGCACACCACAGTCTGTGTCACGACAATAGCTGATATATAATCTCACAACCTAAGTTAAGGCAAGTTAAAATCTGACC